>NC_133471.1:20327641-20638946 GCF_048565385.1 Saimiri boliviensis | reverse complement strand
CAAAACTTTTGTTTTGTTTTGTTTTGTTTTGTTTTGTTTTGTTTTGAGATAAAGTCTCTATTGCCCAAGTGCAGTGGCACGATGTCAGCTCACTGTAACCTCCACCTCCCAGGTTCAAGCAATTCTCCTGCCTCAGCCTCCCAAGTGGTTGGGACTATAGGCCCGTGCCACCACACCCAGCTAATTTTTGTGGTTTTAGAAGAAATGGGGTTTCACCATGTTGGCCAGGATCTCTTGACCTGTAATCCGTCCACTTTGGCCTCCCAGAGTGCTGAGATTACAGGTGTGAGCCACCAGGCCCAGCCAAGACTCTTAAATACATTCTCTGGAGGTAAATGATTTTTTATATGAAGCTGACACATTTTATGTGCATGCATTTTCTCAAAACACTTTATGTGGTACTTTTTTCTTAAAATATAAATATCAGATTGTAGGTTTTTTTTTTTCTTTTTTAAAGATAAGTTCTAGGTTTTAAAATGTCTACTTTTTAACCAACCTAAGCCCATAGTTTTACGTTTTAATTGTTAATATCTGAAAAGTGTGACATGCTGCTCTCTTTCACCCTCTTAGAATAATCATGTGCATGGACAGCCATATACAGGACCAGCAGCACGTCACTTGAACAACCCTCAGAAAACTGGCCAAGAAACACAAGTAAATTATGAAGGCAATGAAGAAGTATCCTCACCTCAGATGAAGGATCAGTGAAAAGCACATAATTAACTGTTTCCTTTATGACCATGCACTAAGACCTTACCATCCAAGCTTTCTCTGTGCCTGGCTAGTATTGAAAACTATTTAAACTATTTCAAAGCAACATGGAGTGGAGAGCATATTTAGTGTCCCATTTATAGTAATTTGCAGTTTGTCAGTGTATAAGCCACAGGTGGGGGAAGTGTACACTGTTTTGTAATTAATGACTGATCCTAATCTCTAAATGACAAAAGTGTATATACTATGTTAATTTTTGACTGTTAATTCTTAAGCAAGAAACTTTTTTGATAAAAACAAGTCAGATATATAAATCACACAATTTTTTTTGTTAACGTTCACTGCATTGTGCAATTGATATTGCCTGCTTTGTGCAGTTTTATCAACTCCTTCACCCCCTTTACCCCCATAAAAGGGAACATAAAAAAGGGCCCATCTTTGTCAGTTTACACCAATAGTTTCTTGTTAATCTTTTTGACTGGATCTGTAAGATTGGTGGTTAACTTTTGAATTATATGGTTGATGTGGAAAATTGGCAATGTAACGTTTCTAGACATTTTTTGTTACCTTTTTATTCTGGTATATAGGGTAACTACTTTAAAGTTATTCTTACATTGTAGCAGTTAGCACAGCTTCACACTATTTGTGTAGCCAAGAGGACAGAACTTTGTAAATGATAGCAGTTGCCCAGAGGGACAATTCTATTGCTCAGAGATTTTATTTCTTATACTTAGAATCAATATAAAGTGGGGGAAAATGTGACAAACAAGCAGTTTTCATTGCATACATGTTCTTCACATTTTATGTTTGATAGTTCAATTTCTTGATAAAATAAAGAATATCAAAGTATACTAATAGGAATTTTAAAATATTAAAAGCAGTAGGCAAAATTTTTCCATGTCAGAATGCATGGAGCATAATAAATTGTATTTGGTGCACTTAGTTTTTTTTGTTGTTGTTATTCTTGTTGAATTTATTAACTAGTCTTCTAAAACTTTGCTTCTTTTGATTCCAGTGAAGTGTATGTCATCAGAATCCACAGTACTTTGAAGTACCATTGCACCAAGATATCTGACTGAATTACTAGTCAGTCACAATTTTACTTGAAAACAAGAATGGTCCTAGTGGTTTTTTTTCTGTTACTCTTAAAACCTTCTTGTTAAATACAGGGTTTAATTAAAATATAAGCTCCTGCTTATGTTAATGTAATTCTAAGGTATGATTTTGGAATAAATATTTGTTTTAAGATTCCAAGAAATCTGTGAGTTAATCCTGTATTTCAAAAGAGAATTGGTAAATTTTGAATGTGTGTAATATTTTGGAACCTGTTTAAAAACCAAATATCTTTACAAATAGATACGGCCTATCCTATACTATTTAAATATTTTGCTGTTTTTATTTATAGAGATTATTTTGCTGAATTCACAAATAGAATTTTGATTTAAGAAGAATTTTGTCCTGGGTTGTGTTTTTGTTTCTTGTTAATCTCTTGTGGTATTCTTAAGGACTACACATGTAAATTAATTATCTGCTTGGCATGCCTTCACAAGACACTGAATTCAGCATTTCAGACACAATTGAGTTTTAATGGATTAAAAAAAAATTGGCCCTTGGCCTTTCACTAAGGACCAAGAAAAAGAAAAAAACCGTTAAGATATCGGCCTTGTTTAAAAAAAAAAAATCTAGCTTAATCATTTTTGTGCTTTTGGCACATTTTTACATAGTTGATGCTTGTTTTAACGTAGTTGATACTGACAGTAGTGGATGTTTTATAAAGTCACTATGAATACCAAATTAGTAAATACTGAACTTTTTATACCATCAATATTTTGAAATGCTCCCACTTTCCCAAACTACTACTCTGTAACTTATGTAGTACGTTCATTTGATATAATCTCTTTACCCCTCGTTAGACACAATCAACCCTTAAATGTCACTTAATATGAAGAAATGCAATTCATTTGGTTATAGCATCTTCTGATTTTCTTACACTAATTTAAGCATTAGCATCGACCATTGCGGATATAGTAGTCAGTACCCATTGATAACTCTGTCAGGGCTAGGAATATTGGTTCATTGTAAGCAGCTATGTTAAGGGCCTTTGTATTTGGACCATAGTTATTTACACTCTGTGTCTCTCTTCCAGCCTAGAAACAGATCTTGGGATTTTGTTCCTCACAGAGTACAAGAGGAATATGTCTAGATTGACCCCATCTGCATTACTGCTGCACCTCCAGAAGGTGGCCACCTCAAATGAATTCACCAGGCTTTCTACTTGCTGCTTCTAGTCACCCCTATTGTCCTGGAATCAGTTCTTTGGATGGATGTTAGCATACCCTTCTTTAATGTAGCCCTTAAATCCCATGTTGTATTTTCCAGAGGACTATTTCACATACTGGCATGTTCTTAATAGTTCAGTTTTCTATTGTCCTGGTGACCAAGTCATTGGTTACTAATCATGAATTAGTAAGAATTCAAACAAACACATTTTTAAAAAAATAATTGTTAGCTTTTTAACACTCAAGAAAACAGCATGTAGTTCAATTATTGAACTAATTTATTCATTCAGTCTTCAATTGATCTTTTTATTTCTAGTCTCTATGAAAGCCTGCCAACAGGACATTGTTCACCCACCTTGAAACTGCCATCCATAAACCAAGCAGGTCTTTCTTGGTCAGTAGGGAGCTATCCAAAGAGCATTGCCCATAAGACAGGAGGATGCAGCAGTTCCTGACATGGTTCCAAACTTGATCCTAAGGAACATGTTCCTCTATAAACTTAATTCCCGTGTTTTATTGGAATTCTTCTGAGCACTTCCTTATTAAAGTGTTCTTAATTCATGCAATACCTTCTAGGTGTTTCAGGTTTTAGTACTACTTTATATTCTTCAGTCTCAGAAGTAGGCAAGGCAAGACAAGCTAGTAATTAGCTTGTCAAGGCAAGCTGCACCAAGGCAAGACAAACTAGTAATTATCTGTCAAATGGCACATAATATATCATGGCATCCAGGAATTTCCTAGTCCAAAATTCCCAGCTATTGCTGCAGAGTGGCTTGTGCAGGGCTTTTGCCATAGCTTCAGTCTGCCTAAGAGCATGCAAACACCTCCAGATTTGCAGTGTGGATCATAAGGTTTCAAAATACTGAGAGAAAGAGAGTGAGAGAGAGACAGAGAGAGAGACAGAGAGCACTTTGCAATTCAGACATGGCCAGCCTTAGTGCAATTTCTAATTTAAATAGACCTCTCTCTCCTTTTTAAATTGATAGATTATTTTATAAATATGTGCAATTGCACATATTTACAAGGTAGATATGATATTTTGATACATGCACACAATGAGTAATAACCAAATTATTAATTGGTATATTGATGTATTGGTAATTTGTCTGTTAGTCACCTCATACATGCATCATTTATTTGTGTTGAGACCATTCCAAATCTACTAGTAATTTTGATATATAAGATAAATTATTCATATTTATAGTTTCCCTCCTATACTATCAAAAATTAGAACCTATTTCTTCCGACAGTATTTGTACTCATTAACTAACTCATCTCTGCCTTGCTCAGTGTTCTTTCCAGCCTTTGGTAATCATTCTATTCGCTACCTTCATGAGATCAACTTTCTTACTGCCCTGTATGAATGAAAACATGCAATACTTGGTGTTTGTATTTCCTAGATTTTTTCATTTAACATAATGTCCCTTAAATGAAACCTTTTGGGTAGTGTTCTTTCAAGGAGCTAGAAGTATTTTCAGATGTGTATTATGAATCCCCAAAATCCTGTTCAACCAAATCCTGGGCTTCTTGTTTACTCAGGAGTAGGTAATGACAGAAATTAATTCTAGGTGACCTATGAAATGCCACAATGTCTCTTCACAGGTTTCTGTAAAAATTTCCCCATTTGGGTGCATCTCTGGGATCTTTGCTGGATTTATGGTTTCTCTTTGTTGGTCATAAGAATCAATATATATAAAGTCTGTGTTAGGTTCCTCTTCAGTGTTAGATGTTCACATGTCATCTTCAGTATGATGTAGTATTTATTACATTCAAGCCCAAATCTCGCATAAGCAAGTTATGTTAGTAATCTATGGCAATATATTAATAGTAAATGTAAATTGGGATCTTTTCCATATGCAGTTTACTCTTCTAAGATTGAGACAAAAAAAAACATACTTGCAAGTTTAATGAATATCCTATAGTGTCTTTTTTATACTGTGAAAAGGAATGTCAAACACTATTGATGCTGTGTGCAGCACTACTTTATCCTAGATTTGTTCCCATGACCCATGTCTTTTTCTTTTGGGTCACAAAAAGAATCCAGATAATTCATCAGTACTAGCCCTTTGGTTTCTAATTAAATTAAGGTGATTTTTATTTTGAGGTTTTGCTGTTGCTGTCGAAAGAATCCTACTCTGTTTCAGTAGTCTTTGTGACCATTGGTAGTTCTAGTTAATTAAATAATAACACTAAATAATTCCCATTTAATGTATTCGATAAAGATTGGCCTGAGGGAAAATTGCATGTCTTCTCTTTTACTATAAGAAGTAGCATAGACTGGGTGCAGTGGCTCTTTCGTGTAATCCTGGCACTTTGGGGGACTAGGCAGGTGAATTGCTTGAGCTCAGAAGTTGGAGACAAGTGTGGGAAACATGAGAAACACCCACTTCTACAAAAAAACAAAAGTTGCTAGTTATCCAATTCCTGTCATATCAGCTACTTAGTAGCCTGAAGTGAGAAAATCACCTGAACCCAGGAGGTAAAGACTGCAGTGATCATGATCATGGCACTGCTCTACAGCCTGGATGACAGAGCCAGACTGGAGAGAAGTTGATCTCAAACTCCAGACCCTAGGTGATTCACTTTGGCCTCCGAAAGTGATAGAATTACAGGTGTGACCCACCATGCCCAGTCCTTTGCCCACGTTTTAATGGGATTGTTTGGGTTTTGTTTGTTGCATTTTTTTTTTTTTTTGGATTTTTGTTTTTCTGTGTGTGTGTGTGTGTGTGTGTGTGTGTGTGTGTGTTTACTGTTCAGTTAAGTTCTTTATATACTCTGGATATTAGTGCTGTGTCAAGGGAATAGATCTTACATTTAAAACTTTGATCCATTTGACTTTTCTATATGATGAGAGATAGGACTTGTTTTATTCTTCATCTAGCTAGCTATTCAATTTCACAACTCAATTTATTAAAGAGATTGTCATTTCCCCACTGTACGCTCTTGTCAGCTTTTTTTGAAAATCAGTTAGCTGTTAATCAGCTGACATTATTTCTGGATTCTGGATTCTGTTCCATTGGTCTGTGTTTCTATTTGTATACCAATACCATGCTGATTTGTTTACAATAGACTTCTAGTAAATTTCAGTCAGGTAATATGCTACCTGCAGCTTTGTTCTGTTTGCTGAGAATTGCTTTGGCTATTCACACACCTTTTTGATTTTATATGAATTTTATTTTATTTTTACTAATTCTGTGAAGAATGACAATGGTGTGTTGGTAGAGATTGCATTGAATTCGTAGATTGCTTTGGGCAATACGGTGATTTCAAAACATTCATTCTAATTCATGAGCCTGCAGTGTTTTTCTATTTCTTAGTATCATTTTGAATTTCTTTCATTAGTCTGTTATATTTTAGAGATTATTCCACCTCCTTGTTTCAATTTTCTCCTAGACATTTTATTTTCTTATAGCTAATGTGATTAACTTGTCATTTGTTTCTCAGCTAGCTCATAATTGGTGTATAGAAACATTTCTGATTTTTTTTTTTTTTTTTGAGATGGAATCTTGGTCTTGTCACCAAGTTGGAGTGCAGTGGCACGATCTAGGTTCATTACAACCTCTGCTTCCAGCATTCAAGCGATTCCCCTGCCTCAGCCTTCCAAGTAGCCAGAACTACAGGCATGTGCCATCACGCCCCGGCTAATTTTTTGTATTTTAATAAAGAGTGGTTTTCACCATGATGTCCAGGATGGTCTCAATCTCCTGAACTTGTGTTCTGCTCTCCTTGGCCTCCCAAAGTGCTGGGATTACAGGCATGAGCCACCGTGCCCTGACCTGATTTTTATATATTGAACTTGCATCCCGTACTTTACTGAATTCTTCACTTTACTGATTTCATTTACTAATCTAAAAGTAAGTCTTTAGGGTGTTTTTATATTTGTTTATTTGTTTGTTTGTTTGTTTGTAGAAACAGGGTTTTCTTATGTTACCTAGGCTATCTAGTCTCAAACTGGGTTCAATCAATTCTCCCACCTTGGCCTTTCAAAGTTCTGAGATGACAGGCATGAGCCTGCCCATCCAGGTGTCTGTAAACATAAGATCATGTTATCTGTAAAGAGGACCAATTTGACATCCTCTTTTCCAATCTGGATGCCTTTATTTTGTCTCTTGTATGATTGGCTCTGGCTCAGTATCCCTGTACTATGATGAATAGTAGTGGTAAGAGTGGGCATGCTTGTCTTGCTCCAGTTCTTACAGGAAGATCTTTTAGCTTCCCCCACTTACTAATCGGCTATAGGCCAGCTAAATATGGCCTTTATTATGTTGATATATGTTCCCTCTATGACTAGTTTGTTGAGTGTTTTTAACATGAAGAGATATTAAGTTATATAAAATGCTTAATCTATGTCTATTAATATAACATTTTAAATTTTAAAAACACACTTAGACTCCTTCTCTAACAGTAAGAATCTTTCTTATTTCATATAGAAGATAACAACTTAAGGCCATGTGTGGTTGCTCATGTCTGTATGGGAGGCCAAGGTGGTCAGATCTTCAAGTCAGGAAATTGAGAACATCCTAGCTAACACAGTGAAACCCTGTCTCTATTAAAAAAGATATTAGCTGGGCTTCGTGGCATGCATCTGCAGTCCCAGCTACTCAGGAAGCTGAGGCAGGAGAATCACTTGAACCTGAGAAGCAGAGGTTATGGTGAGCTGAGATCAGGCCACTGTACTCCAGCCTGAGCAACAGAGATTCTGTCACAAAAAAAAAAAAAAAAAAAAAAAGGATAACAATTCAAATTCTCAGGCTTTACAGTATGTGTTTCCCTCCATCCATCCCTCCTTCCATCCTTCCCTCCCTCCCTTTCCCTCCGTTTCTTTCCCATCCTTCCCTCCTTCCTTCCATTTTTCCTTCCTGTAGTCATTCCTTCACTCCTTCCTTTCTTTTTCTTTCCTTTCTATTTGTTTTTTGAGACATCTTCTTGCTCTCTGTCACTCAGGTTGGAATACCGTGGCTCAATTATGGCTCAATGCAGCCTTGACCTTCTGGACTAAAGCCATCCTCTCACCTCAGCCTCCCAGTTAGCTGGGGCTACAGGTGCACATCACTATACCTGACTGGGTTTTTTGTTGTTGTTGTTTTGTTTTTTCTTTTGGTTGTTGTTGTAGAGACAGGATTTTCATATGTTTCCCAAGCTGATGTTCAACTCCTGAGCTCAAGCTATTGGGCTTCCAAAGTGCGGGGATCATAGGCATAAGTCATGACACCCAGCCAATATTTTATGTTCTAACATTATTGTTGTGTAGTTTTATTCCAAACAACATGATTTTTGAGATTATCCATTAGTCTTTCCTGAAAATATAATGTTATCCAAATAATTATGAAGTATTAGGAAGCTGGCTGAGGCAGAGGTGTAAAATAGCCCTGTTCCTCTGATATTAGTAGTACTCATGTTTCAAGCCACATCTGTCAAACTCTTACAGCTAATGGCTATGTTTGGCCAGAAATGCTGCAAATTGTGACTGAGAGCAAGCAAAGGTAGTCATTTACATTACCTTATAACCTGGCTCAGCAAGCATGAGTAGTAGATATCATTCACCCTACAATCACCACTGTATACCCCTAGGCCAGAAATTCCAGTTTGCTGAATATACAACTAAATCGTATTTTCCTCATTAAGGCTGTCCTTTTCCTTTGTCAGCAGTAGCACCACTAACAGAAGTGAAATTATAAAGGCAGAACATATTGGCCATTAACTACATTTCATGTACAATTGTAATATGTATCAACCTGTCTAACCCTCACATAGCTCTGATGAAGTTGTATTATTATTCTTTTTCATTTAATAAATAATGTAACTGAATGAAGCATAGAGAAGATGTTACACACTCAAGTTCCCACAACTAGACGGAGGTTGTGCTAGAATTTAACATAGAAAGCTGTCTACACCGTGCAAGTTAATGAGTACAAAGGGACTTCTACTGAGCAATAAAGGAATAAACAGAGAGGGTGTTGCCCTTTAGGAAACCTAAAAATATCCCAAAGGTACAAAGAAAAAGGCTTGTGTAAATGTTGGTTACTATTATTTTATGAATTCTACTAGGTACTATGGAAAAAGAACCTCATTTAGATTGTGAGTTCTGTAAGGGTAATGATAATTTCCTGTACTATACATGGTTGTAAATGCCCTGTTAGTATTTTTCACTAACTGACAATAATTGCAAAAAAAATCATTCTTAAAGTTAATGTAGTTTTAACAGTAAATGCTACCTACTTTTGGATACAGTGGTAAGCCTTTCTTATGGACTGAATGTGTTCCCTTTCTCACAAATGCATAGGTTGAGTCCTAGCCCCAGAAATCACAGCATTTGAGAGGTGGTACCTCTCAAATGGGCAGCAATTAGATGTGGTATGGGTGGGGTCTGCCATATAGGGTTAATAATGCCTTGTCTTTAGTAGGAAGAGAAAGACACTGAACTGGGTTTCTCTCTCCACCATAGATAAATATAATAAGAAAATAGCAGACTGCAAACCAGGTAGAGAGCCCTCACCAGAAAAACTTAGCCAGCCAACACCTTGATCTTGGATTTCCCAGCCTTCAGAACTGTGAGAAATAAATTCCTTGTTAAGCCACCCAGTCTGAGGTATATTATGACAGCCTGAGTAAGCCAACACTTTACTCACTTTATCTGAAAACAACACTGCAAAGTAGGTGCTGTGCTCATTTCTAGAGATAATAGCAAACTTGCTCATAATCACATAGTACAGCAAAGTCAATCATGGAGAAAGCCAATCAACTGCAAGGTTGATATCTATGAGGCTATAAGCATTAAGCATGAAATATAGTTTTCTTTGAAAGGATTCCTGAAAGCAAGTGACTGGCCAAAATTTGAAGATAATGCACCACAGTACACTGAGTTAGCGGAAGCTGTTCCACAGGACAAATCTCTGCAGAAGAGCACATGATCCTGCCCCCTATTCTCGAATTCTGATAATCTTATAAAAGTAGTTTTCTAGGGGCTCTATTTAGTATCCTCATTTGCCACACCCTTTAAATTCCGCTGGATTTTCTGGTTACAAGAACCAAGTGGCAGATATCTAAAATCTTAATCATCACAGAGCATTCTTTTGCACAGGGCCCCCTCAAAACTGGCATCTTCAGAAGAGAGTAATTGAGTCAGAATAGCACACTGAAAAGGAGTTGTATACATAAACAATCCAGGGGGAAAAAAAACAATAAACACAGGGTGACTTTATCCCCATGTGCTCCAGACCATTGGATCTAGAAAATTCTTTGGGGTGCCAAATTGCTGGCAATGAATGGGAAACCAAGTTTTGCAGAAGATAGCAGAAAAACAATAGTTCCATGGATTTCTACCAAGATTGCTGAAATCGAACAGCTCTGGTCTGCAGTTCCCAGTGACAGTGATGGAGAAGGCAGGTAATAGCATTTCCAACTAGGTTCCAGTTTCATTTCATTGGGACAGCTTAGACAGTGGGTGCAGCCCAAGGAGGGAAAGCCAAAGCAGGGTGGGACATCACTTCACACAATTGGCTGGAGAACTCCCACTCCTAGCCAAGGGAAGGCATTACAGACTTTTCCTGACACTCTGGCTCAGATACTGCACTTTCCCCACAATCTTCACAACCCATAGACCAGGGGACTATGGTGCCTACAATGCCAGCACCCCGAGTTTCCAGCACAAAACTAGGTGACCATTTTAGCTGTAGCAGTTTTGTTTTTTGTTTTTTGTTTTTTGTTTTCTCATATTGCCGTGGCTTCTGGAATGCCAGCAAGACAGAACCACTGATTCCCCTGAAAAAGGGGGCTGAAGCCAGGGAGCCAAGGGATCTGGCTCAGTAGGATCCACTCCCACAAAGACCAGCAAGCTAAGATCCATTGGCTGGAAATTCTCACAGCCAGCACAGCAGTCTAAGCTCGACCTGGGACATTCAAGTTTCATTTGGGGATAGGTGTCCGCTATTGCTAAGGCTTGGGTATGCAGTTTTGAACTTGCCTGTGTAAACAAAGTTCTTCCCCAGAAGATTACACAGCAACTGGGTGGAGCTGACAGCAGCTCAGCAGGGCCTCTGTAGGCAGACTGTGTCATTAGACTCCCTTCCTGCTGGGCAGGGCATCTCTGAAAAATGGTAGCAGCCCATCAAGGACTTATAAATAAAGCCCCCACCTTCCTGGGACAGAATACCTGGGAAAAGGATTGGTTGTGGGTTCTGCTTCAGCAGACTCACAGCTCTGCCTGGCAGCTCTGAAGGGAGAAACAGATCTCCCAGCACAGCACTTGAGCTCTGATAACGGAGAGAATACCTACTCAAGTGGCTCCCTGACCCCTGTTTATCCTAAGAGACACCTCATACAGGAAAGCTCTGGCTGACATCTGGCAGGTACCCTTCTGGGACAAAGCTACCAGAGGAAGAAACAGGCAGCAATATTTGCTGTTCTGCAGCCCCCAAGGGTGATTGCCAGGAAAGCAGGGTCTGGAGTGGATTTACAGCAAACTCCAGCAGACCTGCAGCAGAGGGGCCTAATAGAAGGAAAACTAACAAACAGAAAGAAATACTTTCAACATCAACAGAAAGGACATCCACTCAGAGACCCCCATCCAAAAGTCACCAACCTCAAAGAACGGAGGTAGATAAATCCATGAAGATGGGAAGGAACAAGCACTGAAAATTCCAAAAACCAAACACCTCTTCTCCTCCAGTATATCACAACTCTTCACCAGCAAGGGAACAAAACTGGATGGAGAATGAGTTTGACAAATTGAAAAAAGCAGGCTTCAGAAGGTGGGTAATAATAAACTTCTCCAAGCTAAAGGAGCATGTTCTAATCTAATTGCAAGGAAACAGAATATTGAAAAAAAAAAAAAAAATGCTAACTAGAATAGCCAGCTTAGAAAAGAACATTAAAAATTGGTGGAACAGAAAAACATAGCAGGAGAACTTCATGAAGCATACACAAGTTCCAAGAGCTGAATAAATCAAGTAAAAGAAAGGATATCAGAGATAAACAACTCAATGAAATAAATTGAGAAGGCAAGATTAGAAAGAAAAAAAAAAGCATGAAAATAAATGAACAAAGCCTCGAAGAATTAAGGGATTATGTGAAAAGAATACATCTATGTTTGATTGGTGCACCCGAAAGTGATGGGAAGAATGCAACCTAGTTGGAAGACACTCTTCAGGATATTATCCCAGAGAACTTCCCCAACCTAGCAACGCAGGCCAGCATCCAAATTCAGAAAATATAGAGAACACCACAGATACTCCTTGAGAAGAGCAACCCCAAGACACATAATCATCAGTTTCACCAAGGTTGAAATGAAGGAAAAAATGCTAAGGGCAGCCAGAGAGAAAGGTTGGGTAACCCACAAAGGGAAGCCAGTCAGATTCACAGTAGGTCTTTCAGCAGAAACCCTACAGGCTAGAAGAGAATGGAGGCCAATATTCAACATCCTTAAGGTAAAGAACTTTCAACCCAGAATTTTATATCCAGCCAAACTAAACTTCATAAGCAAAAGAGAAATAAAATCCTTTACAGACAAGCAGCTACTGAGGAATTTTGTCATCACCAGGCCTACCTTAAAAGAGCTCCTGAAGGAAGCACTGAAAACACAGAAAGGAACAACCAGCACTACTCATTGAAAAACATGCCAAATTGTAAAGACCATCGATACTATGAAGAAACTGCATCAACTAACAGGCAAAACAGCCAGCTAGCATCAAAATGGCAGCATCATAATAACAAATAACAATATTAATGCTAAATGGAAATGGGCTAAATGCCCAAATCAAAAGACACAGACTGGCAAATTGGATAAAGAGTCAAGACCCATTGGTCTGCTGTATTCAAAACACTCATCTCACATGCAAGGACACACATAGAGTACAAATAAAGGGATGAAGATTTACCAAGCAAGTGAAAAACAACAACAACAAAAAAGCAGGGATCACAAATCTAGTTTCTGATTAAATAGACTTTAAACCACAAAGATCAAAAGAGACAAAGAAGAACATTACATAACGGTAAAAGGAACAATGCAACAAGAAGAGGTAATGATCCTAAATATTTACACACCCAATACAGGATCACCCAGATACATAAAGCAAGTTTTTAATGACCTACAAAGAGATTTAGACTCCCACACAATTATTATGGGAGACTTTAACACTTCACTGCCAATATTAGACAGATCAATCAGACAGAAAATTAACAGGGATATTCAGACTTGAACTCAGATGTGGACCAAGCAGACCTAATAGACATCTACAGAACTCTCTACCCAAAATCCACAGAATATACATCCTTCCCAGCATCACATCACATTTATTCTAAAATTGAACACATAATTGGAATTTAAACAGTCCTGAGCAAGTGCAAAGGAATGGAAATCAAACAGTCTCTCAGATCACAGTGCAATCAAATTGGAACTCAGGATTAAGAAACTCACTCCAAACTGCCCAACTGAATTGAACAATCTGTTCCTGAATGACTACTGGATAAACAATGAAATGAAGGCAGAAATAAAGTTGTTCTTTGAAACCAATGAGAATGAAGATGCAATGTGCCAGAATTTCTGGGACACATTTGAAGCAGTGTTTAGAGGGAAATTTATAGCATTAAGTGCCCACATGAGAATAGAGGAAAGATCTAAAATTGACATTCTAATGTCAACTAAAAGAACTAGAGGAGCAAAATCAAACAAATTCAAAAGCTAGCAGAAGACAAGAAATAGCTAAAATCAAAGCAGAACTGAAGGAGTTTTGCTTCACAAAAAAATTTGTGTCTCTTTTTTGCAGCGACACAAAAAACTCTTCAAAAAATCTATAAATCCAGGAGCTGGTTTTTTGAAGAGATCAACCAAATAGATAGATCACCAGCCAGATGAATAAAGAAGAAAAGAGAGAAAATCAAATAGATGGAGTAAAAAATGATAAAGGGGATATTACCATTCATCCCACATAAATACAAACTATCATCAAAGATTATTACAAACACCTCCATGCAAATAAACCAGTAAATCTAAAAGAAATGGATAAATTTCTGGACACTTACACCCTTCCAAGACTAAACCAGGAAGAAGTTGAATACCTGAATAAACCAATAACAAGCTCTGAAATTGAAGCAGCAATTAATAGCCTACCAACCAAAAATCTTCCAGGACCAGATGGGTTCACAGCCGAATTCTGCCAGAAATACAAAGAGGAGCTGGAACTATTCCTTCTGAAAGTATTCCAAATAATACAGAAAGAGGGAATCCTTTCTAACTCATTGTATGAGACCAACATCATCCTGATACCAAAACCTGGCAGAGACACAACTCAAAAAGAAAATTTCAAGCCAATATCCCTGATCAACATTGATGCAAATATCCTTAATAAAATGCAGGCAAACCAAATGCAACAACACATCAAAAGGCTTATCTATCACGATCGAATTGGCTTCATCCCAAGAATGCAAGGCTGGTTCAACATATGCAAATTCATAAACATAATTCATCACATAAACAGAACCAATGACAAAAGCCAATGATTATGACAATAGATGCAGAGAAGGCCTTCAACAAAATTAAACAGTCCTTTATGATGAAAACTCAATATGCTTGGTATTGATGGAATGTATCTCAAAATAATAAGAGCTATTTATGACAAACCCACAGCCATTATCATACTGAATGAGCAAAAACTGGGAAGCATTCCCATTGAAAACAGGCACAAGGCAATGTCCTTTCTCATCATTCCTGTTCAACATAGTATTGGAAGGTCTGGCCAGGGCTATCAAGATAGAAAAAGAAACAAAGTGTATTCAATTTGGAAAGGAGAGTATTCAATTGTCTCTATTTGCAGAGAACATGATTGTATATTTAGAAAACTATTGTCTCAGCCCAAAATCTCCTTAGGCTGATAAGCAACTTCCGCAAAGTCTCTGGATACAAAATCAATGTGCACAAATCAAAAGCATTACTATACACCAAAAACAGACAAACAGAGAGCCAAATCATGACTAAACTCTCATTCACAAAGAATGTAACTAATAGGATATGGAGGACCTCTTTAAGAACTACAAACCACTGTTCAAGGAAATAAGAGAGATGGAAAAACACAAACAGATGGAAAAACATTCCATGCTCATGTCTAGGAAGAATCAGTATCATGAAAATGACTATACTGCCCTAAGTAATTTATAGCTTCAATGCAATCCGCATCAAGCTACCATTGACTTTCTTCATGGAATTGAAAGAAACCACCTTAAACTTCATATGGAACCAAAAAAGAGCCCACATAGCTGAGACAATCCTAAGCAACAACAACAACAACAACAAATTTATACTACTATACTACAAGGCTACAGTAATCAAAACAGCATGGTACTCATTCTAAAACAGAGAGGTAGATCAGTGAAACACAACTGAGCCCTCATGAATAACATCACTCATCTACAACAATCTAATCTTTAACAAACCTGACAAAAACAAGCAATGGAGAAAGATTCACTATTGAATAAATGGTGTTGGGAAAACTGGCTAGCCAAATGCAGAAAGCTGAAACTGGATCCCTTCCTTACACTTTGCAGAAAATTAACTCTAAGTGGATTAAAGATTTAAACATAAGACCTAACACCACAAGAACCCTAGAAAAAAACCTAGACAATATCATTCAGGACATAGGCGTGGGCAACCACTTCATGACTAAAATAGAAAAAGCAATGGCAACAAAAGCCAAAATAGACAAATAGGATCTAATTAAACTTAAGAGCTTCTCTGCAGCAGAAGAAGCTCTCATTAGAGTGACTCAGGATCAGCAGAATGGGAAAAAAAAATTTGCAATCTACCCATCTGACAAGGGCTAATAACCAGAATCTACAGAGAATTTAAACAAATTTATAAGAAAAAATCACCCCATCAAAAAGTGGGTTAAGGATATGAACAGACACTTTTCAGAAAGACATTTATGCAGCCAACAAACCTATGAAAAAAAGCTTATAATCACTAGTCATTAGAGAAATGCAAATCAAAACCACATTGAAATACTGTCTCATGCCAGTTAGAATGACAATCATCAAAAAATCAGGAGACACCAGATGCTGGAGAGGATGTGGAGAAATAGGCATGCTTTTACACTGTTGGTGGGAGTGTAAGTTAGTTCAACCATTGTGAAAGACAGTGTGGTGATTCCTCAAGGATCTAGAAATAGAAATACGATTTGACCCAGCAATCCCATTACTGAGTAGATACCCAAAGGATTATAAATCATTCTATTATAAAGACACATGCACAGTTAGGTTTATTGCGGCACTGTTCACAATAGCAAATACTTGGAACCAATCCAAATGCCCATCCGCGATAGACTGGATAAAGAAAATGTGGCATATATGCACTATAGAATACTACCAGCCATAAAAAGGATGAGTTCGTGCCTTTTTATGCTTTGCAGGGACATGGATAAAGCTGGAAACTGCAAACTGACACAAGATCAGAAAACTTAACACTACATGAGTATTGAAGAATGAGAACACATGAACACAGGGAGGAAAACATCACATACCAGGGCTGCTGGGGAGTAGGAGGGTAGGGGAGAAATAGCAGCAGTGGGGATAGGTAAGAGATAGCATTAGGAGAAATATCTAAGGTAGATGAGGGGGTGATGGATGCAGCAAACCACCATGACATGTGTATACCTATGTAACAAACTTGCATGCTCTGCACATGTACCCCAGAACTTAAAGCATGAGGAAAAAAAAAAAAGAGAGAGAGGAAAGGACAAATAGGGAGGAAATGGCATTCTAGTTAGAATTTACGTAAGCAGCACTCTATTAATTTAGTTAAACTGTATTAGTCTAGCTAGATTATAGATAAGCAGCACTATATTAGTTATTTATTGCTGCTGTAACAATTTACCACAAACCTTGTGGCCCAACATACATTTATTATAATTTTAGAGGTTAGAAATCTGGCACAGGTCTCACTGGGCTAAATCAAGCTGTTGGCAGGGCTGGTTCCTTCTGGTGTCTTGCTCTTTCCTTGCTCTTTCTGGCCTCTAGAAAGCACCTGTATTTATTAGCCTGTGGCCTCCTCCATCTACAGAGCCAACAATATTACATTTCTCTAACTATTCTATAGTTACATTTTCCTCTGCCAACAACAGGGAAACATTCTTCATTATTAAAAAGTCTTGTCCAGCTAGGTGTGCTGGTCACACCCTGTAGTCTCAGCACTTTGGGAGGCCAAAGTTGAAGGATTGCTTGAGTTCAGGAGTTTAAGGAAGACAGTCATTTCTAAAATAAAAATTTAAGAATTAGTCAGATGTAATGGTACACCTGTATAGTCCCAGTACTACTCAGGAGGCTGAGGCAGGAGGGTCACTGGAGCCCGGTAGGTTGAGGCTGCAGTGAGCCATGTTCACACCAATGCATGCCAGCCTGAGTAACAAAGCAAGACCCTGCCTTAGAAAAAAAAGAAAAAACAGGCTGCGCCCAGTGGCTTACGCCTGTAATCCCACCGCTTTGTCAGACCAAGGTGAGCAGATCACAAGATCAAGAGATGGAGACCATCCTGGCCAACATGGTAAAACCCTGTCTCTACTAAAAATGCAAAAATTAGCTGGGAATGGTGGCATGTGCCTGTAGTTCCAGCTACATGGGTGACTGAGGCAGGAGAATCGCTTGAACCTGGGAGGCAGAGGTTGCAGTGAGCTGAGATCACGCCACTGCACTATTGGTTGGACAACACAGTGAGATTCTGTTTCAAAACAAAAACAAAAATGACAAACAAACATAAAAAACAGACCTCACAAGAACTCATCATTACCACATCAACACCAGGCTGAAGATGTTAAACCATGGAAAGTACACTCATGATCCAATCACCTCTCACCAGGTTTTACCTCCACCACTGGGGATTATATGTCAACATGAGATTTGGGGCATGGACACAGAGTCTCTCTCTCTCCTTCTCTATCTCTCTCTCTGTTTCTCTCTCTCTCTCTCTCTCTCTCTCTCTCTCTCTCTCTCTCTCACACACACACACACACACACACACACACACACACACACACCCCACTATGGAAACTTCAATTATAGACAAAGTTTCAGGGGTTAATGCTGCTAATACCAGAACTTTAAAAGGCTCACTTGAGCTCAGGATTTTAAGACCAGCTTGAGCACCATACTGAGACCCTATATGTGTTAAAAAGAACAAGAGGAAAAAGAAAAAGGAAGAAGAAGGAGGAGGAAGAGGAAGAGGAAGAGGAGGAGAAGGAGGAGGAGGAGGAGGAGGAGGAAAGGAAGAGGAGGAGGAGGAGGAGGAAGAGGGGGGAAGAAAGAAAGAAAGAGAAAGAAGAAAGAGAAAGAAGAAAGAAAAAGAGGAAAGAAAGAAAAAGAAAAGGAAAGAAAGAAGAAAGAAAAAGAAAGAAAGAAAGAGAAAGAAAAAGAAAAAGAAGAAAGAAAGAAAGGGAAAGAAAGGACATTTTAAGCTTCAAAAAGAATAAAACTAATTTACACTGTTACAGGTCTAAATACTAGCGATTAGGCCAGGTGCTGTGCCTCATACCTGTAATCCCAGCACTTTGGGAAGCTGAGGCAGATGGATGATTACTTCAAGAGTTCTAGATCAGCCTGGCTAATATGATAAAACACTGTTTTACTAAAAATACAAAAAAATTGGTTGGGTATAGTGCTGTGTACCTGTAATCCTGGCTACTCAGGAGGCTGAGTCAGAAATTGCTTTAAACAAAGAGGCAGAGGTTGCAGTGAGCTGAGATCACACCACTGCACTCCAGCCTGTGTGACAGAGCAAGACGTGATCTCAAACCAAAAAATAATTGCTAGTCATGACTAGGATTTATAAATAGAAGAGTAGATTTATAACTAGAAGCCACAGGGGGACTTTTGCAGTTCTGGTTATGTCATATTTCTTGCTCATGAATACTAGTTACAAAGATATGTTCACTGTGAAAATTTGTAGAGCTGTGCACTTGTGATTCATGCACTTTGCTGCATCGACAGTATTATGTTTATGAAATTTACATTAAAATAAAAATGCATGCATATAAAATAATGGCTGTTTTGGAAGTATATATGAAAATAAAATATATATAAATGGAGCTAAGAGAAAACAAACACAAAACATGCCAAGTGTGCATCAGTCATGATATTATTTCATAACTATAGAGTGTTATTAAGGATCTCTACACCTGAAGGCAAAAGAAAGAAACAAAGCAAGGAGGGAAGGAAAGAAGAAAGAGAAAAACTAAAACTCTGTTCTACCTTCTCAGAGAGACTCACTGTAGGACTTTATTTCTGTGCTTTTTTTTTTTTTTTGAGACTGAATTTACTAAGAGATTAATGACTCCACTACCTACATATCCCAGGAAGAAACCTAGTGATTGCTTAGAGGTGCAAAGGACTGTAAGGGAGTTTCCCATGTCTGACATTGGCTACTCCAGCCAAGAGCTTAATCTGCCTTAAAAATCTCTTGGTGTGGAAACCTGCAATCTAATAAAAGTCTAGGGAAACAGCATTTGACTAAGTTAAAACTAAACTGATGAACACTTTAAAGAGCCTTCAAATTATTTTTACTGCAGTAGTTCTCACACTTTAGTTACAACAGGACCACCTGAAAAGTCTGATAAAGCACCAAGTGCTGCATGTTTTCCTCCCATATTTTCTGTGACATATGTTTAAAGTAGAACATAACAATTTGCATTTCTAAATTCCCAGTGATGTTATATAGTGCTACACTTTGAGAACCATCATTGTATTGCCTTCAAAAATTGAAAGAGAAGAGATGAAGTAGAGTTTTTGGTCATTTCTGATTAGTAATCTATTATTCTTTAGAACTGCCCCCAAGTTCCAGTAGGCTGATGCCCCTCAAACAACTAATGTGGGCTGAGAAGTAGAACCAATTCTTTGGTTGTAGTAGAACTAGCACAAAGGAAAATTAGTAAACTTTGAATTGTGAGGCTGGCAATAGCCCACATATTACAGCACAGATCCACTTCACTATTCATTTTGCTCAAGAGTAGATGATTTGAGCTACCAGATAAGATATTGGGACTGCAGCCCAGTTCATTTACAGTAGTAGTCTCAGGAAAATGTGAGAGTGAAAGAAAGCAGTTCCCTCAGTAATTATATTTTGATCCTGTTCAAAGGAAGGTGAAGCAAAGAGTAGAAGATGAGCAAAGAGTCTAGATCATTGCTTCATAAATGATCTTTTTCATATTTCAGTGCACTCAGGAAATGGTAGTATTTGTGCATCTCACTGAAGTAAACTACAAAGTTTATGTCAGAGCTTATGAAGGACTCGTTAAAGTGAATAATACAGTTTTATTTTTGTTACACAGTTATACTAAGAAAATGTTGTAAAATACATTAAGTATCGAACTGGTATAAAACTTGCAAATGAAATTATTATAAAATATATAATCACCAGCTTTAAAAAACGGCTCAACATCACTCATTATTAGAGAAATGCAAATAGCCAAGCATGGTGGCTCACACTTGTAATACCAGCACTTTGGGAGACTTAGGCAAGAGGATCACCTAAAGTCAGGAGTTTAAGACTAGCTTGGGCAACATGGTGAAACCTTGTCTCTACTAAAAATACAAAAATTAGCCAAGTATAGTGGCACGCACCTGTAATCCCAGTTACTCAGGCGGCTGAGGCAGATTCCTTTTACCTGGGAGGCAGAGGTTGCAATGAGCTGAGATCATGCTGTTGTACTCCAGCCTAGACAACAAGAGCAAAACTCTGACCCAGAGAGAGAGAGGCAAATAAAACCATATTAATATACCGTAAAGATAGTTATCAAAACAATGAAAAATAAATGTTGGGAAGGATATAGAGAAATAAGAATTTCTTTACTATTGGTGAAAAACATAAAATGGTGCAGCTGCTATGGAAAACAGCATGGTAATCCCTCAAAAAAATTAAAAAAAAATACAATTACCATATGATCCAGCAATTTTACTTCTGGGTACATACCCCAAAGAATTGAAAGCAAGGACTTGAGGAGATACTTCATAGCATATATGTCATGGTAGCCTAACTGTAGAAGCAATCCAAGTGTCCATGTCAGAAGAAATAGGCTGGGTGCGTTGGCTCACACCTGTAATTCTAGCACACTGGGAAGCATATGCAGGATGATTGCCTGAGGTCAAGAGTTTGAGACGAGCCTGGCCAACATGGTAAAACCTCGCTACTAAAAAACGCAAAAATCAGCAGAACGTGGTGGTGGGTGACTGTAATCTGAGCTACTTGGAGGGCTGAATTAGGAGAATTGCTTGAACCAGGAGGTGGAGGGTTGCAGGGAGCTGAGATAGCATCACTGCAGTCCAACCTGGATGACAGAGCAAGACTCCATCTCAAAAAAAAAAAAAAAAAAAAAGGAAAAGAAAAGAAAAGAAAAAGAAGAAATACGGTATGCCATACAGTAAAACACTATTCAGTCTTTAAAAGGAAGGAAAATCTGACACATACTATATCATAAATGCCTTGCTGACATTAGGCTAAGTAAAATAAGCCAGTCACATAAAGACAAATACTGCAGCTTTCCACCTATGTAAAGTACATAGGGAGTCAATATCATAGAGACAGAAAGTAGAAGAGAAAATGCCAAGGAGTAAGTGAGAGATGAATATTGTATGGAGTAAATGTTTAATATGTATGGAGTTTCAGTTTGGTGATGAAAAAGTTCTGGAGATGAATGTTGCTAATGATTACATAACAAAATGGATGTCTTTAATGCCATGGAAGTATACACTTAAAATAATTCAAATAGTCGATTTTATGCATATTTTACCACCACTTAAGAAACTTAAAATGATCACTATTTTATGACACAACTACAATATATTTCCAGCACATAGTGATGACACTCTAGTTGGGAAGCTCAGGTCTAGAAATCACACGTCCAGAGAGAAAAAATTTAGATATGTCCATCTTGTCAGGAACAAGAGACAAATTTGGCTAAAAGACCTCTGCATATGGTTCACCACTGAGGTAGACAATAAAAGCTCTGCAGGTATTGAATTCTGGTTGATATGAAGTATTCTTTCAGGTTTAAGTACTCCAAGGCCTTCATTCTGTATTTGCTGTTTGACTTCAGATTAATTATAACTTAGTAAATCAGAAAACTAAATCATAAGTCTCATCTAAGAGCCTCCACCTATCTTTTGTACACAGAGTGAAGGCTTTCTTCAGGGTCCTAGTCTTATGACTCCACAACCTGCTGTGCCCTGGATAGTTACTGTCAGGAATTTAAAGAACAGAACCTCTTGCAAAAAAGGTCAGGAATTCCTTTGCAATTTCTTTGCCACAAATATTTTTATGATTTCTAGTGACAGCAAGAACATTTAATATGGTAGTCATTAAAATTTTTTATTTAAAAATTTATTATAGGCTGGGCACAGTTGCTCACACCTGTAATCCCAGGACTTTGGGAGGCTGATGGGCGAGGATCACTTGAGATCAGGAGTTCTAGCCAATGTAATGAAACTCATGTTTAGTGAAACTACAGAAAAAGTAGCTGGATATTATAGCAGACACCTATAATTCTACCTACTTGGGATGATGAGAAGTCCTTGAACCTGGAAGGCAGAAGTTGGAGTGAGCTGAGATTGCACCACTGCACTCCAGCCTGGGTGACAAAGCAAGACAAAAAGAAGAAAAAAAAAGTTTATTATAAGTATGTAGTTATTTTATGATATTCAAGCCATAGAGAGTTATACAGTCAGTACTCCATATTCATGGGTTCCACATCCATGGATTAAACCAACTGAAAGAAAAATTTTAAAAATTTGGAAAAAATCCAGAAAAATTGCACAAAACAAAATCTGTTTCTGTGTAATACATCACTGCATGTTGCATACTTAATCCACATGAAAGAAATAATTTGTAAGCATTATACTAAGTATTATAAATAATCTAGAATGGCTTAAAGTATACAAGAGGACAGTTACAGGGTCTTGAGCACCAAGGACCTAGGTTTCCAAAAAGATCTTGGAATGAAATCCTTACAAGAACCTTACTGAGGACCAACTGTATACGTAACATGTAATTAAAATATACATATTGTTTACTTTATCTTATTATTTTGAAATGTATTTCATGTAGTATATTCCTTAAGCTAACACTACGTAGAATGATCACTGTTAACTCTGAACTATATTATGTTAACTCAAGCTTTAAACATATTTGAAAAGCTAAAATATTCCAAGCGCAGTGGCATACACCTAAAATCCAAGCTACTGTCTAGCCTCCAAGTACTGCTCAAGGGTTCTGGGCTGGTATGCTGTACCCATCAGGTATCTGCACTAAGTGTGACATTACTACCATGACCTCTTGAGAGTGGAAGACCACCAGGTTGTCTAAAGAGATGTAAAAGGCTCTGGTCAGAAAGAGAACAGGTGCTCATGTCAGAAGGAAAACTCTAATGCTGTTCAGTAATGGGATTGGGCCTGTAAATAGCCAGTGACTTTCAGCTTGGGCAATAAGCTGAGACCCTCTCTCTTTTAATTTTTTTTAAATTAAAAAAAAACTAAAATATTATCATTCTGTACATATTATGCAATTTCTCTTTTTTTTTTTGTAAACATCTAACTATAGCCACTTTGTGTTCTGTTTAATGACAGTGAACTGCTGAATAGAGTCAAGACTTACATGTATTGATCTTGTTTAGTTAGTTTGAACACTGACATCTTAAAACTTCCAAGACTCTCAGTTCTTTAAGGATCTATTAAATAGCTGTGCTGGGGAGATCAGGATATGTCAGTACTCGATGTAGATATTTAGAGCTGCCTCTTTATTGAGATATGTTTCTTCCTACCTCTTCACCGATGCTATTCTCTGGGTATCACATCTGGTTGGCATAAAGAACACCGGCAAATATGCCTTCTTTTTGTATCCATTATCAAATGACCTCATAGTCAGAGTGATTACAATATTTCATGCTTTGTAATGTCTCTTGCTTCTGGACTTTTAACCTGTACCAGAATTCTGTGTTCTACCTGCTAGCCAATTCTTGCCTGGTTCTCAAGACAAATCTGAATTTCTCCTCTAACTACCTTATAATAGAGCGCTGTAGAAGATCTTATAGGTTAATATAAAATTTACTTACTTTATGTTTATATCTACCTCTAAAAGAGTATATATCTCTGGGCATCCTTAAGGTAATGAGTTTTCAGAATTTCAACAAACACTAATTCCAGAGGATGCTAACACCTGGCTGTATATTTAGAGTCAATAATGTTATCACTCTGAGTCTAAACAGGAGACAGCAAATATAGGTAACGAAACAGGGAATAGGTCTTCAAACTAGAAAGCAAGGGGCTAAACAGACTAAAGAAGTCAGATCAAATGGATACTTTACTAATTTCACACCATGCCGGGTGCAGTGGCTCACACCTGTAATCCCAGCACTTGGGGAGGCAAAGTGAGAGGATAGCCTGAGTCCAGGGGTTCAAAACTAGCCCAAACAGCATAGCAAGATGCTATCACTAAAACTAAATTAAATTAAACTTTTCTCCCCTTGTGGCTGAATCTGTTTTCACCCTTGTGGCTCAACCTGGCCCCACTGTGCTTCTTCTAACTGAGAGAGAGGACTGCGGAGGACATGCATAGTACAATTGTACATTGAAAAGACTAGGAATGAGACATGTTAGAGCTAAAGGCCATTTTCATTTACCAGCATTCCTCTCCTTGAGAAATCAGTACTTAATAGTGTCTTATGATGCAGTAAGAGTGGAAGGCAAAAGTGGAAGCCATACAGGTATGGCTCCCAACAATGCATAAACTGTCTAGCCAACAATCCATAAACTAGCCTCCTTGTGGTAACGTAAAATAGTTGAGCCCTAGGTATCCTCACACCTGAAGTATGGAACACTTATGCACACTTAAATAAAACATGTTGCTTTTGGAGCAAAACTTCTAGTCCAGATGAAGAAAACTTACAAGTGCTTAAGAATCAAATCAGAATCATTGGCACATTAAGAGAAACAATGGGCTCTAGTCCCAGTTAGCTAGAATCCCTTCTTGAAGGATCTCAATCCGTTTTTTTTTTTTTTTTTTTTTTTAACCTCATTTGTTCCTTTATTGGAACCTCTTCTTCTTTTCTTTATTTTTATTTTTATTTTTATGTCTTGAGTTAATATTTGAATCCCATAGAGTCACTGGTATAACCTAAATTCTTTCCTCTTGCCTACAGGCTATTAAACTCCAAATGATAGAACAAATGGAACCCTGCATGAACATGCATTCTTCCAAGGAGACTTGGACAGGCTCCAGGAGGAACCCACACAATGTCCCTCTACAGCAGGAAGTATCTAGAAAGGCCAACTTTCCTATCAGCGGTTAGAGTCTTCACTCCTAAGGGGGAAATAAGGGAAAAGAAAAAGAAGAGTCAGTTTGGCAAATACTAACGCTAGTATGAAAAATCACAGCCACATGAAAAAACAGAGCAGTCTGAGGAAAATGCAAGCTGCACCTTCACAGACATAAGCAGGCAAAGCAGGCAACATTTAGTATAAAAACATTTTTGTTCTTCGAGTGGTTAGTGGGTTCTCAGGAAGAAGTTTTCTGCCCTTTTCAGACATGTACATGGTGGGCTCCATGGGAACTTGCACGGGGAGGAGAGGGACTTACCTAAAACAAACCCACTATTATATAAACAAGAAAGCCTGTACTTTGTTCTTACCTAAAGACACCTCACAGCTGAATAGTCAGGGAATTATGCAGATGGCTTTATAGATAAGAAACGTTAAACAGCTATAGATATGAGAGGAGTTTCTTATGAAAGCTTTTGCATTCAACGATAAAACAGCAACTCACTTGGGATCATCTCTGTACTGTGAAGGACTTACTAAACTTTCACTACAAATTTACCCTTTGTATCATGGTGCTTACTTTTCTCAGTGTTGAAACAACAGCTTAGGATAACACTGTAAGCAAGGAGACCAGTTACCAGTTTCAATTAAAGGATGATAAACGAGCCAATTCTCTACCTTATTCAAGAGCAATGAATATTTCTTAATGTGTAAGTACCCATTACTGGGTGTATAGCCAAAGGATTATAAATCGTTCAACTACAAGGACACATGTATGGGAATATTCATTCCAGCACTGTTTACAATACCAAAGACCTGGAACCAACACAAATGCCCATCGATGATACACTGGACAGGGAAAGTGTGGCACATTTGCACCTATGAATTGGAAAACTAATATTGCCTACATATTATGCAGCCATCAAAAACGATGAGTTCATGTCCTTTGTAGGGACATGGATGAACCTGGAAACCATCATTCTCAGCAAACTGACAGAAGAGCAGAAAATCAAACACCGCATATTCTCACTCATAGGCAGGTGTTGCACAATGAGAACACATGGACACAGGGAGAGGAGCACTCCACACTGGGGTCTGTTGGAGGGAAAAAGGGAAGGGACAGCAAGGGGTGGTGTGTTGGGGAGAGATAGCATGGGGAGAACTGCCAGATATAGTTGAAGGAGAGGAGGGCAGCAAATTATGCTGCCAAGTGTGTACCTAAGCAACAATCCTGCATGTTCTTCACATATACCCCAAAACCTAAAATGCAATTTAAAAAATGTGTAAGTATCTAAAAGAGATGGTTGAAATATATGAGGCAAAACTTAATAGAACTGCAAGAAAAAAATAGACAAATTCACTGTTAGAGCTGGAGACATCAGCACCACTCTTTCACTAATTCATCGATCAAGCACACAGAAACACAGTATAGTTGGCCTAAAGAGCATTATCAATGAACCTGATGTAATTTCAAATGACACATAGATCAGGAAAGAAGTATAAGTTTTAAAATATTTTGAACTAATAAAAATACTATAAACTAAATGAAAATGAAAATACAACTTGTCATTTGTGGGATACAGCAAAAACAGCGCTTATGGGAGCACATAAAATAGGAAAGAAAGATATAAGCACAATTATCTAAGCTTCTACGAAACTAGAGGAGGAATAATTTAAGCTAACACAAGCATAGGAAAAAAAACTAATTAAATTATAATTCATAAAAATTAAATCAGAAGTAAATAAAACTGAAAATGTAAACCATCAACAAACCAAAAGATGTTTCTTTAAAAAAGAAAACCAATATGTTGAGAAACTTCTAATCAAGGTAATCTAAAAATAAAGAGGAGATCTAAGTTACTAATACCAGAAATGAAAGAAGAAGCATAACTACTGATAAGTTTGACATTCAAAGGATAGTAAAGAAAGAAAATATACAATTACAGTTCGTATCTTTGATGATCTAGATGAAGCAGATCAATTTCTTAAAAAGCATGGACAACCAAAACTCAGTGAGGAGAAATAGATAATGGGCATAGAATTATATATCTTTAGGAAAACTTATAAATGATTAATAACCTTTCCTTTTTTTCAGATGGACTTCTTTTTCTCTTGTTGCCCAGGTTCCAGTACACTGGTGTAATCTCAGCTCACTGCAACCTCTGCCTCCTGGGCTCAAGTGAGTCTCCTGCCTCAGCCTTCTGAGTAGCTGGGATTACAGGCATGTGCCATTATATCATTATATGCAGCTATTTTTTTTTAATTTAATAGAGTTGAGGTTTCACTATGTTGGTGAGGCCGGTCTTGAACACTTGACCTCAGATGATCACCTGCTGTGGCCTCCCAAAGTACTAGGATTACAGATATGAGCCATCACACCCAGCCAATAACCCTTCAAATAAGAAAACATTGGTCTATGATGTCCCAACAGGTAAATTCTACCAAAAAAAAAGTCAAATAGATTTGATGAGCAAATCAAATCTGTCAATGTATAAAGAGAATTCTACATCATAACCAGAGATTTATTCCACTTAGGCAAAATTGGTTCACCATTCAACAAACAATAAAGATGTAAAATCATGTGATAATAGAAACTGGTGCAGAACATATTTACAAAATCCAGTAGCCAAAATTTTAAGCAAACTAAGATTATACAGAGAACTTCCTCCACTGTTGAGGGAAGCAGCAGTGGCGGAAGGGTTTACAGTATGCCTACATAAACTGGTTATAAGTGATGTTTTTATAAAGTCAGGAACAATAACCTGCAGAAGGCCTCGGAGGGCTCTGGGGAGGAAGGCCTCTCTATTGCCAGCATGTTCCCAGGAACAGAGTGACCTAAACTCTGATATATTCTAAATATAGTGCGCAAGGACATGACTCCCTTGAAGCACTGAAATGTAACCAGACATGTAGGCTCCTTGCTAAGCCTGCTCCTAACCAGCTGCACTGTCTATTAATAAGCATATGCTTTTAGTTCTTAAAAAATTCACATACACCGCCCCTACTGTCATTTTTATGTTTAACACATTAGCCTCCCTTTGCTGATTCACCCTACCACCTGCACTACAGATAAAAGTGATTGTGTTCAGTAAATATTGTGGAAGCTGGACCTCAGGGCCTTGCTGCCTCCATTACAACTGATAGTCCCCAGGTCCCACTTTCATTCTTAATCTGCCTTTTTCTCATTCCTTGGTTGTCACTGAACTCGGAGTACCTACAGGTAGGGTGTGGGGTCTGATTCCCTACACTCGACTTGAGAAAGAAGATCTATAAAACATGTACAATTAACATCACACTCAGTTATGAGAAACAGAATGCTTTCCTTCTAACATAAAAATGACAAATATGTCTCCTCTTATCACTCCTAATCAATATCATACTGAAAGTTCTAGTTAATGCAGTAAGCCAAGAATATAAAATAATATATTACTGATTGGGAACAAAGAAATAAAAGACTTTGCACATAGCTTGATTGTCTATGTAGATAATCCTGAAGATCAATGAAATACTGGAATAAAAAATGATTA
This sequence comes from Saimiri boliviensis, assembly GCF_048565385.1. Taxonomy (NCBI): domain Eukaryota; kingdom Metazoa; phylum Chordata; class Mammalia; order Primates; family Cebidae; genus Saimiri; species Saimiri boliviensis. The sequence goes on along the minus strand of NC_133471.1, from coordinate 20,610,148 downwards.
TAGTAAAATTACAGACTACAAAACTAATGCACAAAGTTGATTGCTTTTGCTTTTTTTATAGTAGTAATTAACTAATGGAATTATAAATTAAAAACCTAGTACACTAAAACTGAAATAAGCACTGAAAAGATGAAATGCTTAAGTGTAATGTTTTTATTTTTTTTAGAGAAAGTCTCACTTTGTTACCCTAGCCAGAGTGCAGTGGCATGATTTCAACACACTGCAACCTCCCCCTCCTGGGTTCAAGTGATTCTCCTGCCTTGGTCTCTCAAGTAGCTGAGTTTACAGGCACTTGCCACCACACCTGACTAATTTTTTTTTTTATTGTTAGTAGAGACAGGGTTTCTTCATGTTGGCTAGGCTGGTCTCAATCTCCTGACCACAGGTGATCCACCCACCTTGGTCTGCCTCCCTAAGTATTCCGATTACAGGCATGAGTCACCATGCCTGCCTTTTGTATAAATTTAACAAAATAGGTACGGGAGTTCTATGTGGAAAACTACAAAACTCTGATGAAAAAAATCAAAGGAGATATAAATTAGTGGAGACCTATGAATTGGAAAACTAATATTGCCTACATATCAATTATTTCCACCTTGATGTATTCATCAATTCAAAGTCAAGGCAATCAGTATCAAAATCCCAGTAATAATTTTAGCAAGGTATTTTGCAACTATTAAGAAATTAACTAGAAGTTTATATAGATAGGTAGAAGATTCAGAATAAATAGTCCACATAATCTGGGTGTGTTGACTCACAGCTATAATCCCAGCCCTTTGGGAGGCCAAAGTTGGTGAATCACTTGAACCCAGAGGTTCGAGACCACACTGGCCTATATGGTAAAATGCTGTCTCTACTAAAAATACAAAAACTAATTAGGTATGGTGGGAGAGTTCTGCAATCCCACCTATTCAGGAAGTTGAGGTAGGAAAATTGCTTGAACCCAGGAGGCAGAGATTGCAGTGAGCCAAGATTGTGCCACTGCACTTCAGCCTAGACAACAGAGTGAGACTCTATCTCAAAACAACAATAATAATAACTCCACACAAGAGTGAGGAGCAAAATTGGATAACTCACACTTTCTGGCTTCAAAATATGTTACAAAGCTATAGGACTCATATTGTATTGTTTAGTATACTAAGGAATAGTCACACAGATGAATGGTACAGAGGAGAAAGAGCTCAGAAATAGACCTACACAAGTATAATCAGTTCATCTTTGACATAGAAACAAAGATAAAAAGAATAAAAAAGTTTTCTTTTCAACAAATGGTAGTGAAACAATTGGCATGAGAAAAAAAATCAAGACACAGAGTTTACACCTTGTATAGAAGCAACTCGAAATGAATTATAGACCTAATTATAAATCCAGTAACTATAAAACTTACTAAAAAAGACAAAGGAGACTGGGAGTGGTGGATCAGACTTGTAATCAGGCACTTTGGGAAGGGTAAGGTGGGAGGATAGCTTGAGCCCTGGAGTTCAAGACCAGCCTTGACAATAAAATATTGTTTTTACCTCTACAAAAAATTAGCCGGGTGTGGTGGCACACGCTTGTAATCCCAACCACCTGGAGGCTGAGGTGGGAGGATCATCTGACCCCAGGAGATCAGGGCTGCAATGAACCACGATTGTACCACTGCACTCAAGACTAGGAAAGAGTGAGGCTCTGTCTCAGAAAGAAAAAAAAATTATGAGAAAATCTGTGCAATCTTAGGTCTGCAAGGAATTTTTTATAAAACAACAATATTGGAAATATATTCAAATACAATTATGTTTATTTGAAATATACATATAATTCACCTATTTAAGGTTTTAAATTTAATAACTTTTTGTATATTATATAATTAAATATTTTTAATATAGTATTAATGATACATATTATTATTAACATAGCATACCAACATTTATTAAATTTATTTTTTTTAAATTGTATTTTAGGTTGTGGGATACATGTGAAGAACATGAAAGATTGTTGCATAGGTACACACATGGCTGTGTGATTTGCTGCCCTCCTCCCCATCACCTATAGCTGGCATTTCCTCCCATGCTATCTCTCCCCAACCCACCACCCCTTGCTGTCTCTCCCCTATTTCCCCCCAAAAGACCCCAGTGTGTGATGCTTCCCTTCCTGCATCCATGTGTTCTCATTATTCAACACCCACCTATAGGTGAGAACATGTGGTGTTTGATTTTTCGTTCTTGTGTCAGTTTGCTGAGAATGATGGTTTCCAGGTTCATCCATGCCCCTACAAAGGACACAAACTCATTGTTTTCGATGGCTGTGTAATATTCCATGGTCTATATGTGCCACATTTTCCCTGTCCAGTCTATCATCGATGGGCATTTAGGTTGGTTCCAAGTCTTTGGTGTTGTAAACAGTGCTGCAATGAACATTGGTGTGCATGTGTCCTTATAGTACAATGATTTATAATCCTTTGGATATATACCCAGTAATGGGATTGCTGGGTCAAATGAATTTCTATTTCTAGGTCCTTGAGGAATTGCCACACTGTCTTTCACAATGGTTGAAATAATTTATTCTCCCACCAACAATGTAAAAGTGTTCCTGTTTCTCCACATCCTCTCCAGCATCTGTTGTCTCCAGGTTTCTTAATGATTGCCATTCTAACTGGCATGAGATGGTATTTCAATGAAGTTTTGATTTAGGTTTCTCTAATGACCAGTAATAATGATCATTTTTTCATATGTTTGTTGGCCTCAAACATATCTTCTTTTGTAAAGTGTCTGTTCATATCCTTCACCCACTTTTGAATGGGTCCATTTGTTTTTTTCTTGTAAATCTATTTTAGTTCTTTGTAGATTCCAGATATCAGCCCTTTGTCAGATGGGTAAACTGCAAACATTTTTTCCCATTCTGTTGGTTGCCGATTCACTCTAATGACTGTTTCTTTTGCTGTGCAGAAGCTGTGGAATTTAACTAGGTCCCATTAGTCTATTTTGGCTTTTGTTGCTAGTGTTTTTGGTGTTTTGGTCATGAAGCCCTAGCCTACGCCTATGTCCTGAATGATTTTGCCTAGATGTTCTTCTAGGGTTTTTATAGTGTTAGGTCTTATGTTTAAGTCTTCAAGACATCTGGAGTTAATTTTAGTGTAATGTTTCAGAAAGGGGTCCAGTGTCTGCTTTCTGAACATGGCTAGCCAGTTTTCCCAATACCATTTATTAAACAGGGAATCCTTTCCCCATTGCTTGATTTTGTGAGGTTTGTCAAAGATTGGATGGTTGTAGATGTGTTGTGTTGTCTCTGAGGCCTCTGTTCTGTTCCATTGGTCTATATCTCTGTTTTGGAATGAGTACCATGTTGTTTTGATTATTGTAGCCTTGTAGTATAGTTTGAAGTCTGGTAGTGTGATGTCTCCCCCTTTGTATTTTTTGCTTAGATTTGATTTGGTTATGTGAACTCTCTTTTGATTCCATATAAAGTTTAAGGTGGTTATTTTTTCCAGTTCTGTGAAGAAGGTCATTGGTAGCCTGACGAGGATAGTGTTGAATCTGTAAATCACTTTGGGAAGTATGGCCATTTTCAGGATGATTCTTGACCATGAATATGGAATGTTTCTCCATCTGTTTGTGTCTTCTCTTACTTTGTTCAGCAGTGGTTTGTAGTTCTCCATGAAGAGCTCCTTTATGTTCCTTGTTAGCTGTATTCCTCAGTATTTTATTCTCTTTGTATCAGTTGTGAATGGCAGTTCATTCTTGATTTGGCTTTCTTTAAGTCTGTAATTGATGTATAGGGATGTTTGTGATTTTTGCACATTGAATTTGTGACCTGAGACTTTGCTGAAGTCACTTATCAGTTTCAGGAGATTTTGGGCTGAGATGATGGGGTTTTCTAGATATACAATCATGTCATCTGCCAATAGAGACAATTTGGCTTCCTCCTTTCCTATTTAAATACCCTTTATTTCTTTTTCTTGCCTGATTGCTCTGGCTAGAACTTCCAGTGCTATATTGAATAGGAGTGGTGAGAGAGGGCATCCTTGTCTAGTGCCAGATTTCAAAGGGAATGCTTCCAGTTTTTGCTCATTTAGTATGACATTGGCTATTGGTTTGACGTAAATAGCTTTTATTATTTTGAGATATGTTCCATCAATACCTAATTTATTGAGGGTTTTTAGCATAAAGGGCTGTTAAATTTTGTCAAAGGCCTTCTGTGCATCAGTTGAGATAATCATGTGATTTTTGCCTTTGGTTTGGTTATGTGGCGAATTACGTTTATAGACTTGTGTATGTTGAACCAGCCTTGCATCCCTGGGATGAATCCTAATTGATCATGGTGGATAAGCTTTTTGATGTGCTGTTTCAATCGGCTTGCCAGTATTTTATTGAAGATTTTTACATCATGTTCATCATGGATATTGACCTGAAGTTTTCTTTTCTTGCTGAGTCTCTGCCAGGTTTTGGTATCAGGATGATGTTGGTCTCATAAAATGATTTAGGAAGGATTCCCTCTTTTTGGATTATTTAGAATAGTTTCAGAAGGAATGGTACCAGCTCCTCTTTGTATGTCTGGTAAAATTTGGCTGGGAACCCATCTGGTCTTGGGCTTTTATTGGGTGGTAGGCTCCTAATTGCTGCCTCTACTTTAGACCTTGTTGGTCTATTCAGGGTTTCGACTTCCTTCTGGTTCTGGCTTGGGAGGATGCAAGTGTCCAGAGTTTATCCATTTCTTCCAGGTTTACTAGTTTATATACATAGAATTGTTTGTAATAATCTCTGTTGATGGTTTGTATTTCTGTGGAATCTGTTGTGATAGTCCCTTCATCATTTTTTTATTGCATCCATTTGATTATTCTCTCTATATTTTTTATTAATCTGGCTAGTGGTCTGTCTATTTTGTTGATCTTTTTGAAAAATCGCCTCCTGGATGTATGGATTTTTTGAAGGGTGTTTTGTGTCTCTATCTCCTTCACTTCTGCTCTGATCTTAGTAATTTCTTGTCTTCTGCTAGGTTTTGAGTATTTTTGATCTTGCTCCTCTAGCTCTTTCAATTTTGATAATAGGGTTTTGATTTTAGATCTCTCCTTGCTTCTCATGTGGGCATTTATTGCTATATATTTTCTTCTAGACACTGCTTTAAATGTGTCCCAGAGATTCTTTGTTCTCATTGTGTCTTCGTTCTCATTGATTTCAAAGAACATGTTTATTTCTGCCTTCATTTCATTGTTTATCCAGTCAACATTCAAGAGGCAGTTTTCAGTTTCAATAAGACTGTGCAGTTCCCAGTTAGTTTCTGAATTCTCAGTTCTATCTTGATTGCACTGTGGTCTGAGAGACTGTTTGTTATGATTTCCATTCTTTTGCATTTGCTGAGGAGTGATTTACTTCCAATTATGTGGTCAGTTTTAGAGTAGGTGTGGTGTGGTGCTGAGAAGAATGTATATTCTGTGGATTTGGGGTGGAAAGTTCTTTAAATGTCTACTAGGTTTTCTTGGTCCCCATCAGAGTTCAAGTCCTGGATATCCTTGTTAATTTTCTGTCTCATTGATCTGTGCAATATTGACAATGGGGTGTTAAAGTCTCCCACTATTATTGTGTGGGAGTCTAAATCTCTTCCTAAGTCATTAAGAACTTGCCTTATGTATCTGGGTGCTCCTGTATTGGGTGCATATAAATTTAGGATCATTAGCTCTTCTTGTTGCATTGATCCTTTTACCATTATGTAATGTCCTTCTTTGTCTCTTTTGATCTTTGTTGGTTTAAAGTCTATTTTACCAGAGATGAGTATTGCAACTCCTGCCTTTTTTCGCTCTCCATTTGTTTGGTCAATCTTGTTCCATCCCTTTATTTTGAGCCTTTGTGTGTCCTTGCATGTTAGATGGGTTTCCTGGATACAGCACACTGATGGATTTTGGCTTTTTATCCAATTTGCCAGTCTGTGTCTTTTCATTGGGACATATAGCCCATTTACATTTAGGGTTAGTATTGTTATGTGTGAATTTGATACTGCCATTTTGATGCTAGCTGGTCATATTGACTGTTAGTTTATGCAGTTTCTTCATTGTGTTGATGCTCTCTACGATTTGGTATGTTTTTGGTGTGGCTGATCCTGGTTGTTCCTTTCTATGTTTACTGCCTCTTTGAGGAGCTCTTGTAAAGCAGGCCTGGTAGTGATGAAATATCTGAGTACTTGCTTGTTTGTAAAGGATTTAATTTTTCCTTTACTTATGAAACTTAGTTTGGCTGGATGTGTAATTCTGGGTTGAAAGTTCTTTTCTTTAAGGATGTTGAATATTGGCCCTTACTCTTTTCTGGCTTGCATGTTTTCTGCTGAGAGATCTGCTGTGAGTCTGATGGGCTTCCCTTTGTGAGTAACCCGACCTTTCTCTCTGGCTGCCCTTAGCATTTTCTCCTTCATTTGAACCCTGGTGAATCTGACGATTATGTGCCTTAGGGTTGCTCTTCTTAAAGAAAATCTTTGTGGTGTTTCTGTATTTTCTGGACTTCAATGTTGGCCTGCCTTTCTAGGTTGGCAAATTTTTCCTGGGTAATATCCTGAAGAGTATTTTCCATCTTGGATTCATTCTCTCCGTCACATTTAGGTACAACTATCAAATGCAGATAGGTCTTTTTGCATGATTTCATATTTCTTAGAAACTTTGTTCATTTCTTTTTACCCTTTTTTCTCTACCTTGCCTCATTTTATTTCATTGAGTTCATCTTCAAGCTCTGATATCCTTTCTTCTGTTTGGCCAGTTTGGCTGTTGAAGCTTGTTTATGCTTCACAAAGTTCTCGTGTTGTGTTTTTCAACTCCATCAATTTATTTATATTCCTCTCTAAGTTGTTTATTTTCATTAGCATTTTGTCAAATCTTTTTTCAAGGTTCTTAGTTTCTTTACATTGGGTTAGAACATGTTCTTTTAGCTCATAGAAGTTTCTTATTACCCACCTTCTGATGGCTTATTCTGTTAATTCATAACACTCATTCTCCATCCAGCCTTGTTCCCTTGCTGGTGAGTAATTGTGATCTCTTGGAGGAGGGGAGGCATTCTGGTTTTGGGTGTTTTTATTCTTTTTGCACTGGTGTCTTCCCATCTTTGTGGATATATCCACCTGTCATCTTTGCAGTTGTTGACTTTCAGTTTGGGTCTCTGAGTGGATGTCCAGTTTGTTGATGATGAAGTTATTTCTTTCTGTTTCTTAGTTTTCCTTCTAACAGTTAGGCCCCTCTGCTATAGAACTGCTGAGGTTCACTCCAGGCCCTGCTTGCCTGGGGATCACTTGCAGTGGCTGCAGATTAGTGACGGTTGCTGCCAGTTTCTTCTGCTATCTTTGTCCCTGAAGGATACCTGCCAAGTGTCAGTCTGTGCTCTTCTTTATGAGGTAACTCTTTGGATATATGAGGGTCAGGGAGCTGCTTGAGGAGACCATCTATTCCTTAGAGGAGCTCAAGTGCTGAGCTGTGAGTTCCGTTGTTCATTCAGAGCTGCTGAGCAGGTATGTGTAAGTCTGCTGCAGCAGAACTCATAAACACTCATCTTTTATTTCCCCAGGTGCTCTTTCCCAGGTAGTTAGGGCTTTATTTATGAGTTTCTGTTGTGCTGTTGCCTTTTTCAGGGCTGCCCTGCCCAGCAAGGGGGCAGCCTAGTCGCAGTCTCCCTGCAGAGGCTTTGCTGAGCTGCTGGGGCTCCACCTAGCTGTCGTGTGAACTTCCCTGCAGTCCTGTTTATACGAGTGCAGTTAGAACTGCCTAGGCAATGGTGGCCCACCTCTATAATGGCAGTCTCTCTGTGATGGCAGACTGCCTAAGCAATGGCAGGCTGCCTCAGCAATGGCAAACTACATTCCTAGTGGTGTCCTGTCTCAGTAATGGTGGATGCCCCTCCCCCACAATGCTGGACTGTCCCACGTTCAGCTGTGCTTGCTTTGTAACTCTCAATCCAGAGTATTTCCAATTGTTGCTTTTTTTGTGGGGGTGCGACCAGCTGAGACTGATCACCTGGCTCCCTGTCTCAGAGTCCTGTTTTCTTTTCTTTTTTATAAATTCTAGTTGGATGGCCGATTCTGTCTCCCAGGTGTTCCAGTTGCCTGTTGAAAGGGTGCCAGTATCCATGTGATTTCCCATACAGGGACCCACATCGCTGGCTGAAACAGCCATGCTGAGATTCATGGTGCTTTTTTGCCCGGGAATCTCCTGGCCTGTCTCCCTGTTTCGGTCCCCTTTTTAGTCAGTTGAATCGATGACTCTGTCTCCCAGGAGCTCCAATCACCAGCTAAAATGGTGCCTGGACCCGTGTATTTTGTAGGGAGAACTGCCCCACTGGGGTACCAGCCAAAACAGCCATGCTGGTGACCCATGGTCTCCTCTGCCTGGAAATCTCCTGATCTGTGGGCAATAAAAATCCATCTGGAAATGCAGCATCCGCTCACCCTCCACGCTTTCACTGGGAGTTGCAATCCTGAGCTGCTCCTAATCAGCCATCTTGGATCCATAATTTATTAAATTTCTAATTTAAATTGTGGCACACATATAAAACATAAATCTGGCATTGTGATAACTTTTAAGTGTGCATTTCAGTGGCATTAATTAGAGACATAATATTTATAACTGTCACCACTAATCATTTTCAAAAAAATTTTAATTACCCCTATCAGAAACTCTGTAACTAGTAAGCAATAAGTCTCTATTACCTTCTCCTTTCAGACCCTGGCAAATCTCAAATCTAATTTCTGTCTTCATGAATTTGCTAATTATAGGTATTTAATGTAAGTGAAATCAGACACTATAGCTCCTTTTATGTGTAGCTTGTTTCACTTAGCACAATGTTTTAAACGTTTATCCATATTGTAACATGTAGAGAAAACACTGCTTTTTTTATGGCAGATAATATTCCAAAGCTCTTTGACTTCTATATTCAGAAATGTATCACCTCTCACAGAATTGTGGCATTTAAGACTAGTGTGTAGTTTTTTTTATATGATATACATATTGTGGTTGTTAGCTTACAGCATTACTACTATATTGTCAACTTATAGTGTTAGTTCACAAAGAAAGTCCCAGGGTTGTACTTAACTCTGCATTTCTTTAAAAAAACAAAACAAAGCAAACAAAACAAAACAAAACAAAACAAAGCAAAACAAACAAAAAAATCCTCTGTTGGACACTAAGAACAAGAATAGCTTTAAAATAATAAAACTTGAAAATGTTTTTAAAAGCCTTTAAAATAATAATGCTGGTAGGTTGCAACATCTGTATAACTAGGGCAGTAATAATTACCTCTTTTGTAAGAATCAGATCTCATGAACCTAATAACATTAGCAGGTAGTTGAAAATGCAGATATGTTACCAGAACAGGGTTCAGATCCAGACTGCAAAAGAGGTTTTTGGACCTTCTGAAAGGAAGAATTTGGGATAGGTCCAAACTCACCCATAGGAATATGCTGAGTCCCCATATTCCTCTGAGAATAATAAAGGTTTACAGAAGTATTTTATGGTGAAAGATCTTTCTCTGTACAAATTTTATCACTGTACACAGTAATATTCTTCTAGTTTTGTTACATTACCAGTCATTTGTAGATAATCTGCTGTTTCAGAAGTCCCTCCCTCTTACCACCAAAAAACAAAGTTACAGCTAAAAAGGATAAAAATAATCTCAGCAGGCAACTTGTTTTTGTCTCCACACCCAAAATTATCCTTCTGTTTACTGGAGAGTCCTTCCCTTCTTTATTGCCACCAAACCACAAAATAAATGTTGGCTAGGAGTGGTGGCTCATGCCTGTAACCTAGAACTTTGAGAGGCCAAGCCAGATGTATCATGAAGTCAGGAAATCGAGACTATATGGCTAATATGTTGAAACCCCTTCTCTAGTAAAATTTCAAAAACTAGCCAGGCATGGTGGCAGGGACCTGCAATCCTAGTTGCTCTGGAGGCTTAGACAAGAGAATTGTCTGAACCCTGGAGGTAGAAGCTGCAGTGAGCTGGGATAATGCCACTGCACTCCACTGTGGGTGACAGTGGAAGATTCTGTCTCCAAAAAAAAAAAAGAAAAGAAATGTTAGTCTGTGGGACAAGTGAATTTCATTAAACTTTCTGATATTTTGTCCTCTGAGAATTTCTTTTCTTTTTTATTTCTCTTTCTGTCTTTCTTCCCCACTCTTTTTATTTCTCTTTCCTTCATCCCACTCTCCCTCCCTCCCTCCTTTCTTCTTCCTTTTCTTCCTTCTCTCTCTATTAGTTCATTTATTTTGAGGCATGGCCTCAGCCTGTTTGTTGCCCAGGCTGGAGTACAGTGACACAATCTCAGCTCACTGCAACTTCCAGCTCCTAAGTGATTCTTGTACCTCTCAGCCTCTTAGGTAGCTGGGACTACAGGTATGCACCACCATGCCCAGCTAATTTTTGTATTTTATGTAGAGGCAGTGTTTTGCCATGTAGAGACATGGTTTTGCTATGCAGGCTGATCTTGAACTCACCACCCACCTAAGCTTCCGATAGTTATAAGATAACAGTAACAAGCCACTGTGCTCCACCAAAAATTTCTTTTACTATGCCTTTTGTTCTGACCTTTTTTTCCAGTATGATTTCATTCACAGAGGATGTCATTTACATGCTAAAATATAATATAAATAATTCTTTTAATTTTATTACAATTACATTTGTTAGGGGCGAGAGGGGCAGCATTATGCATTGTTGAGTTTATTCTTTCGTGAAAGGAAGGTTAAAAATGGAGAAAGCCAGTACATTTATTTTATATCATGGATGGATTTAACTTTAGAATGGTAAAGGTGTCGACACAAAATATGTTATAAAAAAAAAAAAACTAGCTACAATTTCTGAATTACCAAAGGAGTGAAGCAACTTCACTGTGGGAACACTTAATAGAATGTGTATGTTCCAATCACTTTGAATGTTTTAATTTTAAATTAAATTTGGAACAGCAAAAATATTTGTGATAATGTTTTGAGAATCAGGGTATTTGAATTTTAGCACTAGGAAATCCTTTGAAGAACAGTGTAAAACTTGTTTATAATCTGGTTTCGCTGAGAGTGTAGAGGGAAAAAGTGTTTGTAAAACCACGTATATGGCTAAAGCCAGCGATCCAGTAATATAAGAGGTTGTTTTTTTATTTTTGCTGTTGTTGTTGTTTTGTCTGTCTGTCTGTCTGCTGAATCTGGACTAGAGGACTGAGAATTTGCCAAGAAAAGTATCTCTTTCTGGGGCAAAAGACTGTTTCGCATACATTCAAGCCACCTGTAAGTTGTTCTGAACGTGGGACAGCTGTAGTGTAGATGTTTTAGCAGGCTCATCCACCTCAACCCTGATTCTTTTGGGCAACAAAAGAGTCTTTCAAGATCCAAAGGGCTAGGCTGGCTTTGGGGACGCAATATACCATTGGTTAAGTTAGGTTGCAAGGCGCTGGAAAAAACAAGGGACCTATGCCAGTGTGTCTTAAGGGCCTAGGTCCCTGGGTAGGTGTGTAATCACCAGCGTCATTCAGTATATAATTGTTTTATTGTTTCGTCAAAACCGGAGACCTCAGGTAGTGTGGGTTAAGGGCCTACGACACCAGGTAGGTGTGTTACCACCAGAGTCATTCAGCATATAATTGCTTTATTGTTTCGTCATCCTGTGACGCTAAGGCCATATGCTCATAAAGCGCAGACGCATAGCTGGGAAAACTTACAGGGTTTTGGGTTCCTAGCTGAACCGCAGCTGCCTAAGCCAGTCAAGCCTCTAAAGTCTCTGGCAGGGCGTATGTGCTTTCCTCAGGTGCCGTAATTCAGCTCCCTAAACTGAGGATTGTATTCACACCACCCTGGATCGCTCACGTAAAATGATCACGGTGCCTAACACCTGATACCCCGAGACCCTAATCCGTCTACGCTTGAGCTTTGACTAATTACAACTTGAGTGAAGGCTGTCAAAGGTAGGCGACGGCTACTTAGAATGGGTAGATTTTAGAAAACTTCCAAGATTATCGGAAGTAAAAGGCCAGAGAACGCTTAAGGAAGGTAAGTTGAGGGTGGGGAAGAGGGAGGGAGACTGAGTTAGGTGTGCGAAGGTACTATATTTAAGATTCTCAAGGGGAAAGAGGCAAAAGACAACTTGCAGCTACTTGCCCAGAAATCGAAGACACTGTGAGAGGGCGTATATAAGAAAGATCTGGCGAACTTTGAGAGCCTTTTAGACTTTACTACGTGAACCTGAGATCGTACCATTAAATAAACGCGGGTTAGACCTAAGTAAATGTACCGGTGAACGCATTGGTCGGGGGCGAAGGGGTGGAGCCAAGGAGGACGAACGCCTTGCGTGCTGACGTAACTTGTAGGCGGGGCCATCTTAGCACGTAGGCTAAGCAGTGTTCTGAACAACTGAGGCTTTCCGGAGAGAGCGCCGATTTTCGGTATCACACCTGCAGTGCGCTGTCAAGAGTTTTCGCTTCTTTTCAGGGATGAGTGATGTGGTGGTGAAAAATGACCCTGAACTGGAAGAGCAGGTGAGTCGAAATGAGCCTACCCAGGTTTTCTACGGGACCTTTTCCGTGGCCTACGTGGTTTTCCGGTGCATTGCTAATTGGTATTACAGTTTCACCGCTTAACGGTTTCACCAGTCTGGTGAAACGGGAAAGAAACCGTGTGAGACCGCGACAGCCCACGTACGGGAGAGCGGACGGCGGCCGTCGCCTTAAGGGTGGTGTTGACGGCGGTATTCTCGTACCGTACTGGGCCGCACGCAATGGCGGCCTCCGTGCGCGCGTGAGCGGTCGGCGGAGATGCGCATGTGCGACCGTGACCGGATAGAGGCGTGGGGGAGACGGGCGGTTCACAAAAGAAGGGACTTTTTTTTTTTTTTTTTTTAAGTCTGGCGGTTAGGCCTTCACCAGGTGCCCGTGACATATGCACACAGGTGTCGTTCAGGCAGAAAGTGCATTCAGGCCACCCAGTCTGTGTGTGTACCGAGGAGAAAGAGTATGGTCTTTGGTCGGGCAAATGGCAACAGTCTTTGTATTCGGTTGTAGGAGTTGAGCAGCGCTGTGGCCCTTGCAGGGGCCGGGCCTATGGAATTCCTGAAGGCGAGTGACTATAAAGCACAGGGAAACAACTGTCCTGTATCGTGTTTTGCCCGGTTCCCTTAGGGATGGAGCAACAGAGCGTGCCGAAACTGCGTTTCCGTGTCCGGTGTGGAAAGTTTTGTGACGTAGGAGAACCGGAAACGGGTAGCGGGGAGGGAGGAAGAACGGCCGCCGGCTGGTTCCCTTGACCTGTGTTAGAAATAATGGCAACTGGACGCCAGCGGGAAGACACCTGGAAGGTTAGGGATCCAGGATTGCGCTACACCCCTTTCTTAACTCGGAGAGCCACTGGCTAGCCGGCTAGCGGACAGCTGTGCGCCTTTTGTGTAGTACTGGGCCTTTGCGTTAGGCGATAGGGGAAGAAGTCGGCCCGTGGGAGATTAACCGCTGGATTAGCGGGACAGGTTATTCGTGGTTTACTTTCTTTTTACCGCAGAAGGAATGTTGATATAGGTCTAAGGACATTAAGGACAGATCCTTTACCTTTGAAGTCTGGGCGATGAGGGGGCAGGATGTGCGCTGTACGTGTTAGATCAGGCTCGTGTTCCGTGTCAGGAACCTACTGTACGCTTGCATTTTGCGCTGCAGTGGTTTGGACCCTTATGCCTGCATTCTTGCCTCCCACGTCTGGCGGCGAGAATGAGTAGAGGATAAAGCTTAGGGGTCGTTTGAGGGATTTAACGGTCTGCCTTTTGAGATTATTTTTCACTGCGACATATTAATGCCTGCAATTTACTGATTGTTAATATGGTAAATGGGCCGTAGAAATAGAGAATTCGGCAGTACGACTTTATAACGTTTTCTGTGTAACTGGCAACCAGTTAACTCTTGATAAGCCGTGCTGTCTACTTCACTACAATTAAGTAGTAACCGAATTCAAATGGCGAGGTTTTTAAATACAGTATCTTAATTGATGAAGCATTTTAAGTCGATAGTATCTTGAACTTTCAGTATATATGTGAGCGTGTTATGGCGTAGAAAGCTTGTGCAAAGAGCTGACAAACTTGCTCTTGGCGTTGCCCTTGTTTTTCGAAACCGATTGTGACGTATCTGATTGTCCCCACACCCCCACTCCCCGCCGCTTCTGAGCAGTTCTTGGTAAGGTATTAACGCTGCAAGCCCATAAAGTGAAATCACCTTTTTTCCCTGTAGTTTAAAAATCTGTCCGTATAAGGAGGAGGACGTAAGATTGGGAATGTCATTGTAGAAGCATTAAAGAAAAGATGCGTCGCTTTTTTTTTTTTAACTTCATAACCAAAGTCCCCTGAAGTCCATGTTTAAAATGGGAGAAATGAACACTGCCACCTTTATAGAGTGTCAAAGATGAAATGACAGCTGTGTACAGCTGCACAGTACTCAAGACATAGTGAAGTCGGTTTTTATTTTAACTTTTAATGTCTAGGAATTTATCTGCCTTAAACATAGTTGCACGGTCTTTGGGGCAGATAGACCGTGAAGGAATCTTCAGACGTTCCAGTGTCCATTTACTTCTAGGTTTAGGGTATCCAGAAAACCACTGTCTTTGGGAACATTTTACTATTACGACTGTAGCTAAATTGAATGTTGAAATTGCTGAGAAATGGATGGTAAATTTTTTTTTAGTTTGGAAAGCTTTTGCTGTGGTAACTTGTTAAAGAAAATTTGTTTGGAGTGAATGAATTTGAACTCCGTTACTGTGAAGCTGCTGGTATTCAGGTGATGCCATTTGCATTTGTCATGGTTGATAGACTTAAGCATCTTTAAAATCTTGTCAGGTAATCCCAGGCAGCCACGGCAGCCAACTGTATGGTACAGGATAAGACTGGAATCTAGGTCTTCTTATTTGTTGCTTGTGATCTTACCTGTTCTTGTGTGTCAGCATGTGAGCTCTTGATACCTCTTTTCTAGCTTGCTGATCTGGACCTGAACTCCTCGGAGACACAGAGTGGAGAAGCAAGTACAGCAAGCAGTAAGCAAAACCTTTTTTTTTTTTCTTTTTGGCCGAGTCTCGCTCTGTAGGCGAGGCTAGAGTGCAGACATGCCATCTCGGCTCCCTGCAACCTCGGCCTCCCGGGTTCAAGCGATTGTGCTGTCTCATCATCCCGAGTAGCTGGGATTACAGGCGCGCCACCCATGCCTGGCTAATAGTATTAGGAGAGAGACTGGGTTTCACTACGTTAGCCAGGATGGCCTGGGTCGCTGATCTCCTGACCTGCCCGCGTCGGCCTCCCAGAGTTGTGGGATTACAGGGTGAGCCCACCGTGCCCGGCCGGAAAACTTTTTTTTTTTTTTTTTTTTTTTTACAGAATGGAGCCTCGGGCTGGGCTTGGTGGCTCAGGCCTGTAATCCCAGCACTCTAGAAGGACGGGGCGGGTGGAGCTGGAGGTCAGGAGATGGGGACCAGCCAGGCCAAGATGGCAAAACCCCGGCTCTACTCAAAATAGAAAGTTAGCCCAGCGTGCGTGATGGCTCACCCCTGTACTCCCAGCTCCTTCGGAGGCTGAGGCAGGAGAATCCCTTGACCTGGGTGAGGTGGAGTTTGCAGTGAATCGAAATGACACCACTGCACTCCAGCCCGAAGCAGAGTGAGAATCCGTCTGAAACACACATACACACACATACACACACACACACACACACACACACACACACCACCCCCACCATGGAACCTTTATCAGAGCTTAATGTTAATATCTTACTGGACTTTAAAACTTTAAATTTACGTTATTTTCTCTTCAATTAGACTGTATGAAAATATGTGATATTTTGCTATGTCTAGGTACGTAAGATACACAAAACAGTGTATCTTATTAATACAGTGTTTTGTTATTTTTGAGTTAAGGGAATTTAAGGAAAACCTTGGTGGGCAGGGTGCAGTGGTTCCTGCCTCTTAATTCCAGCATTTTGGGAGGCCAAGGCAGGTGGATCCCTGAGCCCAGCCGTTTGATACCAGCTTTGGGAACACGGGAAAACCTGTCTTTACGAAAAATGCAAAGCATTAGCCTGGTGCGGTGGTACCTGCTTGCAGTCCCAGCTACTTGGGAGGCTGAGATGGGAGAATTTGCTTGATCCTGGGAGGCTGGAGGCTTCAGTGAGCGGAGATTAGGCCACTGCACTCCAGTGTGGGTGACAGAGACCGTGTCGCAAAAACAAAAAGCAAAAAATCCAAGGACGTTAATATAATACACATTATTTGTAGAAAAGCAGTATCATTCACTCCTGGCCCAGCATGGGATATAAGCCCATCTTTGTGAACTGATCTGCATTGTGTTAAACCTAGCAAGGGAAACCCAAACATTTACGTGCCATACGTGCTGCCGTTGCCCATGAAGAAGCTAACTAACACTGAATAATAAAATCAAGCTCATCTGATTTTGTGGTGGTGGGTTAGCTGTATTCTTTTGAAAGGAGATTAGTTATAAAGGTGTTCTTTTGAAAGCATTGGTCTTGTTTTTGGAAGATTTCATGAGGGTACTATTTGGATAGGAGGGAAGGTTGGTGTTTATTTGGCAGTAGCTCTGGTTTGAGTCCAGGTTTCTTCCTTTCAACAAGGAAAGCAGTTGGTACACTCTGTAAAAGCAAACAGACAAACAAACAAAACCACTTTAAGTCTTACAGAGTATTTCAAACTGTCATTATAGGAACCTTACAGAGATTTAACTGGTAGAGACGGTTTTGGATGTTTAGTTAAATCCAAAAGTAGGAGGTTTAGATAAAGTCTGGATTTTGGGATAATAAAATCAGGTAATCAGTTAACTAAAGTAGACTTTCTTCTGCTTTATAAGTTAATTTATTTTGCTTCTTAGCCATAGAGTGGGCTGTTGTTTTAAATTGAAACACTTGATTGGTTTTCCAGATAATTTTCACTTTAATCTTCAGATTTTTTTTTTTTAAAGCCTCTGACTGGGTAGATGATTTAGTATAGCACATAGAATCTTTACCCCGCCCCCCCCGCAGTACACTGTTAGGTTGGGCTAATGGCCATGTTTAATGATGAGTGTTGATTTCATGTAGCAGTTATCTGAAATAGAGCCTTTTAAAACATTATTATTAAATAACCACTATTAGCTACTGAAATATATTTGGTTTACAGTGTATTTTTGAGTAAGCATTTTTTTCCCTTCGTCTTGCAAAGTAGCTTCCTGTATAAAATACAGGTTTTAAAAGTTTGTTTCCCAGGACCTATCTTTTAATAGACGTTTTCTATATATGCAGCGTCGTGGTGATGTCATAGGCTTCTAATTTTACATTTTCTCTTTTAGAAGGACGGTATATACCTCCTCACTTAAGGAACAGAGAAGCATCTAAAGGTATGTCTTTAAGGCAACTCTGTAGGTCTAACCTTTAGCAGCTCATCAAAGCCTAGGGAGAAAGGTAACTTGAGGAAGTCTGTGAACACTTTTTGTCCCCTCCTGTGCCTCTTTTGGACCGTCTTTAGGAACTAGCACTTTCTTTGGAAAAATTCATGTAATGTTGAATGATGGATATTTCTTGTGTCCTTCGGCCTACTGAGCCCAAAGACTTTGGGTTTTATGTAGGTTAACTATGGTACTTTATCTGTTGGTAACATTTATGACATGGTTTGAATTTGAGAGTGTCATATTTGTGCGAATGCCTTATGTCAAAGAAACTGTATAGTGATAAAGTCCTGCTTGCTTCTGTCTTGAAAAGTTGTCGCGGTGAAATGTTTTTTATTTGTTGTTGTTGTTGTTCAGGCTAGTTAACAGTTGGAAGATTATCACTTCGGGCCACATTCAATAAGCTGATGATACTGTTGGTTTCAACTCAAAAAACTTCATTTGAAAGGTGTTGTATGAAATGCATTAAAAAACCTAGGGTTGTTTACTATTAAATCTGTAAGGTAGAAGAGTACGTTAGAAAAGTTTAATTGGGGTGATGTTTTGAGTGCTGCATATACATCAAAAAATTTCTAGGAGAAGGAAATATCAGGAAAAATATTTAAAAGCAAAAGGAAAGAAGCTAATGATAAAGGGGTGTGGAGTGGGTAGAGTTACTTGTGGTTGGCTTTGTGTTTCTTTGTTTATAGTCTGTACCCTCTTTTTAAGTCTGTATATGTTTATCAGAAGACCACTTAGCTAATGATTGTTTTCTTTTTTCAGAGTAACTGCAAAATGTCTTTTATCACAAGTATTCTTAGTGTTGTATCTGGCTGGAAGTAGTAAGTGCCTTAAGGAGAGTTGGCGATATTTTAGTGCTTGCGGGGTTGGAAGAGACGTTAAACATCTAACTTCCTTAATGCAGGAAGTACTATTGGTCATTTGTCTAATACTGGATTTTTTTTTTTTTTTGAGACGGAGTTTCGCTCTTGTTACCCAGGCTGGAGTGCGAAGGCGCGATCTCGGCTCGCTGCGACCTCCGCCTCCTGGGTTCAGGCAATTCTCCTGCCTCAGCCTCCTGAGTAGCTGGGATTACAGGCACGAGCCACCATGCCCAGCTAATTTTTTGTACATTTAGTAGAGATGAGGTTTCACCATGTTGCCCAGGATGGTCTCAATCTCTCGACCTCGTGATCCACCCACCTCGGCCTCCCAAAGTGCTGGGATTACAGGCTTGAGCCACCGCGCCTGGCCCTAATACTGGATTTTTAAAACCAGGGGAAAATTTAAAGTTACAACTTTCTAAATTTGTAACTTTAAACATTTAATTAAATGTTTGAATTAGGTAAGCCCTCAAGTAAGTTTGCGGTTGTGGAGGGAGTTTACTCTTGGCATTCCTTTATCCATTTGTAGAGGATGAAAGTAGGTGATAATGAGGGTTTTGTAAACTGACGTATACGTTTATTCTCAGTGAGGATATTAAGATTACACAATTACGTTGAGTCTCTTGGTAGGCCAGTAGTGTATGTGTGAGTGTAGCACATAATGACTTTTTTAGCAACTTAGTTTTAGTTGTTAATACTAAAACAGAAAGTGTTGACCATCCCTGAATGTGAGACTGTGTTAAAATAACTTTATATGAATGGATTGAGAAATGTTGTTTTTAGGTAGTACGATGTAATAGTGACTTAAGAAATAGAGCTCTGTCAACGGGAAAACCGAATTTGCTGTATCCTTACTGTCCCATGCCTGAAATTTTCAAAGAGTAATTAGAAATCCTCTGTCTTAATAGGTCTGACATATATTTTTCTGATTATGTAGATCTCTTCTCTTAGTTCAAACTTTTCTCTAGGTAACCCACAATGCCTGAGGTAATCATTAGCTGGACCTTCCCAAAATGTATATTACACATAGCTTATGTCACACGTTTAGGTTTAACACATTTTTTGTTACGTTATTCAGGATTTGTGAAAGATGGAACATAACTGGGAAACTAACATAATGGGCTTGCACTAGCTACAAGCTGAGCTTAAAAATTAGGGAGCTGAAATCCCTCCCAGTCAGTCATAGCTTAAAAAAAGTCATGAATAATTTCATTGGAGTAGGTTTACATTTTGGATACATAAAATTTATACTTACAAGGTGAATGAAAACTATTACTATTGTGATAGTACAGTATTAGTATCGTAGCTATGTTACATGCAGGCTACATTGTTCTCAGGTCATGAGATTACTTTGCCTCATTTAATCATCTCTGGCAGAAGAAAACATTAGGGCTTGTAAAAATTCTGCTTGTGGGACCTGTTGACCTTTGTTCCCACAAGAATAAGGTAAAGGAAGACTACATGTGGAGGACTTCATATTTGAGAAGATGCAAATCATGTAAAAGTCTCGTCAGCTTTTAATTTTTGCTTTTTCATTGAAGGATTCTCTGATAAAGACAGTTCAGGTTGGAGTTGCAGCAGAGATAAGGATGCATATAGCAGTTTTGGGTCTCGAGAATCCAGAGGAAGGTCTGGTTATTTCAGTGATCGTGGAAGTGGTTCAAGGGGAAGGTAAATCTCAGCTTGTATGTTTATACTGTAGCAATATAGGAATCTTAATTTGGCAGGTTCTCATTCTTCATACTTTTAATGGTCCTTGAGCATGTCTTTAAGAGACTAGTCATGGATTTAAAGCAGAATGTTGGTTTACTCATTGTTCTGTTAGCAGTAAGAGGTCTTTACTAAAAGTAATTTATTAAATTAGATGAATACACGGTTTGACACAACGAAGTCTGTCTCAAATGATACAGTCTGTGACAGCTTTAAACACTGTGTGTGTGTGTGCGCGCGCGCACGTGCGTGCCTGTGTGTGTGCATCTGTGTGTGTGTGTTTCTTGAGTCTGAGTCTTGCCCTGCTGCTCAGGCTGGAGTGCAGTGGCGCGATCTGGGCTCATTGCAGCCTCTGCCTCCTGGTTTCAAGTGATTCTCCTGCATCAGCCTCCCAAGTACCTAGGACTACAGGCACCCACCACCTGGCCGGCTGATTATTCTTTTCTTAGTAGTGACGGGGCCAGGTGGGTTGGCTTATGCCTGTAATCAGAGCACTTTGGGAGTCCGAGGTGGCAGGATCACCAGTAAGGAGTTCGAGACCAGTCTGACCAACACGGTGAAACCCGATCTCCACTAAAAATAGAATGATTGGCTGGCTATGGTGGAACGTGCCTGTAGTCCCAGGTACTCAGAAGCCTGAGGTAGGAGAGTCGCTTGACCCCAGGAGGCAAAGGCTGCGTTGAGTTGAGACTGCACCACTGCACTCCAGCCTGGGTGGCAGAGCAAGATTCTGTCTCAGAAAAAAACAAAAACCAAAAAACCCTAATAATTGAATTTAATCCTGTCTTCTATTTTTCACAAATAGGAATAAAACTCTAAAAGATGTTCTCTTGTCATGTGTCTTCTACTTTTTTATATCTAAAAATTTTATATCTAAAAAATTTCATGCGTTATTCCTGCTTTCCTACCAGTAAATATATTTAGATGATACTATTTTGAATGAAGATGTAAAGTATGCACTAGTTCTAAGTGTCTAATCCTAATTCTTAGCATGTGAGGTCTAAGCTGTGTAATTTTATAAAAATTTTTGTGATTTTCTTAAAAATAAAGACATAAATTACAGAGAAGCACTGGTTAATTAGAGGGGCTTATTTCACACGAGATAAACACTGAGTTGCTGACGTCGTTTAAGGGTGGTTGTGTTCAGTAACTCAGCTGATACCCAAGGACATTTCTAGAGAGGTGATAACCCGCTATCGGCCAAATCGTGTGTTTTTGATTGCTCGTGCCATTCAGATTTGATGACCGTGGACGGAGTGAACATGATGGTATTGGCAGTCGTGACAGAACTGGCTTTGGTAGATACGAACGGAGTGGACACAGTCGTTGGTATGACAGGTCAGATGAAGGTGATTGGTCCAAGCCACTTCCACCAAGTGAACGCTTAGAGCGGTAAGTTTTTGAAAAACATGTTGTACTAAACCATGAGTTTCATAACAATTAATACACATGTAATAATTGTTTGATTTCAGGGAACTGTTTTCTGGAGGAAACACAGGGATTAACTTTGAGAAATACGATGATATACCAGTAGAGGCAACCGGCAGTAACTGTCCTGCACATATTGAAAATGTAAGTTTTTGTTTGACTCTTAAAGTTCTTACTGCAAACCCATTGGATTATGAAACGTGAATGTCACTGTTGAGAATAGTCTTGGAATTGGCAGGGCACGACGGCTGATGCCTGTAATCCCAGCACTTCGGGAGGCTGTGGCGGGCAGATCATGAGGTCAGGAGATAGAGACATTTTGACCAACATGGTGAAACCCCGTCTTTCCTAAAAACACACAAATCAGCTGGGCATGGTGCCACACACCTGTAAGCTCAGCTACACAGGAGGCTGAGGCAGGAGGATCCCTTCGACCCAGGCGTCGGAGGTTGCGGTGAGCCAAGATTGCGCCACTGCCCGCCAGCCTGGCCACACAGTGAGGTTCCGTCTCAAAAAGAAGAAAGACTGCGGGCATGAGCCACCATGCCTGCCTCCAAACGCTTTTTCGATTTTTTAAACCCAGGAGTCCATTTTTGTAAAAACTACCGTGATTCTTTAAATGAAATCATAACATCCGTAAACCAAATCACACTCAGTTTGGTTACTTCGATTAATGTGTTAGTGTAAATCAGAAATTGCAAAAGATGCAGCATTTTATATCTGCCATGTTTACTTCTATATTTTCTTGTATTTGATTAACCCGGCTACATTTCCTGACAGTTCAGTGATACTGACATGGGAGAAATTATCATGGGGAACATTGAGCTTACTCGCTATACTCGTCCTACTCCAGTGCAAAAACATGCCATTCCTATCATTAAGGGAAAAAGAGACTTAATGGCTTGTGCCCAGACAGGTAAGCTTAGTTGATAAATAGTAGAAGTTAAGACTATCTAACTGGGCTTATTTGAAAAGTAGCATGTTCTGAAGGGATGTCTGAATCCTGTGTTTAGCATTTGAGATAGCTTGGGGATGTGCCTTTTTGTCTGTACCTTTGGATCCTTGAGATGAAACTAGTATTTGTATCTGGGCGTCTTGAGGAAGCACATGGCAGATTGTCAGCTTGAATACCTTCTTTAAGAAACAGAATTGCATCTTTTTCAGGTAACTCCACGGGAGTTAGCAGACTGCAGCCTCATGCCAAACCTAGCACTTGTTTATTTTGCAACTGCTGTATTCAAATATAAATACCCATTTGTTATGTCTGTGCTATAGAGGTTAGCCAGAGATCTGGTACAGATTAAAAAAAAAATGTTTTCTTGTAGAGACTGGCCTGCAAGAGCCATGTACTGTTAGTTAGCTCTTTACAGATG
This sequence comes from Saimiri boliviensis, assembly GCF_048565385.1. Lineage (NCBI taxonomy): Eukaryota > Metazoa > Chordata > Mammalia > Primates > Cebidae > Saimiri > Saimiri boliviensis. Next base: position 20,587,402 of record NC_133471.1, on the reverse strand, counting down.
TAAAGTTTACTGATTGCTGCTTTACATTCCAAGACTATATGGCCACTACAAAGAAACGTTGAACTGAAAGTTGATGCCACTTTTCAGACAAAATGGTTGTGTTTTGTACAAATTAAAATGTACTGTTTAAAAATAGAGCACAGAAGGCACTTGACGTCTTAGGTTTGCTGTATAAATTGACTGTATATCCTAGAAAATTGGAAATGGAGTAAGGAAAATTTTATTGTAATTTGAGAGCATTGAGAACACTTTATCAACAATTAATATTCGGAAATGATAAGCCAGTGTTTTGTCTTCAGGGTCTGGAAAAACTGCAGCATTTCTTTTGCCCATACTGAGTCAGATATATACAGATGGTCCAGGAGAAGCTTTGAAGGCTGTGAAGGTAAAGGTATTGTTGTAAAATAAGACATTTTTGTTTTTAAAAGGCCTTGTAAATGCCTGTTGACTTTTGTAAACAATGCCAGCTACACCTTATTTTTATTTTTTCACCCCGTTTACCCAATGGAAAAAAGTTTGTAGATGTAATCTGCACATTATATAAAAGGAAACTGGTAAATTTTTTAAAAGAATTATAGTTTTGGTTAGAAAGTTTAAATTATTTTTATTTTTTAGGAAAATGGAAGGTATGGGCGCCGCAAGCAATACCCAATTTCCTTGGTTTTAGCCCCAACGAGAGAATTGGCTGTACAGATCTATGAGGAAGCCAGAAAAGTAAAATACTCATTTTAACGATTACTGCTTTTCTCATTGCAAATGATGTTTTTATGGCCACTGACATGTTCTTTGCTTATAGTTTTCTTACCGATCTAGAGTTCGCCCTTGTGTAGTTTATGGTGGTGCTGATATGGGTCAGCAGATTCGGGACTTAGAACGTGGATGCCACTTGTTAGTAGCCACTCCAGGACGTCTAGTGGATATGATGGAAAGAGGAAAGATAGCCTTAGACTTCTGCAAGTACGTCAGTTTTTTCATATGGGATGCATCTGTTTTTGTATTAGAAGTTGATTACTTCTGTAGTATTTTACTAGGACTGCCTGAACTTTGATAATTTAATTTGCCACATGGTTTTGAAAATTGCAGTTAACCTTTTTGTTTAAGAGTAAGTGAAATTTTAATAGAGGCTCTAAGTTTTAGCAGTCAACATATGGCTCATTTGGTTGTCATCTTGAGCCGTATTGTCTCATGATTGTGTCTCTCTGTGTGTGTGTGCATGTGTGCATGCGTGCGTGTATGCGTTTGTTGCATATCTATCAGATTGTGACACTGGAACATTTCCCGATCGAGGGACTACATTCGTGTAATTAGTTACGTAACTATGCCGAGTAATTAGTTTCTCAGATCAGATGATCCAGGATCAACTGAGGGTTTTTCATAACAGGTACTTAGTGTTGGATGAAGCTGATAGGATGTTGGATATGGGATTTGAACCTCAGATACGTCGTATAGTTGAACAAGATACTATGCCACCAAAGGGTGTTCGTCAGACTATGATGTTTAGTGCTACTTTTCCTAAAGAAATACAGGTATTGTTTGATGTTTCCATTTATGTTGAGAACATTTGTGTTTATTATCCTTAGATAATTTGTGTACTAAAGTAGGTAATCGAGTATTTTTCTCACTTTTTCAGATGCTTGCTCGTGACTTTTTGGATGAATATATCTTTTTGGCTGTAGGCAGAGTAGGCTCTACCTCTGAGAACATCACACAGAAAGTATTTTGGGTGGAAGACTTAGATAAACGGTCATTTCTGCTTGATCTGTTGGGGACAGCAGGTAAAATTATGAATAATAATAATAGTGTCAGTTACCTGTGAGGACAATCTCATTACATCTCTTCTGTCCCTTCCCCCTGCCTCTTCTCCTCATTCTAAACATGGTTAGAACAATGTTTACTCTAATTGGGTCTGTTTGCATTGCTTCCAGGATTTATTCTAGCACAAGGACTAGAATTAACCCAGTCAATATTTAGATTAACCAGCGATGCTAATTCATTATGAGTAAACAAAGCCTTCTGATTTTTCAGGGAGGGATTCACTGACTCTGGTGTTTGTCGAGACCAAAAAGGGAGCGGATTCCCTGGAGGATTTCTTACACCATGAAGGATATGCTTGTACTAGCATTCATGGAGACCGATCCCAGAGAGATCGAGAGGAGGCCCTTCACCAGTTTCGCTCGGGGAAAAGCCCAATTCTTGTGGCTACAGCTGTATGTAAAGTTTATTTTTTAATTAATCATGTGTGTGTAGTGCTTTTTTTAAAATAAAAGTTGCTTTTCAGGTGGCAGCACGAGGACTGGACATTTCAAATGTGAGACACGTTATCAATTTTGATTTGCCAAGCGATATTGAAGAATACGTGCATCGTATTGGCCGTACAGGACGTGTAGGAAACCTGGGTAAGAATTTTGTCAGCAAGTTTGATTTTTAGTTTTTTTTTTATTGTGATGCATGCAACAAAGATTTGACAAAGAACCTTCAACATAGAACGTTTATATCTGAGGGAAAATTTTAGAATAATCAGCGAACTAAACTTTTCTTTCCGTCCCTTTGGTTTGGTTGTGCTACAGTTCACAATGTCATATTTTAGTTTTGACTTACAGTATTTTATACAGGAATATAGGAATGTAAGAACACCATGCTACTTAATGGAAAGTTCATGTACTTTTCTCGATCTCCGTAGGCCTTGCCACCTCATTCTTTAATGAAAAAAATGTGAATATTACAAAGGATTTGTTGGATCTTCTTGTAGAAGCCAAACAAGAAGTGCCTTCTTGGTTGGAACATATGGCTTATGAACACCACTACAGGGGTGGCAATCGTGGACGATCTAAAAGGTACACAGTGTTGTGAGCCTTCACCCTCATTGTTACTTACTGGGGGCAGCAATGTTTCAGAGTTAACTGTTAAGTTATATTCAACTATAATACATAAATATTTCGGGCAAGGGGTAATTATTAGAAAGGGTGACATGGAATTAAGTGTCAGTTCTTCACGACTGAGTACTTTAGAAACTCTGTTAGAACACATGGAACAATAATGGTAAGGTTCCTGTTAGAACATAATGGAACTGAACTGAAAAATTAAATTGGCAATTGGGAAGTCTAAGCAGGAATATACTGTTTAATCCCACTTGATACTTACAGTGCCATGCTATATTTTTGCTTACAATAATAGATTCAGCGGAGGATTTGGTGCTAGAGACTATCGACAGAGTAGTGGTTCCAGCAGTTCTGGCTTCAGTAGTAGTCGTGCAAGCAGCAGCCACAGGGGTGGAACTGGTTACGGCAACAGTAGAGGATTTGGTGGAGGTAATGTTTATTTTTCCTTGAGGAAGGGCTTTTTGTTATTCTTAAGAGTCCTCTTTTTTCAAACCATCATTTATTGGGGAAATTTAATTTCTGAGGGACACAAACTCTAAAACTAGATTTCTTTTATTGGGTTTATCTTACAGTACTTGAGAAAAAGAAGAACATGAATTGATAATGTTTCTCTTTAAACATTTTTCTTGATAGGTGTCTGTGGAGGCTTCTACAATAGCGATGGATATGGAGGAAATTATACCTCTCAGGGGGTTGACTGGTGGGGCAACTGAATCTGCTTTGCAGCAAAGTCACCCTTACAGACAAGCTAATATGGAAACAACATGTAACTTAGCCTGACTGTATTGTGTAGCCTCAAGAACTTGCAGTACATTAACAGCAGTGATTGTCCTGAAAATTCAAGGGAGCGCAAAGTCACAAGAAGAAAAACAAAAGGAAATAAAACAGCAGCCCTATTCAGAAATTGGTTTGAAGACTTAATTGCTGTAGTTTGGATTTAACTCTTCCCCTCCTGCTTTCGTCCCACCCCAAACTGCATTTATAAGTTTGTGGCTAAGGATCGTTTTGCTTGTTAAGGTACTGTGACTGTAACTTTAGATGGCTTATTACTTTGATGTCCTGTGGGATCAGTAATGCTCACTACAGCAAATGTTTTGACAAAATTAATTTACCAAACTTGGCCTAAAATCAAACCTTGGCACACAGGTGTGATACAACTTCAACAGGAATCATCAACTCATCCATAAATATAAATGGGAAAAAACAAAACATATCTTCAGACAGTAGCCTGCATTCGGACTGTTTGATTCTTGCATACTTTGGGGTTGGGGGATCATCTTAAAGCATGAAAGCATAGTTTTTTTATGTGGCCAACCTGTACTAGGGTCTCATTTGCTCACTGTATCCTGCAGAGGCACTTGGAAACTTACACTCTTTAAATAAGCCATTCCAGTCACGATGAGGTGGAATGCATCGCCATACCCATTAATATTTTTGAAAGTGCTCTTAAAGTTAATTCGAGTAAATACAGCAGTTTCTCTTTTAAAGTTTAGGAAGTTTATTCTAAGCTAGGCAAATGTGGGCATACTATCACGGGAAAGGTTTAAAGCTTTGATAAAATGTGGAGGGGAGTTATCATTTAATTAGTTTTTTTATGCCTGCTATAAAAATTTGAAATGTTAGAATGGCTCACTATGGCAATGACCAAGCCTCACGACAGGCCTGATTGGATTCTGGTCTTTAAATGCATGCTGGCGTTGATGTTTTTTGGTCAAGAAGGAATTTAAACAGGAAGAATTATGCAGCAGGCTTTAATTTAAATGCAGATTCACAATGCTCTGATAAAGCTGCTCTGAAATGTTAAAATGGCTTACACTTGCAGACTTTGTAAATGTAAGACTGACAAATCCTTGAAATCACACAGGTTGCACAAATGTACTAAACTGTGCAAGGTATGCGCTCTCGACGTGCAGTTTTAGTGTATTTTGGTTGCATACGTTTCCACTGTGTTTATAGTCTCTGGTGGTAATTTTGGCCAAAGATGATTGTCCACCGCTAAAAATGTCTTTGCCACTAGGAATTCTGTGTTGATTTTGTGGCCAGAATGCAGTGATCTTCAGAAACAAATCTTTCCAGTGGCATAAGAAGTAGGCAAAAATTTTTTAAAGTGCAATTGATTTTCAAGTACATTGTGCCTTGTTCTAAAATTTATAAGTAGGTGCACTTCACAGCATTGAGGTCATTTGTTAAGGTGCTATTTCAATTAGTATAAGTTTAGACTCTTGTACATTTTGCCCGTAACTTTTTACAAAGTACTTATTTTACTGCACATTCAGAGAATTTATGTTTATACGTATGTATGTATGTATGTCTTGTGTGCGTGTCATCAGCCTCCCAGTTCTGTTTTGTCTCTCGGAGATTGTTAAATGCAGCCAGTCAAGAAGTAGATTGTAAAATTTTATTTGGGACCATGGAATGATAGTTGAGAAGAGAACTATTTGCACACAACAGATTTTAGATACTTTCTGCTGCTAGTTGTGTAATATATTTATTGAAAATTTTGACAAATATTTATTTTTGTAAGCCTAAAAATGATTCTTTGAAAGTTGAAAGAAACTTGACCGAAAGACAGTACAGAAAACACTGGCACTCGAATGTCAAATGTCACCATATGTGAAATATGTTTTGGGGTAGCGTGAGCTTTTAGTGTTAAGTCCTATTAAACTTGAGTGCAATTAAGCAGACTCGACGTTGGCAATGTAGCTATAATTTTCTGAGAAAATGTAAGACAAAATTGTCAACTTGAATTTAAAACAGGCCAAGGTTTTGATATGCTTAAGATACTCATGAAACACATCTGAACACTGATATGAAGTGTCTACATCCACACACGTTCTCTGAGTTTTGTTCCGTGTTTTGTTTTGATTTTCAGTGATTGGCATATTTACAGTCCTCAAACATGTCGTTATTTTTGTGTATTGCCGTAATCAGTGACTTACATTCAGCTTCATGAGCCAGCAGTATTTTCAGTAAAGAATGTAATTGCTGAATGTAACCATTGAACCTCGAGTCACTGTAAGTTTAGTAATTGCTTATTGTATTAGTTGCAGATGCTGGCACTGCATGTGCTCTGTTACTCTGATTTTACTACAATAAAAAGTTAAAAATCTTTTTTCTGCTGTCACTGGTAGCTTAATGTTAAGTTGAAAATGAACTTGTGCCCTTAACCTGAAGATTGGAAATCTGGTGTCTTGGCTAACTACCAAAGCTGTTTGAGAAATAGGTCTGGAGGCTAGAAGTACTTACTTGCCTTACATATTGGAATGAATGAGGGTGGTGTAAGGTTTGGAGTACAGAGGCAGGATCTGTATTGCGGACTGATGGAAATCTGAAAGGCCTATATGTGCAGCGGGTATTGCATTTTGGTCTAAGTAACTTAATATGAGTGTGATTGTTATTTTAAGCATTTTTGACATCAAGGATGGCTGAACTAAGAATTAATTGAGTAGAAAGTCATTTGACTGACAAATTACTTTCTGACTCTCATTAGTTACCTACTTAAGAGTTAACTGGAGCTGGTTAATGATAGCTGAGATGGGATAAACACCTTTTGTCGAACTTTTCTTTTTTTCTGGAGGCTGACAGTCCCCATTTAACACACTGTAGCAGGCAGTTAGCACCAGTTAAACATGATAGGCGAAGCTGAGCATGGTGGCTCACGCTTGTAATCCCAGCAGTTTGGGAGGCCGGGGCAGTTGTGTCACGAGGTCAGGAGCTCGAGACCAGCCTGGCCAACATGGTGAAACCCCATATCTACTAAAATTACAAAGATTAGCCTCGCCATGGTGGTGTGTGCCTGTAATCACATGGCACACACCATGGTGGTTTGTGCCAGCTACCCGGGAGGCTGAGGCAGAAGAATCCCTTGAACCCAGGAAGCGGAGGTTGCAGGGAGCCAAGATCACATCACTGTACTTTGGAGCAAGACTCCATCTCTCTCTCTCTCTCTCTCTCTCTCTCTCTCTCTCTCTCTCTCTCACACACACACACACACACACACACACACAAAACACACACACACAATGATAGGCAAACTGGTCTATTATGTTAATGTCTGAAATACATTTTGTTTTTTTAAGGAAGTCAAGAACCTCAGTGTCCCTTTGGGTCCTCTTTTTGCAACTGACCTCAAACTGCGAAGGATAGGCACTTTGTTTTAGCAGCACAGAGAAGCTTTTGCCTATTCGTAACCTTTGTGTAAATGAAATCTGCAGCTTACATTTTTGTGACTGGTTTCCTGCGGTAAATGTTGTATTTGTGAGGTGAGATTATATTGTTACTTAGAATTGTAACATTCTGATTGCTGTGTGGAATCCTATCATGTTAAAAGCACCTGATTTCTAGTTTGTAGTGGTTACATTTTCATATGGTTATGGTGAATAGGAATGGTCCTGCATCTTTTCAGTAGGTGTTAGCGATATTCGGAAGTATTTATACAGTTTTATACTTTGTCTCACAGTTGATGAGATTTCTGGTTCCTCTGCTTTCTCACCATTACTTGGTTTCTTTTTGTTTGTTTGTTTTTGTTTGTTTGTTTTGAGACGGAGTTTCGCTCTTGTTACCCAGGCTGGAATGCAATGGCACGATCTCAGCTCACCGCAACCTCTGTCTCCTGGGTTCGAGCAATTCTTCTGCCTCAGCCTCCCGAGTAGCTGGGACTACAGGCATGAGCTACCATGCCCAGCTAATTTTTGTGTTTTTAGTAGAGACGGGGTTTCACCACGTTGACCAGGATGGTCTCGATCTCTTGACCTCGTGATCCACCCATCTCGGCCTCCCAAAGTGCTGGGATTAGTGGCGTGAGCCACCGCGCCTGGCCTACTTGGTTTCTTAAACGCTTTATATATTTATGTAGGCATGTTGTTAATCCTCTTTTAATTTGTATTTATCATCCTGATGACTAATGTTAATGCGCTTGAGGTGTGTTGAGGTTCATTCAGTTAAAAAGAGTTTGTCCTTATCAATTACAGGCATACTTCCTAAATGATCTGACTTTGGGGAACTGCTATTCCCCGAAAAATGACAGTGTAGGTAAAATTGGGTTAGCAATTATCAAGTTGTTCAGGTTGGTTGATGGTAATATAGTTCAGTAAACAATTTACTCCTGATGTTTGAAGATTAGTAAATAATACTTGTGGAATACATACTGTGTGGAAATCCTGCAGTGAACCAGCCAAATGGTGACCAAGTTAACTTTCCACCCCCGGAAATGTTCTCCCATTTTCTTCCGTCCTGCTCAGGCCCTTTTTCAGGTGTGATTTTTCACTGAATCATTGTATCTGTCTTCTCCAGGACTGAGGGTTAATACATCGAATGCGTGCGTGTTTGCAGGCAAGTATGTGTATTTGCCCTTTGAGGACCACAGTAGTCTAATGCTCATTTCTAGGAGTATGAGTTCTTCGGATACTGAGGACAACTGATCAGTTAGGATCTGAGTTCCATGTCGGGAAGTATAGCTGCAGTGGACTCATTCCTGTTGGACAAACAAAGTGGATGCATCTGTACAGCAGTCAAGAGAACAGTTAGACAAGCCTGTCCTGACAACAGATGTGAACTGGAAATGGTACTGGTGTGTGCTGTGTAGCAGTTCTGTGTGTGAAAAACATGAGCCCTTTTAGAACTTTTCCTTAAGACGGTAAGTGAATATGTTTACAAAGATGAGCCTATTCACAGGGATGCTCAATTTAATAGCTGCAAGGGGAATGAATAGATTTCTATAGTGGGATACCATGTATTTGAAACAGAAGTTTCCGTACGCCCCTCACAGGGCGTGTGACGGGGGAGTGGGTCACTTCTTCAGTGTCCCACACGGTCCAGCCCCTAGGGGGAGCATGCAGACAGGCAGTTCATGGGGAGTATGGGCTGTGACCCCATGGCAGTGTCTAGGATTGAGTGTGTACAGCTCTTGGAGCTGTGCTGGAGTGTGTTCTCTAGGCTTTGTTGTCTGCAGGCAGCTTGTCTAGCTAATCTAGTTAGTTTAAGTTAGAGGGGCTAGTCCAGTTAGCCCCTCTGCCTTATTGCAAGGACAGAGGACTGGGTGGATCCCAGGTTCTTGCCCTGGTGCACCGAAAAATCACATCAGAGATGACACGTGCTTGGAGAATGAATGCAAGGTTTTACTGAGTGGTGAAGGTAGCTCTCAGTAGATAGATGGGGAGCCACAAAGGGGATGGAGTAGGAAGTTGGTCTTCCCCTGCAGTCGGGCTGCTCAGTGACTGGGCTCTCTCCTTTGAGCACCCAGCCTCTACTGAATTTTCCTCGGCATCGACACCATTCCAGTCAACGGTCTGTCGCCACCTGTGTGTTCTGCCAGTGTGTTCCTCTTGATGTCCTGCCGTTTGTGTGTGTGCCCACTATGGTCTCAGGGTTTCTACAGTCACAGGGTGGGGGTTGTGTCAGGCCAGGGTGGTCTAGGAAAATGCAAGATTTGGGTGTGAAAACAGGAGTGCGTCTTCTCACCTAGGTCCACGGGCACGAGGGTGGAGCCCTTGCCAGGGACCCTGCCCTTCTCTGCCCAGCACTTCCCTGCCTTCTTCTCATATCATTTCTCTCCTCTGAAGAGGTACACCTATCTAAGTGCCCTCAAAATACGGAGACAACTGGTCTTAGCTGCTTCCTTCTGACAGGGGGCGTTGTTTTTGGGAAAATGGCAGTCAGATTCCTTCTAGAGCTCTATTTAATTAAGGATTCTTAGCAAAGGGGAACCATTGTCTCGAGGCTCTGGTTGCCTGCCTGTTTGGAGTTTGATGGCCTCTGTGTGAGAGAAGAACAAAACAAGTTTTATAAGGTCACGAATGCATGGTTTAAATGCGTATTATACAAGAAAAAATTCAGTGCCGAAGATACTGAGATAAGAAGTGAAATACACTAACAAAAACATTGTATCCCGAGCTGTTCTGCATTGGTGAAAGAAATTAAATCTTGAATAGGATCATTTAAACTTTACAAGAGGGATACCTTTTGTAGCCGTATTTTTAGCAGTTAACAGGTGTGCCCTGCCTGGAAATTCTGGTGCTTGTGGGCTTACCTGGCGGTCGTTAAAGCTTATGCCTCTTTCTTGGGTCTCCATTTCTCTGCTCTAAAAGACTGAGGTTGCCACCTTTAGGAGGTCGTCTAATGTACTGTCTGGCCCCAGGGACTGTTTCTTCTACCTCCTCCTAAAATCAGGGGCTGCCTGAGTTATAAATTTATCCTTTAGGATTAGCTGTCTCTCAGCTGAATCAGGTGATGAGAGGTGTGCTTGACCAAGACCTCTCAGCTTTTCCAAGAACGTAGTGAGATTTTCATCAAATCTCTGGTCACTCGTGGACACCTCGGTATAATTGGGATGCTTGCTCTTAGTCCCACGTTAAACCTTTCGTTACGGACACGTGAAAGTGTCACCTCTTCCAGTCTACTGTCCCATCACTGATATCCCATTTAGGGTAATTCACAGACACTGCTTCTCTTCCAGTTGGATGGTATTTGCTCCATTCCCTGATGCTATGTGTGATGCAAAGCTCATCCCCAGATCTCTGCTGCTTGCAGAGTGGCAGTGTCTGTCAGGGACTGATTGAGAAGTAACATATCCTTCCAGGAGAGTTCAAATATTTGGGTGAGATTCTGGAAATTTGCTTTAAGTTTTATAGGGAGAAGGGGACTTGGACCTTACTGGGCCCAGATTCACTGGGCATTTCGTTGTACCCCAGCGAGTTAGAGAAAGCACCACACTCTGAGATTGAATCAGGAGTCCTGCATTTGCTGGTGATGGAGAGATGGCGAATGCTCAAAATTCTCTTGGCCCCAAAGAAGGGGCTTTGCTTCTTTTTACGTCTTGCTTAAAGTACGGAAGCGGGGAGCCTAGCTAGAGCAAGTGTTACAGAAGCAGAACAAGCAAAAATTAAAAGGTAAACTGTTGCAGAAAGATAAACAGTTGCAGATGTAGGGGCTTTTGGTTATCAGCGGGCACATTCCGAGGGGCGGATGATACCATCGGCAGACACATCCCTAGGAGTGGCTGGTACAGCTTACGTCGGTGTCTTATCAGTAAGGACACTCCATTGCCTGCCTGTAGTCAGCTTAGCCCAGCTACGTGCTTAGGGGAAGGGAACAAGTGGCCGGGGGAGGTGGGCAAGTGAAGACGCTAACGTGGAGTCTGCCCAGCTCAAGAAGCTAGCATGGAGTCTGTCCAGCTGTCAGCTACGAAAGAATCGGTTAGGCTAACAAAGGGTGGGTTTTCACATTCCCCACTTGTGTTTTTGGGAAATGACATGGTTGATTCCTCAGCTACAACAAGGGGCTTATATTGAGTTCTGAGATACGTAAGCTTGACAGAAGCTACACGATGTCTTATAAAATTAAGGAACCAATTTAGTATACCAGGCGCAAAGACCAACCCCAGCAGAAGGAGGAGCAGAGGTCCCGATAACCCAGTTATTAGAGTAGTTAGCTATGGATTCCAGTTAAACATGTCTTGGTGCCACGGGGTGATATCTTCCCGCTCTTACTGGCGTCTATCTAAATTTTCCCGAACTCTCCGAAGAGTGTCTTTTCTCACCCCAGACTGGTTAGCATAAAAACAACAGTTCTCTCCCGAAGCCGCACGTAAACCTCCTTGGGAGAGGAACAGTAGATCTAAGCCTCGGCAGTTTTGGAGAGCCACGTCAGCTAGGGATTCTACCTGGGTAGGTAACGTATTTATAGCTGATTGGAGATTCCTTAAATCAGCATCTCCTTGTTGAGGTAGGGGCACTATTCCAGTTTCTCTTTTGCCGATTGCTGCTGACCCAGCTACATTAAGGCCAGCCAGAAGGGGCACTCGGAGTGGGACACCTCGGCAGATCGTGGGGTGCAGTTCAGGAGGGGCGATGAGAAGTTGTCCCTCTGGTCCGCTGTACACGTAAACCTGCAGAAGCACGTGAACTAACACGCACAGGAGAGGTCCCGGTTCAGTTGCACTGATGCAGTGGGTGAGGCCTGAGGTGCAGGCCAACCAGGTATTGTTGGGTGCCTGATAGGAGACTGATGGGTTCAGGGAAGTAAGCAGAGACTGGTTACAGGTAGCCATAGTACCAATGATCTAAATTGGGGTTGCGGACAGTTAAGACAATAGGATTGCCAGCTCCCTTATTACACCATTTGGGGCGAGAAAAATGAGCCACGGAGGCAGCCGAGGAGCGGGTTGGTCCTCCAGAATAAGTAGCCAGGGTTACGGAAGGCCAGGAGGAGCAGAACCGTTCGAATGGCTCCTGACGGTTAGAATCGGGATGGTCTCCTGGGCACAGGTAAAAAGCAACAGACTGAGGCGTTTCCTGGGTCTCCACGTCTGACTTGACCTGCGGTGTGTCCAGATCCGCTGGCAAGATCAGCGGCGTCCGCTCCCCATTGAATAGCATCGAAATCTTGATTAGGAGAGTAGGAATTCGGGAACAGGGCACATAAATCAAAGTCAAGATTGACCTTGTTGGAAATACCTGCTTCCCGGGAGGTACTGGGAAGCACACGTTCTGTTTCTGAAGTCAGTGAGGAGCAAAGAATAGATAGGACTACGCCTTCAAGGGCATCACTGCACAGAACAGACACATAGAAGGGTAATGACAATTAACTGGGGAATTTCAGCTGACTCAGGTGCAACTTTTAAGGGGCCAGGCCCGAGCCTGGGCATCCGTGTCTCTTTATGGCTTTTGTTGGCCTTTTTGACGTGAGAGTGGTGAATCCAAGCAGGAATGCCATCAACTTTCAGGATCATGGGTGTGGTGAGGATGACAGTCCGAGGTCTCTTCCAAGGAGGAGTGAGTCCTTCCTTTTGAAACTTCTTGACGTACGTCAGGTCACCAGGCTGGAAGGTGTGACAGTGCCCGGTCTGGTCAGGAACTGCACTACGCTGTGCTCCCGAACAAGCGGCTGGACGATGTCTTGAACCTGTTGGAGGGACTGCAAGTACTGTAACCAATTAGCTTGGGATATTTCTGCTAAATGGGTGTCCCTCATTTTAGGTAAGATTGATGGGGCCGCCCCATACCTGATTTCAGACGGAGAGATCCCCGCCTTGTAAGGGGCACATCTAACTCTAAGAAGGGCTAAAGGGGGAGAGGGGGGAGCTTTCTCCAATTTTCAGCAGCCTCCAGGATTAATTTTGTAGGAGTACTTTTTAAGGTACAGTTCGTGCGTTCTACCTGCCCAGAGCTCTGCGGTTGGTAGGCACAGTGGAGTTTCCATTGGATATTTAATGCCTTGCTGACCGATTGAGCTATGGACGAGGTGAAGGCTGGCCCGTTATCAGACCCTATGGGAAGTGGCAGTCCGTGTCGAGGGATAATTTCATTGGGTAAGAATTTTATTACCGTGAAGGCAGTCTTGTTTTCAGTGGCAGATGCCTCAGTCCATCCAGAAGAAGTGTCTACCATTACTACCATTACACGGCTATTACTAGAAGGTATTTATATCCCGCCTAATGCGGCTTTACCTCTGTGAAGTCTATTTCCCAGGTCTCTCCTGGGCTACATCCCCAGAGACGATGCCCAATTCAGGGTTTGGATCTTTTTTGGGATTCACCTGTGCACGAGCCGAGTAGCGGGAAGCCACCTGGCTCGTTAAGTCCTGCAGGTGAGGAATTTCAAAAGGGCTTCTTAAAAGCTGGGCCAACTTTGTACCTACCAGGTGGGTGGAAGACTGGAGGCGGCTGACTAAAGCTTCTCCGAGAGCTCAGGGCAGGAAGATTCTGGAGTCTGGGAGGATCCACCATCCATCTTGGTTCTTACTGACCGGAAGATCCGATGCTTGCTTTTCTTCCTCAGAGGGGCACGTGAGGTGGTCGGGTAGATCAGGCTGTGGGAAAGAGATGGCTGGAAGCAGAGTTAATGGGGTAACTGGGAGTGCAGCAGCTTCGCCAGCTGCTGAATCTGCCTTTTGATTTCCCTGGGCAGCAGCCGTGTTCTCTTTCTGCTGCCTTTTGCAATGAATTACAGCCACCTGCTGGGGGAGCCGAACAGCCTCGAGCAGGGCTAGAATTTCTTCCTTGTTTTTGATAGATTTTCTACCTGAGGTGTGTAGTGCACACTCTCGATAGGTGGCTCCGTGCACATGTACTGTAGCGAAAGCATATCGGCTGTCAGTGTATATATTAATACGCTTGCCTTACCCCATCGGAGAGCTTGGCCGAGGGACACTAATTCAGCCTTTTGTGCAGAGGTACCGGCTGGCAGAGCCAGGGCCCATGGTAAATCTGTCTCCGTAGTGACGGCCGCACCAGCCCTTCACACTCCTCGCTCGAGGAAACTGCTACCGTCCCTAATCACAGTGGCGTCCGCCTCTTTCAGAGGTACATCCTGGAAGTGGGGTTGCCCAACTTCCGCAGTCCCCAGCAGTTCTTGGAGGTCATGGACAGGTACGGTGAAGTGTGCATCCGGGAGCAGAGTAGCTGGATTTAAACAGCTTGTGGGGGAGAAAGTTCAATGAGGCTAGTCTAACAGTAAGCTCTGCTACTGCAGTATTCGGGTATTTGACATCCCATTGCCAGTGGCGCTGTGTAGCAGCGTTTGAACGGCATGGGGGGCCGTGAGGGTTCAGTTCTGGCCCTGGGTTAGCTTATTGGCTCCCGGGACCAGACTTGCTCTTGCTGCTACGGCTCACAGACAACTTGGCCATCCAGAGGCTACGGGGTCTATTCTGTTAGAGAGGCCACTGGGCATCGCCATGGCCCTAAAGTCTGAGTGAGTACCCCCTTAGCAGCTCCCTGACTCTCATGAACAAACAGGTGAAATGGTCTTGAGCTATTTGGGAGGGCTAGAGCAGGGGCCTGGGTCAGTGCTTTCTTTAGATTTTGAAAGGCCAGTTCTTTTATGTCAGTCCAAACTAGCAAGCCATTTCCTCCTGTAGCTGTGTACAGAGGCTTGTCGATTTCAGGGAACCCCAACATCCATAGATGGCAGTATCCATCTATGGATTCCCATGGCCCCCCCAGAAATTCACCTACCTGTCTTTTGGCGGTGGGATTGGGGATTTGTAAGATGGCTTCCCTCTGAGCACTGGCGAGTGCCTTTTTCCCCTTCTTTATCTCGTACCCTCATAAGAAACTTTGGAGAGGCACAGCTGGGCCTTTTTGGCTGAGACCTGATACCTGATTCCCTGTAGGAGGTGAAGTAAGTGTCTAGTACATCGCAGGCAGCTGTCGGTAGTTTCAGTGGCCACTAAGAGAT
This sequence comes from Saimiri boliviensis, assembly GCF_048565385.1. Classification (NCBI taxonomy): domain Eukaryota; kingdom Metazoa; phylum Chordata; class Mammalia; order Primates; family Cebidae; genus Saimiri; species Saimiri boliviensis. The sequence goes on along the minus strand of NC_133471.1, from coordinate 20,572,347 downwards.
CATCTACATACTGGAGTAAAGTTCAGTTAGGACGGCTTGCTCGGAAAGGCATAAGATCCTGCTGGAGGGCCTCTCCAAGAACAGTAGGAGAGTTTTTAAACCCTGGGGCAACTGAGTCCAAGTCAGTTGGTTGGTGTCACCTGAAGTGGGGTCCGTCCACTCAAAAGCAAAAATTGGTTGGTTGGCTTTTGGGGCCAGAGGGATGGCAAGGAAAGCATCCTTTAAGTCCAGGACAATGTCAACTGTATGTTCTGGTGGGAGCAGGCTAAGTACAGTATAAGGGTTAGGGACAGTCGGATGGACTGTGACTGTCCATTTGTTGACTTAGACAACAGATCTTGTACAGGTGGGTAGTCATTTGTTCCAGGCTTCTGGACCGGCAAAAATGGAGTATTCCAGGCAGACTGAGAAGGCATAAATACACTGGCTTGTAATAGCCGTTGAATGTGGGGGTTTATTCCCTCCCATGCTCGTTGACACATAGGATCCTGTTTTACCTGGACTGGTAGAGCAGTAGCCAGGAGTTCTGCAACCGCTGGCGGGTGATGTTTTGCCAGACCTGGAGGATTTGCCTCTGTCCAGACCTGGGGAAAACGAGCTTGTAGATCGCATAGAGAAGATCAGTTGTTTTCACTCCAGTGGTTGGGAGGATGAAGCCAAGAGATACCCTTCCGACAGGGGGGCAGTTACAAGGGAGCTGAGCGGCAGGAGGTGCTGCGTCTCCCAACATAAGATGGGCTTGTTGGGCCAAGAAGGAGACGCATGCCTGTAGCTTATGGAGCCGGTCTTGTCCAACGAGGGGAAAGGGCCACTCTGGCACACGAGAAATGATTTGGCCATTCTCTTTTGACCCAAGTTCACTTCTCGTGAGTGGGTGACAGGGTATTCCTGAATAGCTCCAGCAGCCCCTTGCACAACCGCCCTTTTGTTACAGACACTGCCCAAGGGTGTTTGTAGTACACAGGGTTCTGTCCCTGTGTAGATTAGAAAGCATACAGGCTGCTCCCCCCACCCCCCGCAGAGTATCCGTAACAATGGGCCCCCGGGGGCCAAGGGAAAGGAAGCCCCGGTCCCAGCAATCATCAGATTCCTGTGCTGCAGGGAGGGTGAGGACCTTTTCCTGTCGTGGCTTCTTTTCTGGCTTTAACGGGCATTCATTTTTTCAGTGGCCAGGTTGTTTACAGTGGGCACACTGGTCCCTTTTTAGGGGAGCCCACTCACCTTTCTGGCCTTCCTGGTGGGGGTCTGGGACCCTCCGGCTACTGTTCTTCCTGGAGGGCAGCCACTAAGACTTTTGCGTGTCTTTTTGATGCCCTGCCCGCGCCTTCAGCTGTCTGCTTTTGCTTTTCAGCCTCTCGATCGTCAAAACTTTTCTGGGCCGTTTGTAAACGCTGAGTGATGTTCATTCCAGCAAATCCATCCACTTTTTGTAACTCTTTTTTGAATGCCAGGAGCTGCCGGGGCCACAAATGCCAAATTAATAGCATGGCTATTTTCGAGAGCTGCTGGATCGAACGGGGTGTAAATTTGATAGGCCTCCTGGAGGCGCTCTGAGAACACTCCAGGTGACTCATCGGGCCCCTGGACACCTACAGGTTCATGGGTTTCCGAGCGGCACCCTCAAGGAGATACCGGTGGGAATCATCCAAGGCTCTCCTTCCCCCTGAGGTACTGGGGTCCCACTGAGGTCGGGCAGAAGGAAAAACCTCCTCAAAGAGGTTTTGGGCTTCCGCCTCTGGCCTACCACGCTGAAGTAAGGAAATCGTTTCTGGCCTCCCTTTGGATTCGGTCCCCGTCTTCGGAAGTGAAAAGGGTGAGAAGGAGTTGCTGGCAATCATTCCAAGTGGGCCTTTGGGTCCAGAGCATGGGCTCCATCAGTGAGGTCAGGACCTGGGACTTTTCAGAAAAAGGATTTTTGGCCCTCCGATTGTACAATTTGGAAGTAGAAAAGGGGACACAGACTAAAAACAGAGCAGAGCACTCACTGCTGGACAGGGATGGTGCCTCCCTCAAGGGGAGAATCGGGGCAATTTCCTCAGTCTCGGGCCGTAACTGGGAGGCCTATGATAGGCGGAGAGTCCACGGGAGATGAGGACGAGCAGACAGAGGGAGATCCTAGGAGGACAGGAGGATCGAAGGGTGGAGGCAGGACGTGAAGAGAATTTTTCTCTTCTTCAGGAGGGAGGCAGAACAGGAGGAGACGAAGGAGCCTGGGGTCGGGACAAGGAAGAAGTGCAGCTCAAAAGGACCTCGGAGACGGGATGGTGAACGGTGCCTGAGCAGAGCCATGGAGGAGGATTCTGGACCAAATCTAGCCATTCATCAATGTAGGGAAATTGATCAGGATGTCCGTGCTTTCCAGTGATGACCTGCCACACAGCCTGAACTGTCGTAGGGTACAGTGACCCTTCTGGGGGCCACGCAGTTCCAAAATTGGGCCATTCTGCTTCACAGAGAGTCCAGAGTTTTCCCCCTCTAAGGCAGACTCCGTAATTGTCTGAGAAGCCCAGAGAAATGTTCTTTAACATACATTGAAGAGGGTCTTGCGGTTGTGGGCGGGAAGAGGAGTTTCCCATTTTGGAGGCAAATTGACAAGGTTTAAGCAGAAATCTTAGACCCAGAATGGACAGAGATACTCACAGCCTGGGGGCCTGGAGAATCAGCAAGCTAGGAGTACGATGACCAGAAGAAGTAGGAAAAATGGTAATAGGCAACACTTCTCACCGCATACGGTCTCCTTAAGCTTCGAGTTATGGGGAGAAGGCAAGAGGCCTGGGGGACTGAGGGGCCCCTGGGCAGGAGGATTTGGGTGACCTCCTCCTTGACTTACAGCCAAGATATTTTCGGTACCTCCACGACTCAAAGGCAAAATATTCAAATTTGGCCTTTCCGTTTAAGGGTTTGAGGAGGGAGATCAGAGCCAGGTCTTGGAGGCGCTGTGCCTGCTGAGACACAGGAAAATGAGATGCTCGGGGTAAAGGATGGGGATGAGGAGGAAAGGGGCCACTTGAATCTTCCCGAAGGTCAGAGAGCAGCGTGAGAGAATGTAATAAGAATGCAGCAGGTGCAGGGCTTTGTAGGCGTAGGTCTGCCCACACAGTGTGTGATTTAAGTGCACAGGGACAGTTATAAGGTGACAGAAAAGGGGGGTGAGGAGGTTGGCAGGATGGCTATTTTGGATGCGCCACTGGTCTGAGGAGAAGTCAGACCAGTTGTTGGGGCGCGGAGTGTGACAATCCAGGCACCAACAACAGTTACGGTGCCAGAAACTCCAAACCGGTGAATGTTTCTCACAACTTTCCCCTTAACGACAATTAGTTTTTAACAGAAAAGGCAGGACTGAGATGGTCAGCCCAAATGACCAATGAGGGTTTGGACCTCCCGAGTTAGGGAGTCTGCACTGAGAACCTTAAAGAAGTTCTCTCCCAGTTGTCTTGGGCAGTAACGACGATGGGACATACAAATTCAGACGTTAAGGAGAAACAGGACAACAGACACTTAGGTATATAAACAATTACGGTGATTTCAAAGACAGAAAGGACGGGGGTCCCATATGGGGATCACTCAGGCCACCTGGCTGTGCCCCTTGTGGGGACTTACGCAACTCTTGGTATCGGCAGCTCAGTATAAACCCCAGGTCGGATCGAGCTTGTCTCAATGCTGCCCTAAGCCTTATGAGGTCACCACGGAACCGCAGGTTAGGGCCCACTCGGACTCTGTAGTTTTCACCGTGGAGCCACAGATTGGAGGGAGATTCAAGCCCAAGACCTTGAATTTCACATTCACTCACTCACTCACTCACACAGTTTATCACAATACTCATTGTAAGATGGAGGCCTCTGTAAAAATGAAAAGAAAGTAAAAGAGACAGAGACAGAGAGAGAGAGAACGAGAGAGAGAAAGGAAGAGAGAGAGAGAGAGAGACAGAGAGAGAGAGAGAGAGGGAGGGAGAGAGGGAGAGAGAGATGCTCACTAACAGACACCAGGACTCTGCCTTCCAGTGTCTTGGAGTGTTGGCAGAGTCTAACAGAAACAGGCACACTGTCCTCCAGCATCCTGGAGTGTTCACAGAGTTGTGAGGGAGGACCTTTGTCAGGGCCAATTCCCTCCCAAAGAAACAGAAACAGAGTCAGATATGGCTTACCATCCCAAGATCAGAGACTGAGGACTCAGGAGCCGAATTTAGTGGGCGGCTGGCAGTCAACTTTTTTCCCCTCCAGAAGGTGGTGGCCTATGGAGCCCTGGAACGTCTCAGGGGTGCATCCCCTACATCCCGTCATTCGTCCAGGGGAGCCCGGAATGAGTGCGGTCATGCCCGGTGGCAAAACTGTTGCGGGGGCCTCCAAAATGTTGTGCCCCAGAGAGTTAGAGAAAGCACCACACTCTGAGATTGAATCAGGAGTCCTGCATTTGCTGGTGACGGAGAGATGGCTAATGCTCAACATCCTCTCGGCCTCAAAGAAAGGGCTTTGTTTCTTTTTATGCCTTGCTTAAAGGAGGGAAGGAGGGGGGAGCCTAGCTAGAGCAAGTGTTGCAGAAGGAGAACAAGCAAAAATTAAAAGGTAAACTGTTGCAGAAAGATAAACAGTTGCAGATGTAGGGGCTTTTGGTTATCAGCGGGCACATTCCGAGGGGCGGATGATACCATCAGCAGACATATCCCTAGGAGTGGCTGGTACAGCTTATGTCGGTGTCTTATCAGTAAGGACACTCCATTGTCTGCCTGTAGTCAGCTTAGCCCAGCTACGTGCTTAGGGAAAGGGAAGAAGTCAGGGGAGGGGCTGGGCAAGTGGAGACGCTAACATGGAGTCTGTCCAGCTCAAGAAGCTAGCATGGAGTCTGTCCAGCTCTCAGCTAAGAAAGAGAGAATCGGTTCGGCTACCAAAGGGTAGGTTATCACAGTTGGATGGAGGGGCAAGAGTGAGACTGGGGCTCCTGTAGGGCAAGGGTTTCTAGGAGGGGACAAGTGAGAGGCTGAAGCTGGATACGGAGGTTTCGGTGGTCCTGAAGGAGCAGAGCTGGAGGAAGCTGGCTCATCTGCTAGGAGTGCCTCTGGGACTCAGACCCTTCATTTCCTAGCTGCAAGGCTGTCCCCTTGCAGCTTTCCCTGAGATGCCAAACAGCAGGACTGGATCAATCCTGCAGTGTTGGCAAAGTTCTGCATTGCCTCACAAGGCATAGAAGGCCTGCATATATGGGAGCCAGAAATCTGTTCTCACGTCTATGTGAAAGTTCCAACTCCCGGGTGGCATAGAAATGAACTGACCGGTTCCTTCTCTGGGCTAACCCAGTCCCTTATAATTTCTCCAAACCGTTGAGGGCCATCAGGCATTTCCCCCCAGATTCTGAGGGTCAAAGCAGTCTCAATGGTTCAGGACACACTGCAGAGGAATATAAGCTGGGAGTGGGGAAGAGAGCTGGTTGCCCATTCTGAAGGACAGGGAATAGAGGCATGTCTCATTGCCTTAACTTCAGTTTTGCTGAAGCAAAAACTGAGTGTGTGATGGAGAAGGAAAGCTAGTATCCTCCCTTCCCTTCCACCTCTCATCCCCCAGTCTCAGTGACCTTGGCAGGTGTTGGCCATAGGTACCAATGCAGTGTGGACCCATGGAGCACAGAAAACCTGGAGAATAGGAATTAACCACCCTCCCGTGTGCCTCCTTTCTCCCTGCCGTTGGCAAACTTTGAGTTCTCTGCGCCTGTTTATGCCATGGAGTATGGCCTCCTTGCATGGCGTTGGGAGCTGAGTCAACAGGAATTAGTGCTGCCTACTTACGTTCTGCCTGTTTCCTGACTTTGGATCCCTCTGGCCTGGTCTTTCTTTCTAAGATCTCAGCCAGAGGCTTGGAATGAAGTTTGGGACCGAAAAGGTATTTCAGAGACCGCTTCTGTTTGGATAGTGTCTCAAATGCGCCTGCCGAATTTGCAGTTATCAACCAGCAAGGGATGGTTCTTTGTTAACTTCCCTATGGGAAATAGAGTGTTGGGAAGTGGGAGTCCTCCCACTTAGAAAAGGAAAAACAAAAAGAAAAAAGAAAATACAGGTTAAGGTTCAAAACAGGGAGGTTCTAGGGAAAGACCTCCTTGCCCTGTGCAAGCGGATCCCTTTAATCCTTGTATCCTTTCTCTGATTTATACTTGGTTGAATTCCTTGGCCACGGGAGGAAAGGTTCCATTGGTGTGACAGGCAAGAAGCACTTGCTTGCCAGCCCTGTGAGGTCCTGGCTACCACCGTGGTTTTCTCTCACCTACCCCAGGTCATGGCTGTTAGACACAGCCTTTGCATGCTGTGAACATGCCCGGGTTCTCACGCTGGGAGGAAACAAGGTAAGGGGAGGCTCCCTGAGCTGTGTGGGTCTGCGTCTGTCCGGCTGGAGGCAGAGATGGCACCTCTAAGGACAGTTCATCAGATTTGCACTTTGGGCAGCTGAGCCATTTTACTTAATAGCATTGCCGCGGCCTGTAGCAAAACCCTTAACGTTATAGAGGAAGAGCTAACAGCCATTTCAAACCACAAGAAAAGAGACAAAGTTGGGGGTTTGACCAGCCCGCTTAGGGCGCCGAAAATATGGGGGTTTTGACCAGCCCGCTTAGGGCAGTTAAATCTCCTTGAAGAGAAACAGATCCTTTTATCTGTAAGAAAGAGAGGTGGCAGGGTTTTGGAAGACAGGCAGATCTGACAGTTTCACATTTGCACTCACCTTCTGGGATCCCAGATGAGTCCCCAGTTGACACAGGAAAAGTTCCCCTATCCCCTTACAGGGTGTTAGACAGGGGGAGTGGCACTCCTCTTCAGTGCCCTGCAGCTCAAACCCATCAGGGGAGCAAGCAGACAGGCAGGTTGTGGGGAGTGTGGGCTCCAATCCTCTGGCGTTGGGTAAGGTTGAATGTTTATGGCTCCTCAAACGCCGGTGGACGGGTGTTACGGTGTGCTCTTTCAACTTTGCCGTATGTGGGTGACTTGTGTAAAAATCAGCTTGCTGAGACCCTTTGCCTTATCAGAAGGGCAGAGCGCTTTCTGTATCATGGGTTTTTTTTCCCCTAGTGCACAGGAAAAAGCAGATCACACGTGGGCTTGGAGAATGAGTGCAAGGTTTTATTGAGCGGGGGAAGTAGCTGTCACCAGATGGATGGCGAGCCAGAAAAGAGATGGAGTGGGAAGCTGGTCTTCCCCTGGAGTTGGGCCACTCAGCGGCCGGACTCTACTTTCACCACCCTTGGTTGAATTTCCGTTGGTGTCTGCATTGTTCTATTGTCCATGGCCTGTTGTGTGTTCTTCTGCCAGTGTGTTCTTCTTGACATCCCGCCACTTGTGAGTGTCCCTGCTACGGTCTAGGGATTTTTATAGGCACAGGATGGGGGGCGTAGTGGGCCAGGGTGGTCTTGGCAAATGCAGCATTTGAGTGTGAAAACAGGAGTGCCAGTCCTCACCTAGGTTTGTGGCCACAGGCCTGAGGGTGGAGCCCTCACCAGGCACCCCGCATTTCTCTACGTGGCACTTCCCTGCCCCCCTCCCATATCATATTCATGACAGTGGATACGTGCTTAAGTCTCAGCCTGATGATCCAAGGAAGTCAGAGAGAAAATGGTACATAATGTATGATTCCATATAGAAAGTCTAAATGTTAAACCTATGGTTATAGATGCCTCGAAGGGATATTAACAAAAAGGGCTTTTATGATGTCAATAACTGATGTTCTTTTTGAAGGTATAGTTCACAGGTACATGTTCATCTTACAATTCCCTGAGCTGTGCATTTACTATGCATGCATTTTCTCTTTGCCAGGTGTATTTTGTAGATCACTGTCCCCCCAAAAGTACTATATTATAAAATGTTACGTAAACAGCTCCATGGACTTTGGCAAATACCCTGTTGTTACAAACTCACGCTTAGATCAATATGCAGAACATTTCTGGCATTCTTAAGATGTTGTATTTCATCTCTAACTTAGGAGATTAGTGCTATTAGTGCTCCAAGTCACCACTGAGGACCACTGGCACAGGAAGTTAAGAACCTGTGCCTTGGTACCCCCAGCACTTCTCTAGATAATTTTCACCTGCCCATTGTGTCAGAGGGATGGCAAAGATGACAGTGACATTCTGTGCCTTTCTTCCTGAGGTTAAAGCGTCAACCATTGTGTTCTGGAAAATAATGTTCTCTTTCCATGTGACCAAGCCAGGAGCAATATGGGTAAGGGGAGAATCAGTCATTCTTCTGAACCACTTCCCAATCATCATCATCCTTGATCATACCATAGAGTCTCGAGATTTGTCAACGCCAGGTGCAGGGGTGCTAATAGGCTAGAAACTGCTCTCAGAGAGGATGTGATCATCATCTATCAAACTGGGTGGTCGGTTTTTGTTTTTCACTCGCAAACCAAAGGAATGAGGCTGAAGGTCCAGGAAGCTCATTGTAGGTACGTTTAAACTGTGAGGTTTTTATTGGACCTAGATAAAGTTTAGGTGTTGACTGGGCTAAAAAACACGATACACCACGGGGTTTCATATGGATTCTCCAGTTCAAATTATTTCTTAGTGCCCTCATGTCCTGCCACCTTTGTCTTAGAATGACCCCATGCTCTCATGTGAGAACTTTTTGCTCACCATTGCAAGATATTTCTAGCTTCTCTTAGGAATTAAGGGCCCTCACCTAGACTGAGCTCTCTAGTCATAGTTTGACTAGCTGAAAGTGACATGAGAGGTCAGGGGAGTTATGTGCCTATTTCTGAAAAGCATGAGATTAGAAATTAAATTGGGTTTATTAATGATATCTGGCAAACAGATGATAAGTGATGAGAGACACTTATCAAAACGGAGCCAAGCTTTGAGGCAGCTTATGAGAATTTTTTTTTCTTCCACATCTCAGTACAAAGAAATTTCCAGGATATAAGAAAAAAAGAAAGAAGCCATTCTCTGGTTTGAATACTTCTGACAGCAGGAGGATGGTTAAAATCATGAAACACTTTCTAAATTAATATGAAATGATTGTTCTCCTATGTCAAGGATAAAGCCAGAGGGAGCAGAAGCCACTGTGGAAGTGGCCCAGACTACGCTATTTTAGATTATTTTGTTTTCCTGCCAACTGTTGTTCATTCCCTGGTCTTCTGTTAGTTAAAAATCAGCAACAAATTCCAAAATCTCAAAGATGATTGGCTGGTAAAACTAGATGTATCTGTAATAAAATGAAGGATTTAACTAGATTTAATTATTGAACACATGAGTAACTATATGTATTTTAAAACTGCTGAAACTATCCTGCTACCTTAATTTTAAATTTGTATTATTTAATAGATGCATCACTTGGAATAATTCATTTGACAGCTAATGTCTAAAGTGATTGGTGCTAAAATGTGAAAAATCCGAGCTGGGTTCAGTAGCTTTTGCCTGCCGTCCTAGTTACTTGGGAGGCTGAAGAGGGAGGATTGCTTAAAGCCCAAGAATTTGAAGCTGCAGTGAGAAAAATTAATTAAAAATCTGCATTTCTTTGCCTGATTGAAACTTTCCTTTTAGATAATAAGTTCCAAAATGGTAAAAATCTGGACAGGCACAGTAGCTCATGCCTGTAATGCCAGCACTTTGGGAGGCTGAGGCGGGTGGATCACCTGTGGTTAGGAGTTCCCATCCAGCCTGGCCAGCATGATGAAACCCCATTGCTGCTAAAAATACGGAAGATAGGTGGGCATGGTGGTATGCGCCTGAAATCCAAGCTCCTTGGGAGGCTGAGGCAGGAGAATCACTTGAAACCAGGAGGCGGAGGTTGCAGTGGGCTGAGACTGTACCACTGCACTCTAGTATAGGCAACGGAGGGTGAGTTTGTCTCAAAAAAAAAAAAAAAAAGAAAAAAGAAAGAAAAATCATCTAAAAACGGAATTGAGAAAAAATTACAATTATATTTCACTATATAATTCTTAATAGTAAAACTCAGTTATTTAAAACGTTTCCCCCAGTTTAAGAGGTGTGTATGGGTTTACAGCTTATTTATAGAACATTTTATTTCTACTGAGTGTGCCATAGAATGTAGTTTGATAAAAGACTACACATTTTATTTATAGAATAAGGTTAGGAAGTATACATACAGGCAGTGCTCGACTTACAACCACGGTCGGGACTGCGGACCGGTCATAACACGATTTGGTCGTTGAGTAGGCTACATGTACAGTTGAAATGGTGCACGTGGAGATGGTAGTGCTGCTGGAAGCTGGTCCGCACTGTCATATGCCCAGCTGGGCAATGTTTGCGCTGCCAGATGCAGAGCCGTCGTGCCTAGCAATTGTGGTCATAAAGTCAAATGGTCGTTAAGTTGCATAGGTCGTAAGTCGATCAATACCTGTGTATGTGTGTGTGTGTGTGTGTGTGTGTGTGTGTATACACATATATATATATATACATATACATAGACAGAGAGAGAGAGAGAAAGACAGAGAGAGAGAGAGACAGAGAGAGAGTGAGGGACAGAGACCGAGTCTTGCTCTGTCGCCAGGCTGGAGTGCAGTGGCACAATCTTGGCTCAGTGCAACCTATGCCTCCTGGGTTCAAGCGATTCTTCCGCCTCAGCCTCCCAAGTAGCTGAGACCACAGGCGCGTGCCACCACACCGAGGTAATTTTTGTATTTTTAGTAGAGATGGGGTTTCACCATGGCCAGGATGGTTCTCGATCTCTTGACCTCGTGATCTGCCTGCCTCGGCCTACCAAAGTGCTGGGATTACAGGCGTGGGACACACCGTGCAGGCCCAGAAAGTATATTTTTTAAAAGACTACAGATTTTTTTTTTTCCTTTGGTGGAGGCACGTAGTGCTCTGATACGCATTAGTCAAGACTCAACTTTAAATACTTAGGAGACTTCCAGAATACTGAAAAGAGACTGTATTATCCGAAGTTTCATGAAAGGATGTAAAATACTAGTCTTAAAAAAAGAAAGAGTTTTTAAGAAGTTATAACTTTTATCACTTCTTCAAATCAGTTAAGAAAAACCTTTTAATCTGTAAAATCAGACTGTAAAAAGAATGCAGTGTTCTCGGTTCAAGACAACTTTTATTGTGGAAAGCAGCAGCCGCTTTTGTGCAGTTACTGGAGACTTGACAGTAGAAAGCTATGATTTCTAACTATATCTAATCATTCCAAATAATTTTATGCATTTAAATATACACTTAATTAAAGTTTAGGAGAACTAGTTTTAAAATACATGGTCTCCCTAAGTCACATTTCTTTCCTCTTTTTTTGAGCATATCGACAGTTGTTAATGTAGGCGACACTGTAACAACTGGTCTCTACTTAGATCTGCTGAAGGAAGGCCGATGATGACAAGGTAAGGGGTGACTTGTGCTTAAACTAAAATTCTTCAGCCGTGCAGTGTCTAAGGGATCGAGACCCACGTAGGGCCTCTGCATGAGAACTCACCAGCTTCTTCCAGATGTCTAATCATTTTCATCAATTTTAGTGTTTAAAATTATTAGATCAAAGTAGTTTGCATGTTTTCCCTCTAAGACCTCAGGTGCTGAACAGGTTCATTCCACATGATGAGGGGTTGAAGGTAAAGTGAGCGTAGGGGAAAGAAAAAGCGTGCAAACGTCAGTTGGATCTGTTATCTTTTCACATTTGTTTTTGCACCATTGCCAGAATTAGCCAAAGTCAAACTTCAATGTTTTACACATAAGTATGAGAAAACATCTGTTTCATGACAAAGGAGACAATGTTCCCTATGATGGCAAATTTGTACGGCAAACATTGGCAATAGACAGTGCTCAATATGCGTTGCTGCTCATCTCCAGGATATAGGAAGTATAGCATGAAGGATAAGGGCAAGGCAGAAAAAGAATGTACATTTTTCAACAAACACATTTCCAACCCCCAGGCCTGTCTGTGTCTGTCCCAGAACTAGTCAGGGAAAGTCCATGAGAGGTGCTGGTTACCAGTAGCTTCTATAATCCAGCTACGTGTTAGTATTTCCATAGTCAGGCTCACAAGAAAGACCCAGAACCGAGTTTCATTTCATTCTCTGGATAGAGGTCTTCCTGAGTCTTTCCTTGATACCTTATATTCAAAAAATTCACTGGAGCCACATTCTGGAGCCTGCTTTTCACTGTACCAATGCCTATCTCACTTTTACAAATTATTACCCCCTCCCCCCAGCCTTTTTTTTTTTTACCATGTCAATGATTGCAAATTTAGGCAACACTATAACTAACTAGTCTCTAATTAGACCTTCCAAAACAAGACCAATAATGACAAGGTCACAGACGATTTCCAATTAAACTAAAATTCTTCAGCTATGTAGTGTCTAAGGGATTGGGACCCATGTAGGGTCTGCGTATAAGAACTCACCAGCTTCTTCCAGATGTCTAAGCATTCTCATCAGTTTTATTGTTGAAGATTCAACGTATTCTATAAATTCAGTCATATACAATGAACCTCAGGAAAGGATGCATTTTGGAAGTTTAAAAAACGATTGTGCTGGTTCTCAAGTATAGAGACAGAGATAGAGATATACAGGTGGACTATAAGAGTAAGGCAAGTTTTTATTAAAGGACTTTATTAAATACATACTTATTTGGTCAGTATTTGCTCCTCCACTAGAGTGTAAACTTGCCTTATTATTATAGACCATCAATTGGTACAGTGCCGTGCACATAGAAAATGCTTGACAAACATTTGAATCGTAGTTCAGCTTCTGATACCGGTCATTATAAGATCTGATGAATATTAAACCTACAGTGAAGAAACAGAACAATGGGGAAGCAAAAAAAATGGTGACCCTGGTTGACAGACATATATTTTCGGGGAAAAAATAAAAGGTTTGGTGCCTTCAGGGACTTAGGAGCAGTAATTCTTAGCACTGTCTTAGGGCTCTTACTCTTCTTTGAGGCCTCTCTGTTACTTATAAGAGATTTTAATGAGCCTGATATAATGACACTGATGCCAGTAAACCTGGGATCTAGACACAGCCACAGAGAAAGGAGAGCAGAAGTGTAACAATGAGAACTAAGAGACTGAGTTAATTCTGCTCAGCATCCCTCCAGTGGAGATAGACATCAGAGCAGTTTAGAATTCCATGTGTTTATCTTGACAAGCTAGAGAGAGAAATTCCTTACTGGTTTTAATATCTTCTACAGGAATTTTAAATTAGGATTTAGCAGGCTTTTAATATCAGGTATTAACTACTAAGGTTTAGGTAGTTTAAAAAATCAATTTACAAAGTCAGTATCAACTACTGAAGTTCTGATAGTTTATCATCAATTTATATTCATCACCTCAGATCAGACAGACACACCTTTTGCTATTACTTAAAAGCATAGTATTTTCACTGTGGTTGACAGTAAACACAATATAAAAAAAAAAAAACCCTCTACTTTATGAAACACGTTTACCCAAAGATAGGAGTGCTTTCTTCCAGTGAAAGAATAATCGATAAAACTTGTTTTCCTAGAATGCCCATCTATGGAAATTTGTCAGATAGTCAACCTCTGGTTACGTATGTGTGCTTAACTTTCATGTAAGCATGGTTGACTAATGAAAGTTAGTAAAAACAAGTACATTTATTCTCTTTTTTCAATTTTATTGTAGATTCAAAGGTACAAGTTTGGTTTTCTCACATAGGTAAACGTGTTATCATGGGGTTTTGCTGTACAGATTATTTTCGTCGCCCAGGTATTAAGCCTAATACCCACTAGTCATTTTTCCTGATCTATCTCTTCCCACCCTGCACACTCTGACAGGTCCCAGTGTGTGCCGCTCCCCTCTCTGCATCCACTCATTCCCATCCTTTAGCTCCCACTTATGAATGAGAACACGTGGTATTTGGTTTTCTATTCCTGCATTACTTTGCTAAGGATAATGGCCTCCACCTCCACCCACCCTGCAAAAGACACGATCTTGTGATTTTTAGTGGTTTCTTAGCGTCCCACAGTGTATAGTTACCACGTTTCCTTTACCCAGTCATCATCGATGGGCATTTAGGTTGATTCCATGTCTTTGCTGTGGTGAATAGTGCTGCACTGAACATAGCACATGCATGTGTTTTTAAGACAGAATGATTTCTATTCCTTTGGGTAAATAGCTAGTAATGGGATTGCTCAGTTGAGTGGTACTTCTGTCCTCAGGTCTTTGAGGAATTGCCACACTGTTTTCCACAATGCGTTGAACTAATGTATACTTCCACCAACAGGGTATTAGCATTCCTTTTTATCCACAACTTCACCAGCATCTGTTGTTGTTTTACCCTTCATAGTACCCATTCTGACTGGTGTGAGATGGTATCCCGCTGTGGCTTTGATGGGCATTTCTCTAATGAGCAGTGATGTTGAGCTTATTTTCATATGCTTGTTGGCTACATGCATGTACTCTTTGGAAAAGTGTCCGTTCATAACTTTTGTCCACTTTTTAGTGGAGTTGTTTGGTTTTGTTCCTTGTAAACGTGTTTAAGTTCCTTCCTTGTAGATACTAGATGTTAGATTTTGCCAGATGCATAGTTTGCGAAACTTTTTTTCCCCAGTCTGTAGGTTATCTGTTTACTTGGTTGACAGTCTCTTTTTTGCTGTACAGAAGCTCTTTTGTTTAATTGCATTTCATTTGTCAATTTTTGCTTTCGTTGCAATTGCTTTTGGCATGTTTGTCATGAAATCCTTGCCTGTGCCTGTGTCTTCAACGGTAGTTCCTAGGTTGTCTTTCACACTTTTTACTGCTTTGAGTTTTACACTTAAGTCTTTAATCTACCTTGGGTTGATTTCCGGATATGGTGAAAGGAAGGAATCTAGTTTTAATCCTGGACATACGGCTAGCCAGTTAACCCAGTACGTTTATTACATAAGGAGTTCTTTTCTCACTACTTGTTTTTGTCAGGTGTGTTAAAGATCAGAAAGTTGTCGGTGTGCAGCCTTACCTCTAGGTTCTCCGTGCTGTTTCATTGGTCTAAAACACCTTTATTGTAATAGCAAAAGCAGACAGAAATGAAACAAATCTACTAAATATAAATATATTAAATTTACTAAAATATTATAAGACTATATTTAATCAAATTAGTTCTTTTCTCATTTTCTAAAACTGATATTCAGTGGCAATTTTGACACCATTTTGGCAGCTTTGGAAAGTTAACAAAAAGAAAAGTAAGTGCCATAGAAGGAAATAAGATAATTAAAGACAAATACTTGGTTAAAAAAAAAAAAAAAGGACACACAAAAAAATACACCACTGTATGGACTGTTAAACTTGTTTGTTATTGAATAAAGTGGTTTGTTGTTGAATAAAGTGGTATAATTTATTTATTCATCCCAAATAAAATGGCAAAATGGGTACCAAAAATATTAACTATAGTGGTGAACTTGATCTTCTGCAAAAGTGTAAAAAAAGAACGTTCACAAACCTTGATTTTACTGACTTGCTAAAGGATTGCAAAAGGACAACACTATGTATTCCTTGGCTAAGTTTATGCCAATTTTATATGTTTAGCAAACCGAGCCAGGGGTAGTCTGATAGTCTATTGCATCTCCAAGGTAGTAGTTCCCATAGCAGTGTTGTTTAGGAGTCTTCTCCTTCTATTAAATCTATACTTATCAGACACAAGAAGAGCCTTCTTTTATTTACTAGCAATAGAAGGCCTTATAAGCAGACCTGTTACAAGACAGCACAGCCAAATACTGCAGGTGCCATATCTGCGGCCACTGCTATTCAAGTTCTTTCCCTTCTTACAGCCCAATTCATTTTGAGTTTGGTAACCAACAGGGAGCTTAATATGAATATCACAGGTGTTCACTTTAGGAGCTGCCTAGGGGAACCGAGGTAGCTGTGTCAAGGCAATAAATCTGTTTTTGCTTTCTTCATGTAAAGCAGCTCTTGACACAGAGTTCTTTCCTCTCCCATCTCGTCCCATATTCCTGACCCACTTCTATCTCCACTTCAAAGTTGGGCCTGGGTTGCTGCTTTCTCGGTATATGTCTATCAGGACCAGAGATGAGCTGAAGACACTGTGGGACTCATAATTCTAAGGAGACTTTGCGGCCTGGAAGAATGTTTTAATGCTCTCCAGATTTTTGAGATATACTTATGGATAAAATCATGAGTGACTATTCTGTCAATCTTCCTTTATGCCACAATGGATTTCTACTTTAAACAAACATTAACATTTGGTTTAGATTCTGCATAAGACTAAAGTCTGAATTTGTCAAAGGATTGTGGACCATATTACCTATGTTGCTTAGTTTCCTGTGGGAAACAGAACATCTCAGATTCTGGAAATCTTAATTCTCAGGATCAGTAACAAAGCACAGAGTATTTGTCTTAATGAAACAAACTTGTTTAAAGTTAAACTGGGATTTGTGGCAAGACGGCCGAACAGGAACAGCTCCGACACGCAGCTCCCAGCTGCAACGAGGCAGAAGACAGGTACTCTCTGCATTTCCAACTAAGGTACCTGGTTCATCTCATTGGGACTGGTTAGACAGTGAAGGCAGCCCAAAGAGGGCGAGCCAAAGCATGGTGGGGCATCGTCTCACCTGGGAAGTGGAAGGGGCCGGGGAGCTTCCTCTCCTAGACAAGGGAAGCCATTAGGGACTTTTCCTGGTACTCCAGCACTCTGGCTCAGATACTGCGTTTTTCCCATGGTCTTCACAACCCGCAGAACAGAGATTACCTCCAGCGCCTACAACACCAGTGTCTGGATTTCCAGCACAAAATCGGGTGGCCTTTTGGGAAGACACTGAGCTAGCTGCAGTACTTCTTTTCTTTCTTCCTTTCTGTTTTTACATTCCAGTGGTACCCGAAATGCCAGCAAGACAGAATCTCTCATTTCTCTGAAAAAGTGGGCTGAAGTCAGGGAGCCAAGTGATCTGGCTCGGCACGTCCCGCCTCCACAAAGACTGGCAAGCTAAGATCCACTGGCTTGAAAGGTCCACTGTATTGAAATTCTCGCTGCCAGCACAGCAGTCTGCGCTTGACCTGGGACGTTTGGGCTTGGAGAGGAGGGGCGCTCACCATTGCTGAGACTCGTGTAGGTGGATTTAACCTCGCCTGTGTAACAAAGTGGCCAGGAGGTTTACACAGTGTCTGGGTAGAGCCCACGGCAGATCAGCAAGGCCACTGCAGGCAGACTGTGGCACTCGACTCCCTTCTTGCTGGGCAGGCACTCCCTGAAAAAAGGCAGAAGCCTGCCGGGGACCTGTAAATGCAGCTCTCGCCTTCCTGGGACACAGCACCTGGGAAAAGGGTAGTTGTGGCTATAGCTTCAGCAGACTTAAACATCGCTGCATGGTAGCTCTAAAGGGAGAACAGCCTTTGAGCTCTAATAAGGGACAGACTGTCTGCTCAAGTGGCTCCTTGACCCCATATATCCTGAATGGGAGACACTGCTCAGCAGGAGCTGACAGACACCTCATACAGGACATTTCTGGCTGGCAGGAACCCTTCTGGTACAAAGCTACCAGAGGACGGAACAGGCAGCAATCTTTGCTGTTCTGCAGCCCCTGCTGGTGATTCACAGGCAAACACGGTCTGGAGTGGGTGTCCAGCAAACTCTGGCACACCTGCAGCAGACGATACTGGCTGTTAGAAGGAAAATGAACAAACAGAAAGAAATAGATTTGACATCAACAGAGATGACGTCCACTCAGAGACCCCATCCAAAGATCATCAACTTCAAAGATCAAAGGTAGATAAAATCTACAAAGATGGGAAGAAACCAGTGCAAAAAGGCTGAAAACTTGAAAATCCAGAACGCCTCTTCTCCTCCTGGGGATCTTAACTCCTCACCAGCAAGGGAACAAAACTGGATGGAGAATGAGTTTGAGGAATTGATAGAAGCAGATTTCAGAAGGTGGGCAATAACAAACTGCTCCAAGCTAAAGGAGCCTGTTCTAACCCAATGCAAGGAAGCTACGAACCTTGAAAAAAAGGTTAGACGAAATGCTAACTAGAATAACCAGTGAAGAGAAAAACATATACGACTTGACGGAGCTGAAAAACACCGCAGGAGAACTTTTTGTGCAGCCTACACAAGTGCCAATAGCTGAACTGATCACGCGGAAGAAAGGATATCAGAGATCGAAGATCAACTCAGTGAAATAAAGCGAGAAGGCAAGATTCGAGAAAAAAGAGTGGGAATAAATGAACAAAACCTCCAAGAAATATGGGATGATGTGAAAAGACTAAAGCTACATTTGACTAGTGTACCTGAGTGTGACAGGGAGAAAGGAACCAAGTTGGAAAACACTCTTCAGGATATTTTAATCTAGGAGAACTTCCCAAACCTAGCAAGACACATCAACATTCAATTCAGAAAGACAGAGAACACCACAAAGATGCTCCTTGAGAAGAGCCACCCCAAGACACGTAATCGTCAGATTCACCAGGGTTGAAATGAAGGGGAAAATGCTAAGGGCAGCCAGAGAGAAAGGGAAGACCATCAGAATCACAGTGGATCTCTTGGCAAGAACCCTACAAGCCAGAAGAGAGAGTGCATGTGTGTGTGTGTGTGTGTGTGTGTGTGTGTGTGTGTGTGTGTTGTGGGGGGTGGGGGCATTATTCAACATCCTTAAAGAAAAGAACTTTCAACCCAAAAGTTTATATACAGCCAAATTAACCTTCACACGCAAAGGAGAAATAAAATTCTTTAAAGACAAGCAACTGCTGAGAGATTCTGTCACCAGCAGGCCTGCCTTACAAGAGCTCCTGAAGGAAGCACTAAACATGGAAAGGAACAACCAGTAACAGCCACTGCAAAAGCATACCAAATTGTAAAGACCATAGGCACTATGAAGAAACCGCATCAACTAACTGGAAAAACAAACAGCTAGCATCAAAATGGAAGGTTCAAATTCATACGTAACTGTATTAACCTTTAATGTAAATGGGTTAAATGGCCCAATTAAAAGACACAGAGTGGTAAGTTGGATAAAGAGTCAAGAACCATCGGTGTGCTGTATGCAAGAGACCCATCTCACATGCAAAGACACACATAGGCTCAAAATAAAGGATCAAGGAAGGTTTGCCAAGCAAATGGAAAGCAAAAGCAAAAGCAAAAAAAAGGCAGGGGTCACATTCCTAGTCTCTGATAAAACAGACTTTAAACCAGCAAAATCAAAGATGATAAAGGGATCAATGCAACATGAAGAGCTAACTATCCTAAATAAATATGCAACCAATACAGGAGCACCCAATACATAATGCAAGTTCTTAATGACCTACAAAAAGGCGTAGACCCCCCCCCCCCCACAATAATAGTGGGAGACTTTAACACCCACTGTCAACATTATACAGATGAACAAGATGGAAAATTAACAAGGATATCCAGGATGTGAGCCAGATCTGGACCAAGCAGACCTGAAAGACATCTACAGAACTCTCCACCCCAAATCCACAGAATATACATTCCTCTAAGCACCACATTGCACTTATTCTAAAATTGATCACATAATTGTAAGGAAAACTCTCCTCAGCAAATACAAAAGAAAAAAACATCAGAGACAAATAGTCTCTCAGACCACAGTGCAATCAAATTAAAACTCAGGATTAAGTAAGTCACTCAAAACCCCAAAACTACACAGAAACTTAACAGCCTGTTCCTGAGTGACTACTGGATGAATAATGAAATGAAGGCAGAAATAAAGATGTTGTTTGAAACCAATGAGAATGAAAACACAGCATACCAGAATCTCTGGAACATGATCAAAGCAATGTGTAGAAGGAAATTTATAACATTAAGTGCCCATATGAGAAGCGAGGAAAGATCTAAAATCAGCACCCTAATGTCGTGATTAAAAGAACCAGAAGAGCAAGAGCAATCAAATTCAAAAGCTAGCAGAAGACAAGAAATAACTAAGATTAGAGAAGAACTCAAAAAGATAGACATGCAAAAGAACATAAAAAAAAAAAAAAAAGGCAATGAATCCAGGAGTTGGTTTTATGAAAAGATCAACAAAATAGACAGACCACTAGCTGATAGTAAAGAAGAAAAGAGAAAAATAATCAAATAGATGCAGTAAGAAATGATAAAGGGCATATCACCACTGATCCCACAGAAGTACAGACTACCATCAGAGAATACTATAAACACCTCTAGGCAAATCAGTAAATCTAGAAGAAATGAATAAATTCCTGGATACTTACACCCTCCCAAGACTAAACCAGGAATAGACCAATAACAAGGTCGAATCCCCGAATAGACCAATAACAAGGTCTGAAATTGAGGAATGTATGGGTGCCACAAGCAATACCCAATTTCCTTGGTTTTAGCCCCAACGAGAGAATTGGCTCTACAGATCTATGAGGAAGCCAGAAAAGTAAAATACTCATTTTGGCGATTATTGCTTTTCTCATTGATCAAATGATGTTTTTATGGCCACTGACATGTTCTTTGCTTATAGTTTTCTTACCGATCTAGAGTTCGCCCTTGTGTAGTTTATGGTGGTGCTGATATGGGTCAGCAGATTCGGGACTTAAAACGTGGATGCCACTTGTTAGTAGCCACTCCAGGACGTCTAGTGGATATGATGGAAAGAGGAAAGATTGCCTTAGACTTCTGCAAGTACGTCAGTTTTTTCATATGGGATGCATCTGTTTTTGTATTAGAAGTTGATTACTTCTGTAGTATTTTACTAGGACTGCCTGAACTTTGATAATTTAATTTGCCACATGGTTTTGAAAATTGCAGTTAACCTTTTTGTTTAAGAGTAAGTGAAATTTTAATAGAGGCTCTAAGTTTTAGCAGTCAACATATGGCTCATTTGGTTGTCATCTTGAGCCGTGTTGTCTCATGATTGTGTCTCTCTGTGTGTGTGTGCATGCGTGCATGCGTTTGTTGCATATGTATCAGATTGTGACACTGGAACATTTCCCGATCGAGGGACTACATTCGTGTAATTAGTTACGCAACTATGCCGAGTAATTAGTTTCTCAGATCAGATGATCCAGGATCAACTGAGGGTTTTTCATAACAGGTACTTAGTGTTGGATGAAGCTGATAGGATGTTGGATATGGGATTTGAACCTCAGATACGTCGTATAGTTGAACAAGATAGTATGCCACCAAAGGGTGTTCGTCAGACTATGATGTTTAGTGCTACTTTTCCTAAAGGAATACAGGTATTGTTTGATGTTTCCATTTATGTTGAGAACATTTGTGTTTATTATCCTTAGATAATTTGTGTACTGAAGTAGGTAATTGAGTATTTTTCTCACTTTTTCAGATGCTTGCTCGTGACTTTTTGGATGAATATATCTTTTTGGCTGTAGGCAGAGTAGGCTCTACCTCTGAGAACATCAAATAGAAAGTATTTTGGGTGGCAGACTTAGATAAACGGTCATTTCTGCTTGACCTGTTGGGGACAGCAGGTAAAATTATGAATAATAATAATAGTGTCAGTTACCCGTAAGGAGCATCTCTTTACATCTCTTCTGTCCCTTCCCCCTGCCTCTCCTCCTCATTCTAAACATGGTTAGAACAATGTTTACTCTAATTGGGTCTGTTTGCTTTGCTTCCAGGATTTATTCTAGCACAAGGACTAGAATTAACCCAGTTAGTATTTAGATTAACCAGCGATGCTAATTGATTATGAGTAAGCAAAGCCTTCTGATTTTTCAGGGAGGGATTCACTGACTTTGGTGTTTGTCCAGACCAAAAAGGGAGCGGATTCCCTGGAGGATTTCTTACACCATGAAGGATATGCTTGTACTAGCATTCATGGAGACCGATCCCAGAGAGATCGAGAGGAGGCCCTTCACCAGTTTCGCTCGGGGAAAAGCCCAATTCTTGTGGCTACAGCTGTATGTAAAGTTTATTTTTTAATTAATCATGTGTGTGTAGTGCTTTTTTTTTAAAATAAAAGTTGCTTTTCAGGTGGCAGCACGAGGACTGGACATTTCAAATGTGAGACACGTTATCAATTTTGATTTGCCAAGCGATATTGAAGAATACGTGCATCGTATTGGCCGTACAGGACGTGTAGGAAACCTGGGTAAGGATTTTGTCAGCAAGTTTGATTTTTAGTTTTTTTTTATTGTGATGCATGCAACAAAGATTTGACAAAGAACCTTCAACATAGAACGTTTATATCTGAGGGAAAATTTTAGAATAATCAGCGAACTAAACTTTTCTTTCCGTCCCTTTGGTTTGGTTGTGCTACAGTTCACAATGTCATATTTTAGTTTTGACTTACAGTATTTTATACAGGAATATAGGAATGTAAGAACACCATGCTACTTAATGGAAAGTTCATGTACTTTTCTCGATCTCCGTAGGCCTTGCCACCTCATTCTTTAATGAAAAAAATGTGAATATTACAAAGGATTTGTTGGATCTTCTTGTAGAAGCCAAACAAGAAGTGCCTTCTTGGTTGGAACATATGGCTTATGAACACCACTACAGGGGTGGCAATCGTGGACGATCTAAAAGGTACACAGTGTTGTGAGCCTTCACCCTCGTTGTTACTTACTGGGGGCAGCAATGTTTCAGAGTTAACTTTTCTGCGAGTAACGTGTTAAACAGTTAGTTTCAACTATAATACATAAACATTTTGGGCAAGGGGTAATTATTAGAAAGGGTGACATGGAATTAAGTGTCAGTTCTTCACGACTGAGTACTTTAGAAACTCTGTTAGAACACATGGAACAATAATGGTAAGGTTCCTGTTAGAACATAATGGAACTGAAGTGAAAAATTAAATTGGGAATTGGGAAGTTTAAGCAGGAATATGCAATAGGCTGTTCTGAACTCACCTCAAGTGGTCCACCCGCCTGGCCGTCAAACTGCTGGGATTTCAGGAGTGAGACACCACTCTGGGCCTGGAGTCCCTTTTACGGGCAGACTGATCATCCCTCAGGGGTCCCTGCCTCGTCTCTTCCCAGAGACCCCCCACTTCCATCGCTTTAGACAGAAGCTTCCAACCTGAATCTGGGGAAACTGAAGCAGGCCTGATCCCCTGTCTTCCCCGCCCAGCTGCTGGCATCTCCCTGGGGCCTCCATTCCAGCATCGAGTGGAGTTGGGATCCCCAAAGTGGAAGCTGTCCCCGTGCACCAGGAAGGGTCCTCACCGCCAGGTGCGGCAGCTGTGTCCCGGCTCTTCCACACCGCAGTCATTGCGGGGGAGGAAAACGCCCTGCTGAGTCTCCAGCGGCCTCAGTGTGGGAGCTTCGCGGTGTCAGCCCCTGGTCGGGACACAGCCGGCAGCCATGGCGTTCCAGGAGAGCCGTGGGCTGCCCAGAAATCCCGGCCGCGAAAGGCAGGATCTTTCTGGGTGTGGGCAGCAGTCGCTGTCACCCGTGCCGGAGTGCGGTGGTGCGATCTCATTTCACTGGGCCTCGGCTTCCCGAGTGGCTGGGATTACGGGCGCCTGGCGCCGCCCCTGCTAATTCTATATTTTTGGTAGAGGCAACATTTCACCTCATTGGCCAAGACGGTCTCAACCCCCTGACGTCGTGATCCTCCCACCTCAGACCCTCAGAGTGCCAGAATGACTGAGACCAGCCTGGCCAACATGGAGCGACCCCGTCCCTGTTAAGAACCCAAAACTAGCTGCGCATGGTACCCCTGCCAGTAATCCCAGCTACCTGGGAGACCGAGGCGGGACAGTCGCGTGGGCCTGGGAGGTGGGCGGAGGTTGCTGTGAGCTGAGATCCCACCACTGCACTGCAGCCTGGAGAAAAGATGAGACTGTCTCTTACAAACAGTCCCCGGTTCCGTCCTGTGGAACTAATGGGGCAGCTTCCGCTGGCTCCCTGGGCAGGTGGCGCGTTTGTTCTCTGAGTTTTACTATTGTTGGCCAGGCTGGAGTGAAACCTGGGCCTCCGGAGTTGCTGGGATTACAGGTACCCACCCACCACCATACCCAGCTAATTCTGTGTTTTTAGCAGAGATGGGGTTTCTCCATGCCATTCAGGCTGGTTGTGAACTCTCGGCCTCAAGTGATTCAGCCAGCCAGTCCTGCAGAATCTGCAAAAGTCGAGGCTCTGGGCAAGCCGCGTGTTGGAGGTCACTTCACAGGAAGTAATACATGATGATACGGCTGGGGGCGTGATTCAAGAGAAAGTCACAGTTCTGCTGTGGAGGAGTGGCTCAGCCTGTCAGTGCAGCACTTTGGGAGGCGGAGGCCGGGAGTTCGACACCAGCCTGACCAACGTGGTGAAACCCTGTCTCTACTAAAAACACAAAATTAGCTGGGTGTGGTGGCCAGTACCTGTAATCCCAGCTACTGGGAGGCTGAGTCTGGACAATCACTTGAACCTGGTTGCCGTGAGCCAAGGTCATACCACTGCTCTCCAGCCTGGGCAACAAGAGTGAAACTCTTCAAAAAAGAATCTCAGAAAACAATCACGGTTCATTCCTTCGACTGGCTCCCTGGGTGGGTTCCCTGTTTTAGGTGTTAGATCTGCAGGCATTGGGACCATCCCTGGGGGCTGCAGGGGGGCTGTCGGGCACCCTCCTTGCCAGGTCACCCTGTTCCTGCACCAGGATGCCCCGGCCTGGCCATCTGACATCCCCCGCCACTCAGACCATGCTGACGCCTCCTGTCCTGTGGCTTCATGCACCCAATTTCAGTGTGACCCTCACTGGGGTCGTGGGTGCAGCTCAAGGCCTCACACTCAGCAGAGGCTCGGTCAGGAGGACCCCATATCGGGAGACAGGGCCTGGAGAGGGGATGGGAAGTGAAGCCAGCGTCCAGCTCTGGGGCAGGAGGTCGGGACACGGAAGACTCCGGGCTGGCCTCAGGCTGTCAGCATGACTGGACCTGCCAGGGCACAGCCCCTGCCGGATACGGGAAGCTCCTGTCGCCTACGGGTAGAAAGCTGCGTGTACACAGCTTCTTTAGGGACATCTATGAAAACACTGTGAGGTGGCTTTGAAAGAGACCAGCAGTGTGGCCGGGCGCTGTGACTCATGCCTGTCAGGCCAGCACTTGAGAGGCCGAGGCAGGCGGATCACCTGAGGTCAGGAGTTCGAGACAGGCCTGGTCAACATGGTGAAATCCTGTCTGTACTAACAATTAAAAAAAAAAAAAATTACCTGGGCGCAGTGGCACATGCCTGAAATCCCGGCTACTCAGGAGACTGAGGCAAGAAAAGTGTTTGAACCCGGGAGGCGGAGGTTGCCATTGCACCCCAGCCTGGGCAACAGAGGCGGACGCTGTCTCAAAAAAATGAAAGGACACCAGCATCCAGGGTCCTGTGCCAGCCTGGAGTCACACGGTCCAAAAGCAGCAAAGCAAACGTGCTTCCCAGAAGTACTGGAAGACCTCGTTATAAAACGCTGGAGGCCGGGGGCACGGTGCCTCATGCCAGTAATCCCAGCACTTTGACAGGCCACGCGGGGCAGACCACCTGACGTCGGGAGTTCGAGACCAGCCTGGCCAACATGGCAAAACCCCGTCTGTATCCAAAAATACAAACCTTAGCTGTGCGCGGTGGCTCATGCCTGTAATCCCAGCACTTTGGGAGGCCGAGGCGGGTGGATCACAAGGTTAGGTGTTCGAAACCAGCCTGACCAACAGGGTGAAAATCCTTCTCTACTAAAAATACAAAAAAATGAGCTAGGAGTAATGGTGGCCTCCTGTAATCCCAGCTACTCAGGAGTCCGAGGCGGGAGATGCTTGAACCCCAGAGGCAGAGGTTGCAGTGAGCCGAGATCGTGCCCCTGCACTCCAGCCTGGGCGACAGCCACACTCTGAATCAAAAACCAAACACTTGAGACAGGCGCTCTGACAGTGTTGGAGGGACATGGCTGAATCTGAGACAGGGACCAGTGAGTGGGTTAAAAAGCAGTTTATTGTGAAAGAAACACACACAGGTCTGTTCTTTCCTCTTCCCGACAGCTTGGGACGGAACAACAGGGGCCTCTCCCGTGCCCACCACTGTCAGGAATGTGTGTCCAGCACCCAGAATGTGCGGGCGCCCCGCCCAGCCAGGGAGAGGCAGGCAGCCCTGACGGGCCCTGAGCCGGGTCTCAGCTTTTCTCCACGACCTGTATCTCCGTCACCTGGCACTCCTCCAGGCCGGCTCTGCCCGCCTCCCAGACCACCTGCAGAGAAGGGAGAGGGCAAGAGGAAGTGGCCGGGTGGGCATGCTGGCTCCTGTCATTCTGGCATTTTGGGAGGCCGAGGCGGGCTGACCACCTGAGGTCAGGAGATCGAGACCAGCCTGAACAACATGGAGAAACCCCAGCTCTACTAAAGATACAGACATTAGCTGGGCATGGTGGCACGTGCTTGTAATCCCATCCACTCAGGGGGCTGAGGCAGGAGAATCGCTTGAACCCTGGAGGCGGAGGTTGCAGTGAGCCAAGATCACGCCACTGCACTCCAGCCTGGACCTCACAGCAAGACTCCGTCTCAGAAAATAAAAAAGGCAAGGCCGGGTGAGCTGGCCACACCCACACAAGACACGCAGTATCCTAATTCTCGGGGCTGTGCAGTCTCAAACGTGCTCTGTCCCGGGGTGTGGGCGCAGTGACTGCCCATGGTCACGGTGGGCTGGGAGTCAGTGACCCCCACTCCCTTCATTCTGCAGTTTCTCCCAGCCGCCCGTCAGGACTGCTGCACCAGCCCTTGTCACTCCTCATCCACTGGAGTGCAGCCGGGCGATCTTCATTCACTGCAGCCTCCGCCTCCGGGTTCAAGCAGTCCTCCTGCTCCAGCCCACCACCATGCCCAGCTACTTAAAAAAAAAAAAAAAAGTCTCCACTGGAAATACAAACAGTAAACCAGGCGTGGTGACGGGCGCCTGTCATCCCACTACTCGGGAGGCTGAGGAAGAATCTCTTGAACCCGGGAGGCGGAGGTTGCAGTGAGCCAAGATCACACCACTGCTCTCCAGCCTGGGCAACAGAGCAAAACTCCATCTCCAAACAAACCCAACCAAGAAAAACTAGCCAGTCTGGAGTGCAGGGGTGCAATCTCCACTCACTGCAACCTCCACCTCCCGGGTTCAAGGGATTCTCCTGCCTCAGCCTCCCGAGTAGCTGGGATGACAGGTATGCACCACCATGCCCAGCTGATTATTGTATTTTTAGTAGAGATGGGGTTTCACCACGTGGACCAATCTGGTCTTGATCTCTTGACCTCGTGATCTGCCCACCTCAGCCTCCCAAAGTGCTGGGATGACGGGCACTCGCCACTGTGCCCGGCCAGTTTTCTGTTTGTAGTAGAGACAGGGTTTTATTCACCATGTTGGCCAGGCTGGTCTCCACTGCCTGGCCTCCAGCTGTCTGCCTGCCTCAGCCTCCCAAAGTGCCCGCCACGCCCCCAGCTCCCTCCCTTGGCAGGAAACACAACGTACCAGCTTATCATTTCGGAAGCTGTTCCCCATGGGGTCTTTCATGTGAGGGAGACGGGGAAACAGTCTCTCCACCACGAGGTACCTGGGAGGAAAGAGAAGCCGCCCTGCTCTGAACCCAGCACCAAACACGTCATCACCCGGAGGGGCTCAGCGTGTCCAGAAGACGCCGTAAAGACGACAAGACCGAGCAAAAGACTCAAGCAAGTCACCTGCTCAGGGGGCCTCTATGTTCCCTGTCCCCGAGGCCCAGACACCCCCTGAGCAGTTGACTCAGGAGTGTCAGGAACTGGGCGCTGGTACCCCCGCCTCCCACGAAGGCCCTGCTCCCTCAGATCACCGAGGTTATGACCTGAGCCCGCAGCGGGCAGCAACCCCCTCTGCCTCCTCCTCCTCCAGCCCTCTGGGAGACAGAAGTCACCTGACACCCATTTCACAGACTTTTTTTGTTTGTTTGTTTTAGAGACAGAGTCTCGCTCTGTCACTCATGCTGGAGTGCCATGGGGAGACCTCAGCTCACAGCAACCTCCGCCTCCCAGGTTCAAGGGATTCTCCTGCCTCAGCCTCCTGAGTAGCTGGGATTACAGGCATGAGCCACCATGTCCGGCTAATTTTTGGATTTTTTTTTTTTAGTAGAGATGAGGTTTCTCCATGTTGGCCAGGCTGGTCTTGAACTCCCGACCTCAGGTGATCCGCCCGCCTCGGCCTCCCGAAGTGCTGGCAAGACAGGCTTCAGCCAGTGCATCCAGCCTTACAGATTTTTCTTCTTTTTTGGAGATGGAGTCTCCCTCACTCACCCAGGCTGGAGTGCAGTGGTGCAATCTCAGCTCACTGCAACCTCCACTTCCCGGGTTCAAGCCATTCTCCTGCCTCAGCCTCCCGAGTACCTTGGATTACAGGCACCAGCCACGAAGTCCAGATAATTTTTTAAAATTTTTTATTTTTTTGTTTGTTATTTTTAGTAAAGATAGGGTTTCTTCATGTTGGCCAGGCTGGTCTCAAACTCCTGACCTCAGGTGATCCACCCTCCTCGGCCTCCCAAAGTGCCGGGATGACAGGCGTGAGCCACCGTGCCTGGCCCCCATTTGACAGATTGTGGGGCTTTGACAGCCAGCGAGGACACAGGACCTGGGGGGACCCAGCTGGGGAACGAAAACCCAGACTTGGCCTGCAAGACGGATCCTGTTCCCCGTCCAAATGGACAGTGTTGACCTTACCCGGGCCCTGCCCCCACAGAAAGCCTGGCTCTCCGCCCTCTGACTCTGTCAGGCTCACATGGCAGGGCCGGGGAACCAACCCTGCCTCCTCCACCCTGGGGACACCTCCGGTCCCACCAGAGCCCTGAGCTTCAGCTCTGCAGACATCCTGGCAGGGGACGGTAGGGGACGAAAACTGGCGGAGGATCTGTGAATAATTCTCAAGGGTCCAGGCTTGCTGGCTCAGGCCTGTCATCTCAGCAGTGTGGGAGGCCGAGGCAGGCGGATCACTTGAGACCAGGGCTTCGAGACCATCCTGGCCAACAGGGTGAATCCCCGTCTCTACTAAAAATAGAAAAATTAGCCAGTTATGGTGACACGTGCCTGTGGTCCCAGCGACTCGGGAGGCTGAGGCAGGAGAATCGCTTGAACCGGGGAGGCAGAGGTTGCAGTGAGCTGAGATTGCGCCACTGCACTCCAGCCTGGTGACAGAGCGAGACTCAAAAAATAAATATATAAATGAATAAAATAATAATAGTGGCCAAGCATGGTGGCTTATGCCTGTAATCCCAGCACTTTGGGAGGCTGAGGCAGGTATATCACTTCCATCGAGGAGTTCAAGACCAGCTGGGCCAACAGGGTGAAACGCCGTCTCTACTAAAAAACAGAAATTAGCAGGGCACGGTGGCTCACGCCTGTCATCCCAGCACTTTGGGACACTGAGGCGGGCAGATCACAAGGTCAAGAGATCAAGACCATCCTGGCCGACATCGTGAAACCCCGTCTCTACTAAAAATATAAAAATTAGCCGAGCATGGTAGCATGTGCCTGCAGTCCCAGCTACTCGGGAGGCTGAGGCAGGAGAATCACTTGAACCCGGGAGATGGAGGTTGCAGTGAGCTGAGATTGTGCTATTGCACTCCAGCCTGGCGCATGGCGACAGAGCAAGACTCTGTCTGAAAAAAAAACAAAAACAAAAACAAAAACAAAACCCGGGTGTGGTGGCAGGTGCCTGTAAAACCAGCTACTCGGGAAGCTGAGGCCAGAGAATGGCTTGAACCTGGAAGGTGGAGTTTGTGGTGAGCCGAGATCGCACCATTGCACTCCAGCCCAGGCAACAGGGTGAGAAATCATCTCAAAAAAAAAGTTATAAATGTCCCCGTGTCCTTTGTTCAGGGGCACTCTTCTGACAAGACTGCCCGTGAGGTGCACCCTTGCTGAGCGATCCACTGTCTTGGTGTTTATTTTATTTTATTTTTTTAAAGATGGGGTTTCACCAAGATGGCCAGGCTGGTCTTGAACTTGTGACCTAAGGTGATCCACCCACTTCAGCCTCGCAAAGTGCTGAGATGACAGGCATGAGCCTCGGTGTGGTTTTTTGTGATATTATCAACCTGTTCCCAAGAAGGGCTCACCTTTTGCAGAGCAGGACAGCACAGAGCACAGCCAGCAACGTCCCCAGCGCGATGAGCAGTGACATCCGCCAGGCTCGGTGTGCAGGCCCTCCTCCTGATCACACACTAGGAGAAAATCGTGAGGAGCTCAGGGACCAGGGGCCACCCTGGGGGGACCAGGTGCCGTGCGCTCTCCCCGGCAGCAGACAGGCGGCGGCCAGGCGGGGTGGCAGCCAGCGGGAACCTCCTCTTGACTCGTGCATTCGTCCTCAGCGCACAGATGACTCTACTGCATTCCAGGGACCTAGACTGAGCACTTGCACCCTGGAAGTGACAGCCGCAGGGTCCAGACCCTGAGGGTCTACTGGGTGCTGTTTTGTATGCAGACACAGATCAAAGGAAAGACACAGACACAGAGATAAGAGAAGAGTCCAGCGGGGCGCTGGGGACCAGGACTACCAAGGCGCGCACTCCAAGGGTGGCCTCGAATGCCTGGATGTGCTGACATTGGCTGTATACAGCTCAGCGGTGTAGGGTCAGCAGATGGAACCTCTGACATCATTTACAAGGTCCAGCACATCACGGGATTCCACTACACGGCCACGCCGGAATGCTTCTGCGTCCTTAGCAGAAACATCAAAGGCTCTTAGGATCCGTCTATTCTTTTTATGTTTCATATATTTTTTTGACACGGAGTCTCACTCTGTGGCCCAGGCTGGAGTGCCATGGTGTGGTCTCCGCTCCCTGCAACCTCCACCTCCCGGGTTCAAGCGATTCTCCCGCCTCGGCCTCCCGAGTCGCTGAGATGACAGGCGCCTGCCACCACGCCCGGCTAACTTTTGCATTTTTAGTAGAGACAGGGTTTCACCATGTTGCCCAGGCTGGTCTCAAACTCCTGACCTTGTGATCCGCCCACCTCGGCCTCCCAAAGTGCTGGGGTGACAGGTGTGATTCCTCTATTATTTCTTCTCATGATTCCTAAGAACTTAAAAGCAGCTCCGGGTGGGAAAGCAGACCATGAAAGCGGACAAGGTTGGTGACCGCCAGAGCTCAGCACCGCAGAGGCGCGTTTAAGGCCCTGGATGTCTGCGGACACGCCTGGGTCATGGCAGGCCTTCCCCGAGAGCAGGCGGAGCAGAGTGTTGTCTGAACTCCCCTCGTGAAAGGAAGAGGTCACTTCTCTCAATGGCCCTTCAGTTCCTAATTACATGTCACCCTATTCTGTGGATACGATAAGACTGACACGGGCCGGGCGCAGTGGCTCACGTCTGTCATGCCAGCACTTTGGGAGGCCGAGGCGGGCAGATCACAAGGTCAGGAGTTCAAGACCAGCCTGACCAACATGCTGAAACCCCATCTCTACTAAAAATACAGAAGTTAGCCGGCTGTGGTGGCGTGCACCTGTATTCCCAGCTACTTGGGAGGCTGAGTCAGGAGAATCGTTTGAACCCGGGAGGCGGACGTTGCAGGGAGCCGAGATCATACCACGGCACTCCAGCCTGGTGTTAGAGCGAAACTCCATCTCCAAAATAAATAAATAAATAAATAGTAAAACAAAAATACCAAAATGTGCTGTAATACTAAAGCAGAGAGTAATAAAGATCCATGATTGAACATGATTGATTATGCAATGGATTATGTGATGCTTTCTAAATATATTTGGTATAACTGCTAAAACTGAGTCATCAGTTATTGATTATACTGAGACAGCTACTGCCTTCAGTGTCCTGCCTTGGCACCTGGCAGCATTCTGTAACCACTTACAGCCATACAGGGACGGTGACCCCCTGCGGGACACCTGTGGACCAGCACCCAGAGCCACACCCGGACCTCCCAGCCCCAGCTTGGAGCCCAGGCAGAGCTGAAATGCCACCAGGATTCTGCCTCCGTGTCTGGCAGGTGCTCGGGGACTTTCACCATGCCCGGCAGCCTGGCAGGGGCTTTGGGTGCAGGTGGCATGGAGGCCAACAAGCAGATGGCACCTTGGCTAGGAACCGCCCCTGCCTCAGAGGGATGAGGGCTTTCAACTTGACCTTGTCTTTAGCATGGATCATGGCACTGCTCTCCAAGATCATGACCTTATTAAAAATTATTATTATTTTTAATAATATATATTACATTATATATTTAATAACAAAAAATTTAAATTGTATATATGTTATAACAGCATATATTATATAATTATATTAATATATTAATATTTAACATAATATAATCATAACATTGTATAGTAAATCACAGATGTTTTATTATATATGATATATATAATTATATAATTACATATCTATATATTATACAATTATATGTAAAATCATATAATATATAATACAATTATTATATAAAATATAAAATTATATATAATTGTATATGTATATGTATTATATTATATATTATATATATTTATTATATATTATACATATATAATACACTATATATATTATGTACACTGTATATAATATTTATAATTATGTGATTATATAATATATAATTACACGTTATTATTTTATATTATATATAGTATAATATATTAAAATATATTTAATTATATAATTATAATATATATCATATATAATATATAATTATATCACATATAATTATATAATTATGTCATATATCAGAATTATATCATAATACAAATAATATGTTTAATATATCATACACAATATTATATAATAATATCTCTGTGTGTGTGTGTGTGTGTGTGTGTGTGTGTGTGTATGTATGTTCGTGCATTAAATTTTTTTTTTTTTTTTGAGACGTAGTCTCACTCTGTCACCCACCCTGGAGTGCAGTGGTGCGATCTCGGCTCACTGCAACCTCTGCCTCCCGGGTTCAAACGATTCTCCTGCCTTAGCATCCTGCATCCCAAGTACCTGGGACTACAGGCGACCACCACTACCACACCTGGATAGCTTTTTGTTTTGTTTTGTTTGTTTTTTCGGTTTTATTTATTTATTTATTTATTTATTTATTTATTTATTTTTTTGTGACACAGTCTTGCTTTGTCACCCAGGCTGGAGTGCAGTGGCGTGATCTCAGCTCACTGCAGCCTCCATCTCCTAGGTTCAACCGATCCTCCTGCCTCAGCCTTCCGAGCAGCTGGGATTATAGGCGCCCACCACTGCGCCTGGCTAATTTCTGTATTTTTAGTAGAGACTGGGTTTCACCATGTTGGTCAGGCTGGTCTTGAACTCCTGACCTCAGGTGATCCGCCCGCCTCGGCCTCCCAAAGTGCTGAGATTACAGGCGTGAGCCACCACTCCCCGGCAGCAGCTCTTACTCTGGAGGCAATCCTCCTCTGAATCAGGCTGCAGAAGCCTTAGACGCAGCCTATCTGGATAGAGGGTGGCACCCCCTTGCCCTGCCACGGCTGTCTCATCACAAGGCCCACGCGCTGCCTGTCAGCTTCCCCTGGCTTCCCCTCCACGTCTCCTCTCCTGAGTGACAGCAAGACTCAAAAAATAATAATTATTATTATGTATGACATAATAATCATTTTAATAATATATATTATTAAATTACAGATTTCATAACAAATTTTTAATAATTATATAATGAAGTGTCACAATATAGAATATAATAATATACATTATTAATTGTTATATTATTATGTTAATGATATATATCTTTAATAAGCTTTTCAGATATATA
Source organism: Saimiri boliviensis (assembly GCF_048565385.1). Classification (NCBI taxonomy): domain Eukaryota; kingdom Metazoa; phylum Chordata; class Mammalia; order Primates; family Cebidae; genus Saimiri; species Saimiri boliviensis. The sequence continues at coordinate 20,538,859 of NC_133471.1, read as the reverse complement.
CCAAAAATAATATATAATGATAATGTATTGTATAATATATGATTTATTATATATTAAATATCATTATATATTAAATGTTTTGTGTGTGACAGAGTTTTACTCTGTCAGCTGGCCTGGGTTAAGACTCAGTGAGATCAAGACTAAAAAAAAAATATATTATTAAATTAAATAATTATTATTAAATTACATAAATTATTATATGTTTATAATAACACTATATCTTATAATGTATAATATATAATAATATATCACATAATATACAATATATCATAATATATAATTATATAATATAATATGTGATACATTCTATAACATGTATATAATTATACCAATTATATATATTATATAATATACATGATATATTATAGTATATATTACTATATAATAATATATCATATATCATATATATGATTATACAGCATTATATAATAATTATTACTATGGTCAGGTTCCGAGTCCAAGAAACAGTGAAAACCTGGCAGCCCACGGACGGTGCGGGGGCCGGGGCAGGTGGCCTGCGTTTCCATGACCCGAGTGGGTGTGTGCAGCTTCCACTCACCTGTGAGGGAGACAGGAGAGACGCCCCTCTTAGCCCACTCACCCCACTCACCGAAGAGCTGGGGGCTGCTCCAGGCGCTCCAGAATTGCTCATAGATTTCCTGGACTCTTATTCTCACTGTGTACATTCCAGGATTGAGCAGCTGGAAGGAGGTTATGCCTTTGACCTGAGGTTTAAAAGAAAATAAACAACTCACCCTTTGCAATGTCAAGTACAAGGGGTGGGGGGTCAGGAACACTCACCTGTTCTGTGATTACAGGCTACTTGCTCTGCAAGGCAAAAGCAAACGTTTCAGTGTCTGGACACTCCCTGACACCCTCCTCCCCACAAACTCATATTTCTCCCTCCAGGACATCCAGCAAAATGGGGGTTTTGGAAAGTCCTTGGGTGAGCAATGGGGGCAAAACAATTAGCTAAGGCATAAATAGCACCTGACCAGAAGGTTTCCTATGGGCCACCGTGGCAAGAACTTGGTGGGAGGGAGCTTCGTAGGGCCTGTGGACAAACAAGACCCAATGTCCTCCCAGATATCTTCCACATACATCCAGGTGGAGCCACAGGCAGCCTGTATCAGGCCAGCAAACTAGGTGAGTGCAGCACCAGATGTAAAGCCAGGCTATGACTCTGCCTCTAACTGCAGCTATGCTTGCTACTTCAAATCAGCAAAAGAAAGAAGTTGGTGTGCTGTATTAACATCTTTTAAAAAAAATCCCAAACAGATTGGCTCAAAAATACTTGGTAATATAAAAGAAGTTAATGGACTTAGCTTTTTTGAGCAGATTTAGGTTTACAAATAAAATGCATATGAAATAACTGGTATTTAAGCATAAATAATAAATATATCACATAGGGCAGGCCTGGTGGCTCATGCCTGTAATCCCAGCCCTTTGGGAGGCTGAGGCAGGAGTGGGATCATGAGGTCAGGAGTTCGAGACCAGCCTGGCCAATGTAGTGAAACCCTGTGTCTACTGAAAATACAAATATTAGCTGGGCCTGGTGGCACGCAACTGAATTCCCAGCTACTTGGGAGCCTGAGGCAGGAGAACCGCTTGAACCCAGGAAGTGTAGGTTGCAGTGAGCTGAGACCACAGCATTGCATTCCAGCCTGGGTGACAGAGTGAGACTCTGTCTCAAAAAAAAAAAAAACAACAAAAACAAAAACAAACAAACAAAAAAAACCACCTATTATGTTTAGTTTAGTTTAGTTTAGTTTTTGAGACAGGGTCTTGCTCTGTTGACCAAGCTGGAGGGCTGTGGTGTGAGCTCAGCTCACTGAAGCCTTGAACTCCTGGGTTCAAGTGATCCTCCTATCTCAATTTCCTGAGCAGCTAAGACTAGAGGCACCTGCCACCATGCTTAGCTAATTTTTTTTTTTAATTTTTATTTTTTAAGATAGGGTTTCACCATGTTGGTAAGGCTGGTCTTGAACTGCCAACCTAGGGCGATATGCCCTCCTTGGCCTCCAAAGTGCTTAGATTACAGGCATGAGTCACCACACCCGGCCTTTTAAAATTTTAATCTAATTTAATTTATTTATTTATTTTAAGATGGAGGATTAGCTAATGTTTAATTTTTTTTTTTTTTTTAAATAGAGTCTCACACTGTTGCCCAGGCTGGAGTGCAATGGTGCAATCTCGGCTCACTGCAACCTCCGCCTCCCGGGTTCATGCAATTCTCCTGCCTCAGCCTCCCGAGTAGCTGGGATTACAGGTGCACACCGCCACACCCAGCTAATTTTTTGTATTTTTAGTTGAGGCGGGGTTTCATTATGTTGGTGAGGCTGGTCTCGAACTCCTGACCTCGTGATCTGCCCACCTCAGCCTCCCAAAGTGTTAGGATTCCAGGTGTGAGCCACCGTGCCCAGTTTAATTTTTAATTTGTGTGTTTGTTTGTTTGAGATGGAGTCTCACTCTGTCACCAGACTGGAGTGCAGTGGCACAATCTCAGTTCACTGAAACCTCTACCCCCTGCCCCCACTCACAGCCCACCAGCGCCTTGGGGTTCCCTCTGTGTCACTGAGAATGGGGCCCCTGAGACTCGAACTCCAAGTTCCAGGTTTAATAGATTCTTGTGCCTCAGCCCAGTGAGTAGCTGGGATTTCAGGCCCCTGCCACCATGCCCAGCTAATTTTTGTATTTTTAGCAGAGACAGGGTTTTACCGTGTTGGCCAGGCTGGGCTTGAACTCCTGACCTCATGATCCGCCTGCCTCAGCCTCCCAAAGGGCTGGGATGACAGGCAGTCAGGGGCCACCGACTCTGGCCTGCATTTTTATTTGTAGTATTTTATTTATTTATTTATTTTTATTTTATTGTTTATTTTTTAGAGACAGGGTTTCACCATGTTGGTCAGGCTGGTCTTGAACTCCCGACCTCAGGTGATCTACCCGCCTCGGCCTGACAAAGTGCTGGGATCACAGGCGTGAGCCACAGAGCCTGGCCTCAAACGTTCTTTTTTCAATGATGTGTACCTCTGGGGCATTCTCAGAGGAGGTTTTTGTCCATTCCAATGCCCCAGAGTGTGACTTACCGGAAATAAGGGGGGTCCACGCGGGGCGAGAGTTTACCTTTTGTATCTGAAGCTCATAGTGAAACTCGGGATTCAAATGACTTCTCATTTTCCACTCCATGAAAGAATGTGTTTTATTACACTTGGCAGTCAAGTTGGGCGGAGTTAGTATCTCTAGCAATTGGAAAGGACACTTTGATGAGTAAAAAAATGCATGTTTTTTTTTTCGACGGAATCCCGCTCCGTCGCCCAGGCTGGAGTGCAGTGGTGCCATCTCGGCTCACTGCAGCCTCCACCTCCGGGGTTCCATTTTATTGTACTTTAAGTTCTGGGGTCCATGTGCAGAATGTGCAGGTTTGCTACACAGGTATACACGTGCCATGGTGGTTTCCTGCACCCATCCCCCCTTATCTACATTACATATGTCTCCTAATGCTCTCCCTCCCCTAGCCCCCCACCCCCTGCTATCCCTCCCCTGGCCCCCTACACCCTGCTATCCCTTTCCTAGCCCCCCAACCCTGCAGTCCCTCCCCTAGGCCCCCCACCCCCTGCAGTCCCTCCCCTAGCCCCCTACTCCCTGCTATCCCACCCCTGGCCCCCCACCCCCTGCTATCCCTCCCCTAGCCCCCCATGCCCTGCTGTCCCTCCCCTAGCCCCCCAACCCCTGCTATCCCTCCCCTAGGCCCTCAACCCCTGCTATCCCTCCCTACCCCCCACCCCTGCTCTCCTTCCCTTACCCGTCTCACCCCTCGACAGGCTCCAATGTATGATGCTCCCCTCCCTGTGTCCGTGTGACAACATGCAGTGTTTGGTTTCTGTTCTTGTGTCAGTTTGCTGAGATTGATGGTTATTATTTTTTGTATCTTCAATAGACAGGGTTTCATCATGTTGGCCAGGCTGGTCTCGAACTGCTGACCTCATGATCCACCCGCCTTGGCCTCTCAAGTGCTGGGATCACAGGGGTGAGTCACCCCATCCGGCCTCCCCCACCTGCATCTTTTTCTTTTCTTTTATGTAGATACTTCAGATTAGATCTTCGAATTTGCAGATGGGCAGAGGAAAACCGCCGTTTCAGGCAGGACAAGTGAACAAAGGACCTCCAGAGGCTGAGACTCGGGGCTGACATGTGTTGGGGTCCCGGGGAGAAGTGAGCCTTGTGGCTGGCTGTTTGCAGCCTGGCTGTCCTGGCAGTGGCCTTCACAACCACCCTTTTGTTCCCTGAGGTACCATTGACCCAGCTTTCCCGGGTGCTGGCAGCTACAAGTCTCTCTCCCTGCCCGCTCCGTCTCTGCTCAGCCCCCTAGGCAGCCTGGCTCACTGCCCACCTGTGCCCACAACCTGCCCCCTCCATCTCTCTGCTCAGCCCCCTGGACAGCCTGGCTCACTGCCCACCCCTGCCCAGGGCCTGCCCCCTCTGGCTCTCTGTTCAGCCCCCTGGGCAGCCTGGCTCACTGCCAACCAGTGCCCAGGGCCTGCCCCCTCCGACTCTGTGCTCAGCCCCCTGGACAGCCTGGCTCACTGCCCACCTGTGCCCACGACCTGCCCCCTCTGGCTCTGCTCAGCCCCCTGGGCAGCCTGGCTCACTGCCCACCTGTGCCCAGGGCCTGCCCCCTCTGACTCTCTACTCAGCCCCCTGGGCAGCCTGGCTCACTGCCAATCAGTGCCCAGGGCCTGCTCCCTCCGTCTCTCTGCTCAGCCTCTTGGGCAGCCTGGCTCACTGCCCACCCCTGCCCATGGCCTGCCCCTTCCCCCCACTCACAGCACACCAGCGCCTTGGGGTTCCCTCTGCATCACTGAGGATGGGCCCCCTGAGACTCCCACTCTCCGACCTGCACCCAGCCTGCTGGAGCTTCTACCTCCCATCCCAGCCTGGCTTCTCAGCTTCCCCTAAGCCCCTCAGGATGGCCCGTCTCTCCCTGCGGCCCAGGGCAACCTCCACCTCCCGGGAACTATGAGATGTTACTTCCACATTCTCAGATCTGACCCAACCACCAGCCCAGCCTGGAGTCTCCGGCTGTCTGTCTGCAGCTCCCCTGGACCCCAGGAAGGAAGTCCAGACCTGGTCCCCTTCTTCTCTTTTCCTTTCTCCCCCTCCCCCTTCTCCTTCCCCCTCCGCATCTCCACCCCCTTCCACTCCCCATCTCCACCTCCTCCCTTCCCCATCTCCACCTCCTCCCCTCCACATCCCCCCTTATGCTCTTCCTTCCTCCGTTCCATCCTCCTCCTTCTCCTCCTCTTCCTCTTTACCCCTCCTCTGCCGAAGTATCCTGAGCACCCTCCCCGTGGGGTCAGCGCACATTGGCCACTGTGTACATGGACATCCTCACCACCTGGGATGTTCCCTCCCCACCCCAGCTGGGGTGTCGTGGGATCCATGATGGGTGGGTTTTATGACACATAATGGGGGTCCCATGACCCATGATGGGGGATAGTGAGGTCCCAGGGCTTATGATGGCATTGATGATGGGGGATCTTAGGAACCATGATGAGACCCATGGCGGGGGTCCCATGTCCCATGATGCAATCAGTGACGGGGGGTCCCATGACCCATGATGGAAAGCATGACGGTGGGTCCCATGACCCATGATGGAACCCATGATGGAAGGTTTCCCAAGGCCCATGATGGAACCCATGATGAGGGGTCCCATGAACCATGATGGAACCCATGATGGAACTCATACTGGAGAGAAGTTTTATAATTGTAACGAATGTGGTAAAGCCTTAAGTTCCCACTCAATGCTTATTATTTATAAGCAAATTCACACTGGAGAGAAATCATGTAAATGTAAAGTATGTAGAAAAGCCTTCAGACAGAGTTCAGCGCTCATTCAACATCAGCTAATGCATACTGGAGAAAGACCCTATAAATGTAATGAGTGTGGGAAAACATTCAGGTGTAACTCATCCCTTAGTAATCACCAGAGAATTCATACTGGAGAGAAACCATATCGATGTGAGGAATGTGGCATGTCTTTTGGCCAAAGTTCAGCTCTTATTCAGCATCGAAGGATTCATACAGGAGAAGAACCCTTTAAATGTAATACATGTGGGAAAACTTTTAGACAAAGCTCATCACGTATTGCACATCAGAGAATTCATACTGGAGAGAAACCCTATGAATGTAATACATGTGGGAAACTTTTCAACCATAGGTCATCTCTTACTAATCATTACAAAATTCATATAGAAGAGGATCCCTCGAGAGTAGATTTGTATGTGAAAGCCTTAAACCAAAGCTCATCAGAGAATACATCCTTGAGAGTGATGTAATAAATGTAATGTGTATGGAAAAAAAACTATAGTCCTCATTAGGTACTTAATTCCATGGATAAACCTTGACTATGTAATAGCTATGAGGAAAGTGTTTGTGCCTGTTAGACACTTTAAAAAATAACCTGAGATAAAGAGTTTACAATTGGAGACACTGACTTTGGCCATTTTTGAAATGAGTTTGCTTTTTCCGTCTTCCTACAGACGTATATGCTACCTGTCATCACATGATCATCAGAAACATCTAAGTGGGTGGGAGGCGTGCTTTAGAGTTCTCATTAGAAGACCAAACTGGTAATATTTTTATAACATTTTAATAACATGCAAATGAATTGATCAAATTGTACCTTTTTAAAGGACCAAAATAAAAGATAAAAATGAATTATGAACTAAAAAAAAAAACATAAAATAATAAAAAAACCCCAACATGGTGAAACCCTGTCTTAAAAGAAAGAAAGAAAGACAGGAAGAAACAAAGAAGGAATTGGAAGGGAGCAAGAAAGGAAGAAATGAACTAAGGAAAGAAGAAAGGAAGGAAGGAAGGAAAAGAAAGAAGGAAGGAAGGAAATAAATATGGGAAGGAGAGAGGGAGGGAGTAAGGAAGAAAAAGAAGGAAGGAAGGAGAAAAAAATGAAAAAAGGAAGAAAGAAAGGAAAGAAGAAAAAAGAGAGAGAGAAAGAAGATACACAATCAATGAAACGGCCAACAGAAATTGATGCTATCGATTCCAGCTCCCAGTGTCATGCACACACCTCACATGGCGTCTGTGTCATGATCAGACCCTGCCTGTGACTTTTTGTCTTTCTTTTTTCCATAGAGACAGGGTTTCACCACGTGGGCCAGGCTGGTCTCGATGACCTGACCTCGTGATCTGCCCGCCTCGGCCTCCCAAAGTGCTGGAATGACAGCGTGAGGCACCGTGCCTGGGATTTTTTTTCTTTTTTTTTTTAACTTATTTTTTTTTGAGATGGAGTCTCGCTCTGTCACCCAGGCTGGAGTGCAGTGGCACCATCTCAGCTCACTGCAACGTCCGTCCCACCACCCCGGGTTCAAGCGATTATTATGCCTCAGTCTCCTGAGCAGCTGGGATGACAGGTGCCCAGCACCACGAGCAGCTGATTCTGGTATTTTTAGTAGAGATGGCGTTTCACCACGTTGGCCAGGCTGGTCTTGAACTCCTGACTTTGTGATCCACCCGCCTCGGCCTCCAAAAGTGCTAGAATGACGGGTGGGAGCCACCACGCCCAGGTACTTCTTTCTTTCTTTCAGTCCTTTCTTCTTTCTTTCTTTCTTTCCTTCCTTCCTCCCTTCCTCTCTCTCTCTCTCTCTTTTTTTTCATTCTTTTTCTTTTTTTTTTTTTTTAATGGTGTCTCAGTCTGTCACCCAGGCTGGAGTGCAGTGGCGCGATCTCGGCTCACCGCAACCTCCACCTCCAGGGTTCAAGCGATCCTCCTGCCTCAGCCTCCCGAGTAGCTGGGAGAACAGGCACCCGTCACCACGCCCGGCTTATTTTTTTATTTTTAGTGGAGACGGGGTTTCACCATGTTGGCCACGCTGGTCTCGAACTCCTGACCTCGTGGTCCGCCTGCCTCGGCCTCCCAAAGTGCTGGGGTGACAGGCCTGAGCCACCATGCCCGTTCAGCTTGTGTGTGGTGTTTTTTTTGTTGTTGTTGTTATTTTTTTTTTTCTCTAGCTCTTACTCTGGTTGGTTTGCAGGAGGCCGGGCCCGGGCATCAGCAGCAGCGTGAGTCACAGGAGGACCATGGGGAACGCAGCTCTCTCAGGACCGAGGTGCCTGCTGGAGGACAAGGCAGAGTCAGGCAGTGGGGAGCGGCCGTGAGACGGGGCTGCGGGTGGTGAAGGGTGCTGGACAGCACAAGATGCTGCTTCTGGAGGGAGGGCTGCTGTGAGTGTGAGTGTGACGGTGTGTGTATGTGAGTGTGTATGTGGACGGGGTGTTTCTGAGTGTGTCTGTGTGTGTGAGTCTGGGAGCGTGTGTGTGTTGAATGTGTGTGTGTGTGACTGTGGAAGCATGGGAGCATGTGTGTGTGTCAGTGTGTATGAGTGCGTGTTGAACCTGTGTGTGCGTGAATGTGTGTGTTGAGTGTGTGAGTGTGAGCATCTGTGTCTGTGTGAATGTGTGTGAGTGTTGGAGTGTGTGTGTGACTGTGTGTCTGAGTGTGAATGTGTGTGTTGAGTGGAGTCTGAGTGTGTGGGTGTGTGACTCTGAGCATGTGTCTGTGTGTGAATGTGTGTTTGTTAAGTGTAGGATTGAGTGCGTGTGGGTGTTTTTGTGTGAGCATGTGTGTGTGAATGTGTGTGTTGAATGTGGGACTGTGTGTGTTTGTTGAGTGTAGGAGTGTGTGAGTGTGTGTGTGAGCATGTTTCTGAATGTGTGTGTTGAGTGTGGGAGTGTGTGTCTGAGTGTGAATGTGTGTGGTTGCGTGCACATGCATGTGTCTGTGTGAATGTGTGTGTGTTGAGTGTGGGAATGTATTAGTGTGTGTGTCTGAGTGTGAATGCGTGTGGGTGTGTGTTGAGTGTGTGTCAGTGTGTGTGTGCGTGTATGTGCAAATACACCTGTGCAGACACATGCACTCAAGGCGTCTGAGATGATACTAGAGCTTCAGCATGGGAGCCACACACAAATCATTAATGAGATGGAAAACATCCTCCTTTGGTAGCACGTTGTTCAGTGGGGTGTGTGTCGGGTTGTTCAGTGGGGGTGTGTGTCAGGCTGTTTAGTGGGGTGTGTTTCAGGCTGTTCAGTGGTGTGTGTGTCAGGTTGTTCAGTGGGGTGTGTGTCAAGCTGTTCAGTGGGGGATGTGTCTGGTTGCTCACTGGGGTGTGAGTCATGCTGTTCAGTGGGGTGTGTGTGTGGTTGTCCAGCGGGGTGCGTGTCAGGTTGTTCAGTGAGGTGTGTTAGCTGTTCAATGTGGTATGTGTCTGGTTGCTCACTGAGGTGTGTGTCAGGTTGCTCAGTGTGGTGTGTGTCTGGTTGTTCACTGGGTTGTGAGTCACACTGTTCAGTGAGATGTGTGTCACGTTGTTCAGTGGACTGTGCGTTCGCTGTTCAGTGTGGTGTGTGTCTGCTTGCTAACTGGGGTGTGTCAGGTTGCTCAGTGTGGTGTGTGTCTGGTTGTTCACTGGGGTGTGAGTCACACTGTTCAGTGTGGTGTGTGTCAGGCTGTTCACTGGGGTGTGAGTCACGCTGTTCAGTGGGGTGTGTGTCAGGTTGCTCACTGGGTTGTCAGGTGGCTCACTAGGGTGTGTGTCAGGTTGGTCAGTGTGGTATGTATCTGGTTGTTCACTGGGGTGTGAGTCACGCTGTTCAGTGTGGTGTGTGTCACGTTCTTCAGTGGGGTGTGTGTTAGCTGTTCAGTGTGGTGTGTATCTGGTCGCTCGCTGGGGTGTGTGTCAGGTTGCTCAGTGTGGTGTGTGTCTGGTTGTTCACTGGGGTGTGAGTCATGCTGTTCAGTGTGGTGTGTGTCAGGCTGTTCAGTGTGGTGTGTGTCAGGCTGTTCAGTGGGGTGTGTCATGCTGTTCAGTGTGGTGTGTGTCAGGCTGTGCAGTGGGATGTGAGTTATGCTGTTCAGTGGGGTGTGTGTCATGTTTCTCACTGGGTTGTCAGGTGGCTCACTGGGGTGTGTGTCAGGTTGCTCAGTGGGATGTGTGTCTGGTTGGTCAGTGGGGTGTATGTCAGGTTGCTCAGTGTGGTGTGTGTCTGGTTGCTCACTGGGGTGTGTGTCAGGCTGTTCAGTGTGGTGTGTGTCTGGTTGCTCACCGGGGTGTATGTCCAGTTTCTCAGTGGGCTGTGTGTCAGGTGTCCAGTGGGATATGTGTCAGGTTTCTCAGTGTGGTGTGTGTCTGGCTGCTCACTGGGGTGTGTGTCAGGCTGTTCAGTGGGATGTGTGTCTGGTCAGTGTGGTGCGTGTCAGGTTGCTCAGTGGGGTGTGTGTCTGGCTGCTCACTGGGGTGTGTGTCAGGTTGTTCAGTGAGATGTGTGTCTGGTTGGTCAGTGTGGTGCGTGTCAGGTTGCTCAGTGGGGTGTGTGTCTGGCTGCTCACGGGGTGTGTGTCAGGTTGTTCAGTGGGATGTGTGTCTGGTTGGTCAGTGTGGTGCATGTCAGGTTGCTCAGTGGAGTGTGTGTCTGGCTGCTCACTGCGGTGTGTGTCAGGTTGTTCAGTGGGATGTGTGTCTGGTTGCTCAGTGGGGTGTGTGTCTGGCTGCTCACTGGGGTGTGTGTCAGGTTGTTCAGTGGGATGTGTGTCTGGTTGGTCAGGGTGGTGTGTGTCAGGTTGCTCAGTGGGGGGTGTGTCTGGCTGCTCACTGGGTTGTGTGTCCAGTTGCTCAGTGGGGTGTGCGTTGTTCACAGACAGGAGGCGTGAGCAGAAACCCGTTACGTGCTGACACCCGTACCTGGCTTCTGTCCCTGCCAGCCTGGACTTAGGGTCACACACGCCATGGCCACCCCGGCTGCCCTGCTGTCCTCATGCCCCCGGAGAGAGAGGACTTTCCCTTAAATGCAGACAGAAGTCCCGTGTGGGAGAAGCAGCCTTCCTAGCTCCGGTGCAGAAGGCCCGAGGTGTCCCCATCCGAGGCCTGTGTCCCCAACTCTGCACGTTCCCGTGATTTTCCTGTTTGCGCTGCAGGAAGCTTCTCCAAAGAGAAAGCGAAGCTTCCATCCCCCCTGCAGCCGTTTTATAACCTCCCGCGCAGCCCCACCCCTGGGACTCAGACCCAAGGCCCATCTGGCAGGGAGGGGGCCTTCCTGACACCCCCTCTCCCGGGGGCCGGCATTCGGGGGTCAGTGGCTTTTGGTCACTGCGGCCGGATGTCCTTGAAAGAGAAACTCTTTCTTTGAAAACAGTCATCACCCCACACACACCCCCACCCCGTTTCTCATGTTCCGGCGCATGTTCCACGTAGTACTAATTATAGTTGGTGCCTGGTATTCAGACAGGATGGGGAGGCTTCCTGACTAAGCAAACGCAGCCCTGGAGGGGTGAGTGCCTGTGGGCTGGGGTTCCTGGCTGCGTTTCCTCCCCATCCCATGGGAAGGACACTCCGCCGTCCCCAGATGGGGAGGTGACCCCCAGTCTCAGATGATGTACCTTATTACAGTTATCTTAGTGGCCAGACTTGCTAATATACACCTCCCATTCCAGCACTTTGGGAGGCCGAGGCAGGTCGATCACCTGAGGTCAGGAGTTCGAGACCAGCCTGGCCAACATGGTGAAACCCCTTGTCTACTGAAAAATCAAAACTTAGCCAGGCCTGGTGGTGGGTGCCTCTACTCCCAGCTACGCAGGAGGCTGAGGCAGGAGACTCTCCTGAACCCAGAAGACGGAGGTTGCACTGAGCTGAGATTGTGTCACTGCACTCCAGCCTGGGTGACAGAGTGACACTCTCCCTCAAAAAACAAAACAAACAAACAAAAAAGGAATTTTAGTGGCCGGGGCCAGTGCCTGACGCCTGTCATTCCAGCACTTTAAGAGGCTGATGCAGGTGGATTTCCTGAGGTCAGGAGTTCGAGGCCAGCCTGGCCAACAGGGTGAAACCTCATCTCGACTGAAAAGCAAAACAAAACAAAACAAAAAAACAAAAAAATTACCCAGGAGTGGTTGCAGGGGCCTGTAATCCCAGCTACTCAGGAGGCCGAGGTAAGAGAATAGCTTGAACCCGGGAGGCAGAGCCTGCAGTGAGCTGAGATCAGACCACTGCACTCCAGCTCCAGCCTGGGTGACAAGAGCAAACCTCTGTCAAAAAAAAAAAAAAAAAAAAAAATCCGTTGGGAAAGTCCAGCCCTGAACGCGGCCCCCTCAAACGTGTACCCAGCTTCCCTTTCCAATGCTGCAATCCGCTATTTCTTTTTAGTTGGCAAACGCACTCCCAGACACCCCTCCCTCTCCCTCTGAATCTATCACCTCTTCTCTCCTTGTTGGCGCAATTCCCGAATTCCAGCCTAACCTCAGCCCCTGGAGCCTCCGCCTTGCAGACAGGATCCCTCCTTTTTTCTTTGAGATGGAGTTCAGACTGGAGTGCAGTGGGGTGATCAGGGCTCACTGCAGCCTCCGCCTCCCGGGTTCAGGTGATTCTCCTGCCTCAGCCCCCTGAGTAGCTGGGATGACAGGTGCCTGCCACCACACCTGGCTAATTTTTGTCATTTTAGTAGAGCTGGGGTTTCACCATGTTGGCCAGGCTGGTCTCGAACTCCTGACCTCAGGAGATCCACCCACCTTCCTTCTTTCTTTCTTTCCTTCTATTCTCTCTTTCTCTCTCTCTTTCCCTTTCTTTTCCTTCCTTCCTCCCTTCTTTCTCCATCTCAGGACTAGCAGTCACCGCAGCCCCCAACACAGTCCTCCTTGGAGACACACAAGACAGAAGCCAATGAAAGCACCACCCCAGGTGTGGCGGGTGTAAGTCAGACATTGGGTGAGGGGGTGACACGCATGAGCCACCACACCAGGCCACCCACACTAGACACAATGCTTTGGAGAGGGCAGGGACACCCGTTCCACGTCATGAAAATGCCAGATGTGCCAGGAGTGAGCCCAGGAGCCCTGACAATCTCAGGACGGTATTCTAATTTTAAATTTATTATTATTATTATTTTGCAGACATGGGGTCTTGCTTGTTGCCCAGGCTGGTCTCGAACGCCTGACCTCAGGGCATCCACCTGCCTCGGCCTCCCAAAGTGCTGGGATGACGCGCGTGACCCACGGTGTCTGGGAAACGCAGGGCATTCCGGATTTGGAAAAGATCAAGTGCAGATGCCCCGGGCCCCGAGGCCCATATTGGGCTCTGTGGGTAAGTAACGGGCTGTGTCTCGGGTGGGGCCGATGAGGAGGCCGGATGCACGTGCGCCTCCATCCTGCAGCGTTTCATTGTGTTGAGAAGGGGAGGATGGCGGCGGGGCGCGGTGGCTTAGGCCTGTAATCCTGGCACTTTGGGAGGCCGAGGCGGCACGATCACCTGAGATCAGGAGTTCGAGACCAGCCTGGCCAACATGGTGAAACCCCGTCTCTACTAAAAATACAAAAATTAGCCGGACGTCGTGGCGGGTGCCTGTCATCCCAGCTACTCGGGGGGCTGAGGCGGGAGAAACGCTTGAACCCGGGACGCGGAGGTTGCGGTGAGTGAGGGACGGAGAAAAGAGCCTTGACTGGAATGTCCCCTCAGGCAGCCTGAACTGTTTCTTTTCCATTGCTCTCGATGTTGAAACTCTCAGCCCACCAGAGGCTGCTTTGTGGCTACACTTTCCCAGGTGGCAAAGAGAGAGAACCTGGCCTTGGGGCCCCTCCCAGGGTCCCCTCGATGCCAACTTTAACTTCCTGCACCTACCGTGGGCCCTGTGAGCCGGTGAGGGGGTGCAGGGGAGGCTTTACCCCATCCAGAGCAGGTGTGAGACCCCGGCCCCACTTCAGGGTCCTCTGTATTAAACCGGGGCCAACCCCCCTGGCTTGGAGCTTCGGAGGGTTCAGGGTACAAGGGTGGCCTCAGGGAGGGGTGGGAGCGTGGTGTGGGGGAGGTGGGGGACTCTGCCATATTTCAGTGTGACAGTTTCTCTCCGGAGAAAAAGCAGGAACTGAGACCCAGTGCCCAAAGTGCCCTTGGGGCCAAACAGCTTTCAGAGCGTTCCCTCTGTCCTGCACAGTCAGCTCAGTCCACAACCATCCTGGGAGCTGCTCAGCACGCCCCACCTCACACCCCCGGCCTCATGCAGTGAATCCCAGAGTCAAGGGCTCCCCAACATACCACTCCAGTAATTTCCAGCAATCAGAAGACAGCAGCCACTTCTGACAGCCCGGCTGGGCGCCTTCTCTTCTCTCACGGAAACCTGACTTATTACGGTGCAGGGCTCCTGAGTAGCTGGGATTACTGGCCGGCACCACCACGCCCCACTAATTTTTGTGTTTTTAGTAGAGACGGGGTTTCACCATGTTGGCCAGGCTGGTCTTGAACTCCTGACCTCAGGTAATCAGCCTGCCTTCCTTTTTTTTTTTAATGTTGTTCCTCTACTTGTCCCCCAGGCTGGAGTGCAGTGGCACAATCTCAGCTCACCGCAACCTCCACTTCCCGGGTTCAAGTGATCCTCCTGCCTCAGCCTCCCAAGTACCTGGGATTACAGGTGCCCACCACCACACCCAGCTAATTTTTGCATTTTCAATAGAGATGTGGTTTCACCATGTTGTTCAGGGTGGTCTTGAACTCCCAACTGCAGGTGATTCACTTTCCTCAGCCTCGCAAAATGCCGGGATTACAGGCATGAGACACCGTACCTGGCCTACTTTTTGTATTTTCAGTGGAGATGCGGTTTCACCATGTGGGTCAGGCTGGTCTCAAACTCTGGACCTGAAAGTGATCCACCCGCCTCGGCCTCCCAAAGTGCTGGGATGACAGGCATGAGCCACCACACCCAGAGGACCCAACCACCCTGGATTCTTACACTGTGGCCTCACATGTTCCTTCCTGAGATCCCCCGTTCAGCGTCACGGCTGTGGGATGAACCCCATTCCCTGGGACCCACTGCAAGACCAGGGGTCACGGCCCCTGATGTCCACCCTTCTCCTGAGTCCCCAAAATCTTTACCTGAGGGAGAGAGGAAGAGACAGAGGAGCTGAGCTTCATGCCCTCCCAGGTCCAAGAAGTCCAGACCACATCCTCAAAGCACCCCACTGCCCCTGGGGAAAATTCCGCACGCAGAGCAGCCATCTTTGAAGGAAGCCCTCGCACCTCTCCCCTCCACGGCTGTGCTTTCCATGCACAGCTTTCCAGCCTGGCCGAGCTCGGGGATTTTCCTTGGGTCCCCCTCAGGGTGCCTGGTCTCTGCTCACTTCTGGGGTCTCTCCCACCTTTGCAGCTGGCTGAAACTCAGCCCGTGTTCAAACCATTATTAAGAAGAATCGGAAGCTTCACTGGCGCAGGCCTGCTGTCCGGCTGTGTAAGGTTAGCCTAGGAGTTCGAGGCCAGCCTGAGCAACATAGAAACTTCCCATCAAGCCAGGCGTGGTGGCTCACACCTGTAATCCCAGTACTTTGGGAGGCTGCGACGGGTGGAACATGAGGTCACCAGATCAAGACCACCCTCACCAACATGGTGAAATCTTGTCTCTACTAAAATTTAAAAAAAAAATTAGCCAGGCATGGTGGCAGGTGCCTGTAGTCCCAGCTACTCAGGAGGCCGAGGCAGGAGAATCTCTTGAACCCAGGAGGTGGAGGTTGCAGTGAGCCGACATGACACCACTGTGCTCCACGTGACAGAGTGAGACTCTGTCTCAAAAAGAAATAAATAAATTGGCGGGTGTGGTGTGGGCACCTGTAATCCCAGCTACTCGGGAGGCTGAGGCAGGAGAATAGCTTGAACCTGGGAGGCGGAGGTTGCAGTGAGCTGACATCGTGCCATTGCACTCCAGCCTGGCCACAGCAAGACTCCGTGTTTTTTTTTTTTTTTTTTTTTTTTTTTATAAAAAGCCTCATTCATGAGCCAGACTTGAATTCAACACTTCTCTTCTTGAATCCTTGTGGCCGTGCTGGGAGCCACTGAATTTCCTACATGGGAGTGAGCTGAACGCCCACAGGCAATACGTCCCAGGCTGCCCAGGACGGACATGCAGGCATTGCTCCTGCTGGGAAACGCCGCATAGAGTTAAACAATTCATTAACCACCTGTGGTTCTTCTGCAGGGAAAGTGGACAGCAACATGTCAACCAAACCCAGAAAAAGAAGCTGGTTTTTTTGCTTTTTTTTTTCTTTTTTGAGAAGGAGGCTTGCTCTGTCGCCCAGGCTGAAGTGCAGTGGTGCGATCTCAGCTCACCACAACCTCCGCCTCCCAGGTTCAATCGATTCTCCTTCCTCAGCCTCCGGAGTAGCTGGGATGACACGTGCCACCACGCCAGGCTAATTTTTGCATTTTTAGTAGAGATGGGGTTTCATCATCTTGGTCAGGCTGGTCTCGTACTCCTGACCTCAGGTGATCCACCTGCTTCGGCTTCCCAAAGTGCTGGGATTTCAGGTCTGAGCCACGGCTCCCGACCCAGAAAAGGAAGTTTGAAGTGACAAGCTTGTAAACTTGATGTCAACTCATGGCTAACTGCTTCCTTCTTCTTTTTTTAGTGGATATATTTAACACAGAGAACAAGATGTTTTGATACCATGAGAGTTACAAACACTCACCCCTTCTGCAGTCAAAAATCCAAGTATAGGCCTGGTGTGGTGCCTGATGCCTGCAATCCAAGCACTCTGGGAAGCAGAGGCGGGTGGACCACCTGAGGTCAGGAGTTCAAGATCAGCCTGGCTAACATAGCGAAACCCCATCTCTACTAAAAATACAAAAATTACCTGGGTGTGGTGGCAGGCACCTGTCATCTCAGCTACTCTGGACACAGGCAGGAGAATCACTTGTACCTGGGGGGCAGAGGTTACAGTGAGCCAAGCGTGGTGGCTCATGCCTGTAACTCCAGCACTTTGGGAGGCCGAGGTGGGCAGATCACCTGAGATCGGGAGTTTGAGACCAGCCTGGCCAACATGGCAAAACCCCATCTCTAATAAAAACACAGAAACTAGCTGGCCATGGTTGTGAGTGCCCATAGACCCAGCTACTTGGGAGGCTGAGGCAGGAGAATCGCTTGAACCCGGGGGGCAGAGGTTACAGTGAGCCGAGGTCATGCCATTGAACTCCTGCCTGGGCAACAGAGCGAGACTCCACCTCAGAAAAAGAAAAAAAGAAAATCCAAGTATAACTTTTAACTCCCCCAAACCTTAACTACTAACAGGCTAAGAAGCCTTGCTGATAATATAAAGAGTTGATTCACACATAGTCATTACGCTGTATCTATGATATACCGCCCTGCTGTAATTAACTAGGCTACAGAGAAGGTTCTCATATGAGGTCCCTAAAAACTTGGCTGAAAGGACCGGCGTGGTGGCTCACGCCTGTAACCCCAGCACTTTGGGAGGCCGAGGTGGGCGGATCACCTGAGGTCGGGAGTTTGAGACCAGCCTGGCCAACATGGCAAAACCCCGTCTCTAATAAAAACACAGAAACTAGCTGGCCATGGTTGTTAGTGCCCATAGTCCCAGCTACTGGGGAGGCTGAGGCAGGAGAATCAATCGCTTGAACTCCAGGAGGCGGAGGTTGCGGTGAGCTGAGATCACAGCCCTGCCCTCCAGCCTGGGCGACAGAATGAGACTCTCAGACACAGCCGCTTTCCCAGGAAGCCCGAGGGTGAGGGGCCCACCGAGCCTGTGGCCTGATGTGTTTTTGCTGGGGAGGTTGGCCAGGGAAGCCCCACATGGAGGGGAACTCTGCAGGCAGTGCTCGGGTCCCGGAAAGCAGGTCTGCCTGGCTTGGGCGGTATAAGGACCACCTCGAGGCAGGAACTAGCCTCAGAGGTCTCCCCAGGACCCCCACCAGGGACGGCGTAGCTGGGAGTCCGTGACCCGTGGATATCTCAGACTGCGTGCTGACCCTTTGCTCCTGGACAGCAGACCAGCAGGATCTCTGCAGGGGAAACCAGGCACCCCCCTGATGCTGTCTCCTGGGTCCTGGCTCCTGAAACACCTCTGGCTCTGCTACAGCTCACAGGCCCCACCCCGACCCCCAGGGCAGCCAGCACTCCCTGAGCTTCAGATGCCACCCACAGGGTAACAGGGGGTGGGGATGACGGGCCGTGACTGTGCCCAATTCGTTTTTATTGTTTGAGATGGAGTCCCACCCTGTCACCCAGGCTGGAGTGCAGTGGCATGATCTCGGCTCACGGCAACCTCTGCCTCCCAGGTTCAAGCGATTCTCCTGCCTCAGCCTCCCTAGTAGCTGGGATTACAGGCACCAGCATGCCCAGCTAATTTGGTATTTTTAGTAGAGACAGGGTTTTACCATGTTGGTCAGGCTGGTCTCGAACTCCCGACCTCAGGTGATCCACCTTAAGCTTTAGGTTTTGTGCTCCCAGAGTCTGAACGCCGAAGCCACCATCACTCGGGGTTTATTACAGGTGATGTGTTGTCGTCTTGGCTGGAGACACTGGCTATGTCTCGGTCACCAGCTCCAAGAAAGCAGCTGTCCCCAGAGATAGCCAATCCTCCCTGCCTTCGTGGGCAAAAGTCCAGGTCACTTTTCTCAACGCAAAGGAAGTCTTTTGAAAGACGTCCTCCACCGTCACCTCCTTATCTGTCCCCTGCCTGACCCAAAAGGCGTGGGTCAAGTTTTGAAATAAACATCTGTCTGATCAGGAGCGCAGCCTCTTAGGCAATGTGTCCTTTCTTCGTTGTTTTGACCCAGGATGGGGTCAGGCTGTTTCTAATCTGGGCCGGGATCTCCTGGCTGGCAGCTGTTGGAACAGCCACCACTAACCCTAAATGTCACTGCACTGGACCATTTCAGTGTGTGAATTATCTGACATGTGACTCACCTCTCAACACATCTGCTTAACCCATTTTTTACAATGTTTATGTGTCTATGAAAATCTTTTCCTCCCCAGCAGCCTGGTGGTCTGAGGTCTGGGGAAATGGTTTTCTTTTATTTTCTTTCTTTTATTGTTTTTATTTTTTGAGACAGAGTCCCCAGGCTGGAGTGCAGTGGCGTGATCTCGGCTCACCGCAGCCTCCACCTCCCGAGTTCAAGCGATTCTCCTGCCTCAGCCTCCCGAGTAGCTGGGATGACAGGCACCCACCACCACGGCCTGCTAATTTTTGTATTTTTAATACAGACAGGGTTTCCCCATGTTGGTCAGGCTGGTCTCGAACTCCTAATGCCATGCGATCTGCCCGCCTCAGCCTCCCAAAGTGCTGGGATCACAGGCCTGAACCACCCCACCCAGTCTCCTTTTTTCCGTCTTGAAAAGGCAGAGTGACACTCTTGTCGACCAGGCTGGAGTGCAGCGGCGTGACCTTAGCTCACTGCAACCTCCACCTCCTAGAGTCAGGCAATCCTCCCATCTCAGCCTCCCCAGTAGCTGGAGCAGGAACACGCTCTCACGTCCAGCTGATTTTTGCATGTATAGAGAGATAGGGTCTCACTATGTTGGCCAGGCTGGCCTTGAACTCCTGGCCTCAGCCTCCCGAAGTGCTGGGAGAACAGGTGTGAGCCGCTGCGCCCAGCCCAGGCACCTCCGGAAGCTCCGTCTGCTTCTCGGCGCTGGTCAGGGTGTGTTGTATGGGAGCCTTAGCAGGGTCACCTGACAGTGGGGGCCACGTCCTCGGCCACAGTCCAGATGTGAACATCCCGTGACCTGCAGGCAGGGGACGTCCCTGCCCTCTAGTGGCTGAGGACATGCTCAGCTCTGCAGAAACCCCAGCAAGTAACTAGGGACGTTTCATAACAGGAATGAGTTCTTTCATTGATTATTATTTTTTATTTTGTTTTATTGTTTATTTTTATTTGTTTATAAATTTTATAATAAAATTTTATATTAATTTTATTATGAAATATTTTAAAATTTATGTTTATTTAAAATAGTCATATTTAGATTATCATGTTTAATATTTATTAAAATTAGTATTTTATAAATTAATATAATTTAAAATCAAAATTTATATTTATTTAAAAATATTATATTTATTTTTATTATTTGCTTAAAATTTTATAATGAAATTTTATTACATTAATTTTATTATAAAATATTATAAATTTATATTTAACATATTTGTTTAGATTGTCATATATATTTATAATATTTATGTTAAAATACTTATTTTGTTTAAAATTTTATGAAATTTTATTAATTTTATTATAAAATATAAAATTCATGTTTTTAAAAAATTTATAATATTTAGATTATCATATATATTTATAACATTTATTTTAAAATATATTTATTTTTATTATTTGTTTAAAATTTTATAATGAAATTTTATTATTTTTTAATAAAATATTAAAATTTATGTTTATTTAAAATATTTATGATTTTGACATATATATTTGTAACATTTATTTTAAAATATTATAAATATAAATATTGTATTATTATAAAATTTTATTTTAAAGTGTATGCTGAAATTTATAAACTTTATAATAAAATTCTATTTTAAAATGTATAACAAAATTTTACTTAGAAATTCTATATTTTTAAAAAGCTTATAATACATTTTATTTTTATTTTTATTAATTATTTATAAATCTTGTTATGACTTTTTTTTTAGATTGAGTTTCGCTGTCATTGCTCAGCCTGGAGTGCAGTGGCGCGATCTTGGCTCACTGAAACCTCTGCCTCTCAGGTTCCAGCGATTCTCCTGCCTCAGCCTTCCGAGCTGTTATTACAGGCGCCCGCCACTAAGCCCAGCTAATTTCTGTATTTTTAGTAGAGACGAGGTTTTGCCATGTTGGTCAGGCTGGTCTCAAACTCCTGACCTTAAGCAATCCCCCCGCCTTGACCTCCCAAAGTGCTGGGATGACAGACGTGATTCACCCTGCCCAGCCGGGAATTGTTTTTTTCATAGTCTTGCAGACCAGAAGGCTGAGGTTCAGGTGTCTCAGGGCTGTGTTCCTTCCAGAGGCTCCTGGGGACAAGGCTTCCTGACTCTCCCAGCTCCCGGGGGCTCCAGCATCCCTGGGCTTGCGGCCCCATCACTGCAGCCTCCACGTCCGTTCACAGGTTATTGGGTTAGAATATGAACATATGTTTTGGGAAGTGCCATCGTTCAGTCCACTTCAGTTGTATCCAGTTCCCTCTGGAGGGTCTAGGGGAGGGTCCTTCCTGCCTCTCCAGCTCCTGGGTGCTCCAGCATCCCTGGGCTTGTGGCCCCATCACTGCAGCCTCCACCTCCATTCACACGTTCTTGGGTAGAACATGAACATATGTTTTGGGAAGTGCCATCGTTCAACCCACTTCAATTGTATCCAGTTCCCTCTGGAGGGTCTAGGGGAGGGTCCTTCCTGCCTCTCCAGCTCCTGGGTGCTCCAGCATCCCTGGGCTTGCGGCCGCATTACTGCAGCCTCCACCTCCATTCACACATTCTTGGGTTAGAATATGAACATATCTTTTGGGAAGTGCCGTAGTTCAAGTCACATTAATTGTATCCAGTTCCCTCTGGAGGGTCTAGGGGAGGATGCTTCTTGCCTCTCCTGGTTCCTGGGGCCTCCAGCATTCCTGGGCTTGTGGCCCCATCGCTCCAGCGTCTGCCTCCATCTCCACGTGGCCTCCTCCTCTGTGTCTGCACCTCCTCTGTGTGTTTTAGGAGGACACCTGGCCCAGCGTGGTGGCTCACGTCTGTCATCCCAGCACTTTGGGAGGCCGAGGCCGGTCGATCACCTGATGTGGGGAGTTGGAGACCAGCCTGGGGAACACGGAGAAACCCCATCTCTACAAAAAATATAAAGATCAGCCGGTGTGGTGGCACGCGCCTGTCATCCCAGCTACTCGGGAGGCTGAGGCAGGAGAATCGCTTGAACCCGGGAGGCGCAGGTCGCAGTGAACCGAGATGGTGCCACTGCACTCCAGCCTGGGCGACAGAGTGCGATTTATCTCAAAAACAAAACAAAACAAAACAAAACAAGCTGAGTTTTTTCTTCCTGTAAAAGCCACCCCTGTAATCCCAGCATGTTGGGAGGCCAAGGAGGGTGGATCGCTTGAGGTCGGGAGTTTGAGACCTCCAGGCCAACATGGTGAAACACCATGTCTACTAAAAATACAAAAATTAGCTGCATGTGGTGGTGGGCACCTGTCATCCCAGCTACTCCGGAGGCTGAGGCAGGAGAATTACTTGAACCTGGGAGGTCGACGTTGCCGTGAGCTGAGGTTGCACCACTGCACGCCAGCCTGGGTGACAGAGCAAGACTGTCGCAAAAAAAAAAAAAAAAAAAAAAAAAAAAGCCATATTAGCGTACAGATTATTTTGAAGACCAGTGTGGTGGCTCACGCCTGTCATCCCAGCACTTTGGAAGGCTGAGGCGGGTGGATCATGAGGTCAGGAGTTCGAGACCAGCCTGGCCAACATGAAAAAACCTAGTCTCTACTAAAACTACAAAAATTAGCCAGGTGCAGTGTCATGGACCTGTAATCCCAGCTACTTGGGAGGCTGACGCAGCAGAATCGCTTCACCCCAGGAGGTGGAGGCTGCAGTGAGCAGAGATCAGGCCATTGCACACCAGCCTGGGTGACAGAGCAAGACTCTGTCTCAAAAAAAAAATTTTTTTTTTGAACTCAGGCAATTGAGAATCGACAGATCTAGAAATAAGCTTTTTGGGGCTTCCCTCTTGTGAGTAAATGCAGAAACCTCTGAAAAATGAGGAGTGTTGTAAATTCTGTCTCCGGGAAGGTTTTATGGCCGTGAACACACATTCACCTTCCCACAATTCACTTCCCACGGAAGCTCCAACCTGCCCATTTTTGCCTCTTCACCTCCACTGTCTACTGCTCTTTGCTAACGTAACACATAAGCCCTGAACCTAATTGCGTCTTCGGGAGTATTTTTCTCTTCTATCAACACCCCATGAGTGTACTAATTAAAAATGGACATCAAATGGGTGTGCTTTTCTTTCGTTAATCTGTCTTTTCTGTTTAATTTGCAGGCCCCATTCACAGAACTTAATGGTGTAAAAGAAAATGGTTTTGGCTGGGCGCCGTGGCTCACGCCTGTCATCCCAGCACTTTGGGAGGCTGAGGCGGATAGATCACCTGAGGTCAGGAGTTCGAGACCAGCCTGGCCAACATGGAGAAACCCCGTCTCTACTGAAAGTACAAAAATCAGCCAGGTATGTGATGGCACACACCTGTAATCCCAGCTACTCAGGAGCGTAATGCAGGAGAGCTGCTTGAACCCGGGAGGCGGAGGTTGCCGTGAGCCAAGGTCGCACCACTGCACTCCAGCCCGGATGACAGAGCAAGACTCTGCCTCAAAATAAAACCAAAAAACAAAACAACAACAACAAAAAGAAATCAAATTGTTGTGCTTTTCTTCTGTTCATCTGGCTTTTCTCGGTTTAAGGCCGTCTGCACAGAACTTAATAGTGTGGATCAACATGGTTTTTTTCCTGCCTGGCTTCCTGAAGTGCAATATGGCTGTGATGTGCCTTAGGAGAAAATACGTGTGTTCCAGAAGCTTCTTTCAGATATGAGTTACAGCGATGTTGGCTGTGAGTCCAATTTGGATGCAGCAACAGCATATGTTAAATAAGATGCCTTTTTATTTTGAGAAGGAGTCTCGCTCCGTCGCCCAGGCTGGAGTGCAATGGCGAGATCTCAGCTCACTGCAACCTCCGCCTCTGAGTTCAAACAATTCTCCTGCCTCAGCTCCCTGAGTACCTAGGGTGACAGGTGCCCGCCACCATGCCCGGCTAATTTTTATACTTTTGGTAGAGACACGGTTTCACCTTGTTGGCCAGGCTGGTCTCGAACTCCTGACCTTGTGTGATCCACCCACCTCAGCCTCCCAAAGTGCTGGGATGACAGACATGAGCCACTTTGCCTGGCCAAGAAGGTTTTATTAAACAGAAGCTCTTGTCAAAAAAGGTCATGCATTCTATTTATTTATTCATTTATTTTCAGATGGAGTCTTTCTCTGTCACTCAGGCTGGAGTGACGTGGTGCAATCTCAGCTCACTGCAACCTCCGCCTCTGGGGTTTAAGTAATTTTCCTGCCTCAGCCTCCCGCCCGGCTAATTTTATATTTTTGGCAGAGATGGAATTTTCTTCATTTTGGTCAGGCTGGTCTCGAACTCCTGACCTCAGGTGATCTGCCCTCGTCGGCCTCCCAAAGTGCTTTGATTACAGGCGTGAACCAACATGCTTGGCTTAATTTTTATATTCTTATTATTATTTTTATTTTTAAGTAAACATGGAGTTTTACCATGTTGGCCAGGCTGGTCTTGAACTCCCGACCTCAGGTGACCCACCCACCTCGACCTCCCAAAGTGCTGGGATTCCAGACATGAGGCATCACGCCTGACCTTTATCCCTTTAGTTTCTTAATAACCTTGTTTTCCCTTGACCCTTCACGCTACGGACCAGCCCTGATTTCTTTCTTACACAAATTGCATTCTGTAGGATCAGGGGGTGGTGTCTCTTTTCTGGCTCAGGAAGAGAAGGCAGGTGATCTGCACCAAACCCTTTCTTAGAACTCAGAGGGCAAGGGCGTTTTGTAACCAACACTGTTTTGCAAGAGAGAAGTTCAGCCCAGCGAGCCTGTGGCAGGTCAGGTTTCAGTAAGACAGCCCTCCATCACAACGGCTTCAGCACGGACTCAGTGGCGAAGTCAAATATGAGACGGTGAAAGAGGCTGCTTGCTGTGGCTCACGTCTGTAATCCCAGCACTTGGGGAGGCTGACGTGGGTGGATCACTTGAGGTCCGGAGTTCGAGACCAGCCTGAACAAAACAGTAAAACCCTGTCTCTACTAAAAATGAATTAGGTATGCTGGGCGCGGTGGCTCACTGCTGTAACCCCAGAACTTTGGGAGGCCAAGGTGGGCGGATCACGAGATCAAGAGATCGAGACCATCCTGGTGAACATGGTGAAACCCCGTCTCTACTAAAAATACAAACATTAGCTGGGCATGGTGTTACACGCCTGCAGTCCCAGCAACTCGGGAGGCAGAGGCAAGAGAATTGCTTGAACCCAGGAGACAGAGGTTGCGGTGAGCCGAGATAGCGCCGTTGCACTGCACTCCAGCCTGGGTAATAAGAGTGAAACTCCATCTCAAAAAAATAAAATAAAATAAAATAAATTAGGTGGGTGGATTACTTGGTGTCAGGAGTTCAAGACCAGTCTGACCAACACGGTGAAACCCCGTCTCTACTAAAAATCCAACATTAGCCGGGTGTGGTGGCAGACACCTATAGCCCCAGCTACTCGGGAGGCTGAAGCAGGAGAACTGCTTGAACCCAGGAGGTGGAGGTTGCAGTGAGCCGAGATCAAGACACTGCACTCCAGCCTGGGTGACAGCCAGACTGTCTTGCTCTGTTGCCCAGGCTGGAGTGTAGTGGCACCATCTCAGCTCACTGCAGCCTCTGCCTCCTGGGTCCAGACGATCCTCCTGCCCCAGCCTCCTGAGAGGCTGGGATGACAGGCACCCACCACCACGCCCGTCTAATTTTGTATTTTTAGTAGAGATGGACTTTATGTTGGTCAGCCTGGTCTCGAACTCCTGACCTCAGGCGATGTGCCCACCTCAGCTTCCCAAAGTGCTGGGATTACAGGCGTGAGCCACCGTGCCTGGATTAAGGAAGGAATTTTTAGCAGGATCCATTTAGGTTTAAGCAAGTCTTATAGGGGGTTGTAAACAAACTCCAAACCCTTTATGATTTCACAGGAGAGAAGATAATGGTCATTGCCTGTAATCCCAGCGCTTTGGGAGGCTGAGGTGGGGGAGATCATTTGAGGTCAGGAGTTCGAGGTCAGCCTGGCCAACATGGAGAAACCCCGTGTCTGCTAAAAACACAAACATTGCCTGGGTGTGGTGGCTCATGCCTGTGGTCCCAGCCTCAAGTGATTCTCCTACCTCAGCCTCCGGAGTAGCTGGGATTACAGGTGAGCGCCAGCACATTTAGCTAATTCTGTATTTTTAGTAGTGACGTGGTTTCTCCGTGTGGGCAAGGCTGGTCTCAAACTCCCAACCTCAGGTGATCCACCCACTTCAGCCTCCCAAAGTGCTGGGATGACAGGTGTGAGCCACCTCGCCTGGCTAGTTTTATTATTTTTAAATTTTTTATTTTTATTTTTTGAGATGGAGTCTCACTCTGTCGCCCAGGCTGGAGTGCAGTGGTGAGACCTCGGCTCCCTGCAACCTCCTCCTCCCAGGTTCAAGCGATTCTCCTGCGTCAGCCTCCCCAGTAGCTGGGATTACAGGCACCCGCCACCACGGCTAGCTATTTTCTGTATTTTTAGTGGAGACGGGGTTTCACCATGTTGGCTAGGCTGGTCTCGAACTCCTGACCTAAAGTGATCCAACCACGTCAGCCTCCCAAAGTGCTAGATTAGAGGCAGGAGCCACTGAACCCAGCTAATTTATTTTATTTTATTCTTTTTGAGACAGTCTCACTCTGTAGCTAGGCTGGAGTGCAGTGGCGCAATCTCAGCTCACTGCAACCTCCGCCTCCCAGTTCAAGCGATTCTCCTGTGTCAGGCTTCCCAGTAACTGACATTACGGGCTCCCGCCACCACACCTGGCTAATTTTTGTATTATTTTTGTAAGGCTCCTGTGCTTACACGTTGCATGGAATTGCCCTGGTGGCTCACGTCTGTCATTCCAGCCCTTTGGGAGACCGAGGTGGGTAGATCACCTGAGGTTGTGAGTTTGAGACCAGCCCAGATATCATGGAGAAGTCCCGTCTCTACTAAAAACACAACATTGTTCGGGCATGGTGACACCATCACACTTCAGCCTGGGCAACAAGAGAAAAATCTCCATCAAAAATAAACTCCGTCTCAAAAATAAATAAATAAATAAAAGTGCCTGCCTTGTCTCTCAGGAATCCATCTGGTTCTTTCTGGATTCTTCAGCAAACTGTTAGCGGGGAAAGAGTCCTGCCCCCTCACCCCCGCAGGAAGGCAGAATGAGGGGAGCTGGGGAGCGTGGCGTGACTCAACAGGATGACGGAGGCTGCCGAGGTCACTCATGAGGCCGCAGGCGATGGAACACCCGGGACCCCCGTGTTCCCTCCCGCGTGGATGGGCCGGGGCTGAACGTGGATCGCTGTGGGTTTTCTCCGGCCAAGCCCATTTCCAGGACACTCCTTCCTTCTCTGCCTTTGTAGACACCGAACACCCAACACCCAGCCTTCCCCAAAGGGACGTCCGCCCTTGGCTCTCGGCTGGAGGGTGCTGATCTCTCAGTCCTGGAATGGCCCCTGGGACTGTCTTTGCTGGCTTGGGGGCTTTGGGCTCTTCACGGTCTAACAGCGTGGTTTAAGGTGGGGGCCTTGGAGCAAGTGACATCAGTTCTGACTTCCAGGAGGGAGCCTGAGAAATAGCAGATAGACTCAATCTATCTATCTATCTACCTATCTATCTATCTATCTACCTACCTACTATCTATCAGCTATCTATCATCTATCACCTATCTGATTCTACCTATCTATTTATCTATGTATCTGCTTTGTCTATCCATCCATTCATCTATCATCTATCTGATTCTATCTACCTATCATCTATCACCTATCTGATTCTATCTATCTATCTATCTATCTATCTATCTGCTTGTCTGTCTCTCTATCTAGCTATCTATCTGTTCATCCATCCACCCATCCATCCATTCATCCAATCTATGTATGTATGTATGTATGTATGAATGTGTGTATGTATGTATGTATGTATCTATCTATCTATCTACCTATCATCTATCTATCTATCATCTATCTGATTCTACTTATCTATCTATAATCTGTCTATTATGTATCTATCATCTATCTACCTATCATCTATCTATCTATGTATCTACCTACCTATTTCTCTATCTACATATTTATCTATCTATCTATCTATCTATCTATCTATCTATCTATCTATCTGTCTGTCTGTCTGTGTCTTCATGTATCTAAAATTCACACATCAATGCCTGGTGAGGTGGCTTACCCCTGTAACCCCTCCACTTTGGGACAGCTGACGTGGGCGGATCCCTTGAGGTCAGGAGTTCGAGACCAGCCTGGCCAACATGGAGAAACCCCATCTCTACCAAAAACATTACGAACTGGCTGGGGTGGTGGCGGGCACCTATAATCCCAGCTGCCCTGGAGGCTAAGGCAGGACAATTGCTTGAACCCGGGAGGTGGAGGTTGCAGTGAGCTGAGATCCTGCCACGGAACTCCAGCCTGGGCCACAGAATGAGACTCCATCACATAAAACAAACAAAATAAAATCCTAAAATAAAATAAAGCTCATCCATCATGTATTTATTAAATATGCATCAATCACCTATCTAACTACGTTCCATCGCCCGTATTTCTATCCTCTGTTCATCTATCATATATATTTTTCATCTGCCATCTACCAATAATCACCTATCAATCATCCATCAGTCATCAATCAACTAGTCAATCATGTATTATGTATCCATCTGTCACTTATTCATTTATCATTTTTCATCTGTTGCCTACCAGTTATCACCTATCAATCATCCGTCAGTCATCAATCAAGTAGTCAATCATCTATTACGTATCCATCTGTCACCTCTTCATTTATCATTTTTCATGTCATCTACCAATAATCACCTATCAATCATCCCTCAGTCATCAATCACATGAGTCAATCATCTATGATGTATCCATCTGTCACTTCTTCACTTACCATTTTTCATCTGTCCTCTACCAATTATCATCCATCAATCACCTATCTGTCATCTACCTATAACATGTATTTTTTTTTTAAGACAGGGTTTCTCATGTTGCTCAGGCTGGTCTCGAACTCCCGACCTCAGGTGATCCGCCCGCCTCAGCCTCCCAAACTGCTGGGATGACAGGTGAGCCACCATGCCCGGCTATCATATATATATATCTATATATATATTTAATTTATTTTTGAGATATGTTTTCACCGCACCCAGCCTCGCGATGGAATCTTTCCTGCTTCCCTCCCTTCCTCCAGCTGCACAGACCTGATCCCACACAGGGGATCCTCTGGCCCCCGTCCCCCCAGTGCGAATCCCACCTGAAAGCATCTTATAAACCATCTTCTCCAGTTTAGGCGTGAAAAAGGAGTGAAGGTCTCTGTTATGCATCCCTTGGAGATGGTCCTTGGCTGGCAGAGGACGTAGGAGAGGCCTGACCTCCATTGCCTTCGGGGAACCTCTGTCATATTAAGGACCTGTCTCTGCGTGCCCTTTTTTTTTTGAGATGGAGTTTCGCTCTGTCGCCCACGCTGGAGTGCAGGGGCGTGAGCTTGATTCACTGCAACCTCCATACCTTGGGTTCAAGAGATTCTCTGGCCTCAGCCTCCTGAGTAGCTGGGATCACAGGCGCCCGCCACCACGCCTGGCTGATTTTTGTATTTTTAGGAGAGACGGGGTTTCACCGTGTTGGCCAGGCTGGTCTCGAACTCCTGACCCCAGGGGATCCACCTGCCTTGGCCTCCCAACGTGCTGGGATTGCAGGCGTGAGCCAGCATGCCTGGCCACAAGCATCTTATTTTTTTTTTTTTTTTTTTTTTTTTGAGGCGGAGTTTCGCTCTCGTTACCCAGGCTGCAGGCTGGAGTGCAATGGCGCGATCTCGGCTCACCGCAACCTCCGCCTCCTGGGTTCAGGCAATTCTCCTGCCTCAGCCTCCTGAGTAGCTGGGATTACAGGCACACGCCACCATGCCCAGCTGATTTTTTGTATTTTTAGTAGAGACGGGGTTTCACCATGTTGATCAGGATGGTCTCGATCTCTCGACCTCGTGATCCACCCGCCTCGGCCTCCCAAAGTGCTGGGATTACAGGCTTGAGCCACCGCGCCCGGCAAGCATCTTATTTTTAAATAAAAATATATGCCGGGGGCAGTGGCTCACGCCTGCATGCCAGCACTTCGGGAGGCCGAGGCGGGTGGATCCAGAAGTCAGGAGTTCGAGAGCAGCCTGGCCAACATGGTGAAAACGCGTCTCTACTAAAAATACAAAAATTAGCCAGGCGTGGTGGTGGGTGCCTGTCATCCCAGCTACTCGGGAGGCTGAGGCCGGAGAATGGCTGGAACCCGGGGGGCGGAGGTTGCGGTGGGGTGGGCTGAGATTGCGCCACTGCCCTTCAGCCTGGGGGACAGACCTCAACTCCGTCTCAAAGACAAAACAAAACAAAACCACAGAAAATGACATTAAGGTTGACAGCACCATGAACGAAAATACAGTTTCTGAATGTCTTGGGGACGGAGACGTGCTGCTCTTTCCACACCCTCTGAGCCTCATGCAACTTCTTTCACCGTCAATATCTCTTCGCGGTACACCTTCCCTTCCTCTGCCGGGAATTCCTCCCTGATGATCTGAAAAAAAAAGGAGGATCACTGCAGCCTCCACTCCCGGGTTCAAGTGATCCTCCTGCCTCAGCCTCCCAAGTAGCTGGGATGACAGATGCCCACCACCGTACCCGGGTAACTTTCGTATTTTCAGTAGAGATGAACTCCTGACCTCAAAGTGATCCCCCCACCTCGGCCTCACAAAGTGCTAGGACAACAGGCGTGAGCCACAGCGCCCAGTCGTGGGGTGGTGTTTTTCCTGGGGTGAAGATCTGAGACGCATGCACCCGTGTGATCTCATGGTTGGCGATGAACAGGGTTGCCTTGGGCTAGGTGCGGGACCCCTGGGAGTCAGTGGAAAGCGGGGTCCGGGGAGGAAGCTAGCGTGGGGGTGGAAGGTAACAGAATGACAGATGGCCGAGGATGCAGGTGGGCCTGATCTAATCAGTTGAGGGTCCAAAGGGGAGGAGGGTCGGCCGCATCTAATCAGCTGAAAATCCAAGGGGGAGTGTGGGCCCCATCTAATCAGCCTAAGATCTACAGGGGAACGTTGAGCCTCATCTAATCAGTCGAAGGGCTAAAAGGGAAGGTAGGCCTCATCTAAATAGTGGAAAATCTAACGGGAGGGATGGGCCTCATCTAATCAGTCCAAGGCCTCATCTAATCAGTCCAAGAGCTAAAGAGGAAGATTGGGCCTCATCTAATCAGTCAAAGGGCTGAAAGGGGAAGGTTGGCCTCATCTAAATAGTCAAATATCTAAGGGGAAGAGTGAGCCTTATCTAATTAGTCTAAGGCCCAAAGGGGGAGGGCAGGCCTCATCTAATCAGCTGAAGATCCAAGGGGGAGGGTGGGCCGCATCTAATCAGTAGAAGGGCTAAGGGATGAGGGTGGGCTGCATCTAATCAGTTGAAAATTCTAAAGAGGAAAATGTGGGCCTCATCTAATCAGTTGAAGGTCTGAAGGGGGAAGGTGGGCTTCATCTAATCAGTTGAAAATTCTGAAGAGGAAAATGTGGGCCTCATCTAATCAGTCAAAGTTCTAAACGGTAAAAGCTGAGGTTTTCTGGAGAAGAGGTTGTTTGTTTTTGTTTTGAGACAGAGTCTCACTCTGTTGCCCAGGCTGGAGTGCAGTGGCATGATCTCGGCTCACCGCAACCTCCGCCTTCTGGGTTCAAGCCATCCTCCTGCCTCAGCCTCCCGAGTAGCTGAGATTACAGGCGCCCACCACCACGCCCAGCTAACTTTGTATTTTTAGTAGAGACGGGGTTTCACCGTGTTGGTCAGGCTGG
Organism: Saimiri boliviensis; assembly: GCF_048565385.1. NCBI lineage: Eukaryota > Metazoa > Chordata > Mammalia > Primates > Cebidae > Saimiri > Saimiri boliviensis. The sequence continues at coordinate 20,507,387 of NC_133471.1, read as the reverse complement.
TCTCAAACTCCTGACTTCAGGTGATCCAGCCGCCTCAGGCTCCCAAAGTGCTGGGATTAGTGGCATAAGCCACCGCACCCGGACCAGTCTACCTTCTTCTCCTCCTTTTCTTGACCACCACCGCCTCAGTTTCTCCTGATGGAGCTCACAGAGAAAACGCTGACCTCGACCTGACGACACCCTGACCTGAACCCAGGTGGAAGGTCCAGGAGCTGGATACAGATTCCAGCCACACCCCGTGGTGACGCTGAAGTCCCAGCTGGTGGAGAAGCAGGGCGGCTGACACTCAGAACCCGTGTCCCCGTGTCCGCGTTCCCTGGCTTTCCACCCCAGCTGTCCGCTCCGCCCACCCCTACCTACCTGGTCCTCCACCTGATTCTCATCGTTGAGTTTGTCTTTGATTTTTGGAACTGGGGGGAAGAGTCGTTGCATCTGGACACACCTGAGGGACAGAGAGGAAGTGTGAAGGGAGCCCCAGGCCGTCAGAGTGCCTTCCTCAGGATGCTGAGTTCAACGACCCAAAACAACGTCACTGAGAATCACCAAGGGATAAAAATCTTGGCCAGGAGTGGTGGCTCAGGCCTGTCATCCCACACTGTGGGAGGCCGAGGCGGGAGGATCAGCTGAGGTTGGAGTTCGAGACCACCCTCATCAACGTGATGAAATGCCGTCTCTACTAAAACTACAAAAAATTAGCGGGGTGTGGTGGCGGGTGAGTGTCAACCCAGCTACTCAGGAGGCTGACGCAGGAGCTGAGAGAGCCAGGATGCACCCTCCCCTAGAGCAGAAGCCACACAGGGCATGAAGTCACCACCTCTGTGCCCACAGCTCACCTCTGTGGCCCAGTGGCTCACACCTGTAATCCCAGCACTTTGGAAGGCCGAGGTGGGTGGATCACGAGGTCAAGAGATCGAGAGCATCCTGGTGAACATCGTGAAACCCCGTCTCTACTAAAAACACAAAAATTAGCCGGGTGTGATGGCGCATGTCTGTAGTCCCAGCTACTCGGGAGGCTGAGGCAGGATAGTTGCTTGAACTCAGGAGGCGGAGGTTGCGGTGAGCCGAGATCACACTGTTGCACTCCAGCCTGGGTTACAAGTGAAACTCTGTGGCAAAAAAATAAACAAGTAAAATAAATTAGGTGGGTGGATTCCTTGAGGTCAGGAGTTCGAGACCAGCCTGAACAAAATAATAAAACCCTGTCTCTACTAAAAATAAATTAGGTGGGTGGATTGCTTGAGGTCAGGAGTTCGAGACCAGCCTGAACAAAATAGTAAAACCTTGTCTTTACTAAAAATAAATTAGGTGGGTGGATTGCTTGAGGTCAGCAGTTCGAGATCAGCCTGAACAAAATAATAAGACCCTGTCTCTACTAAAAATAAATAAGCCAAGCATGGTGGTACACCTGCAGTCCCAGCTGCTCAGGAGGCTGAAGCAGGAGCATTGCTTGAACCCGAGTGATGGCGGTTGCAGCAAGTCGAAATCAGCATATTGCCCTCCAGCCTGGGCGACAGAGCAAGACTCTGTCTCAAAAAACAAACAGAAAAAGAAAACCTGAAAGAGGCCACGCATGATGGCTCATGCCTGTCATCCCAGCACTTTAGGAGGCCGAGGTGGGTGTATTGATTGGGGGCAGGAGTTCGAGACCAGCATAACCAACATGGAGAAATCGCGTCTCTACTAAAAATGTTAAATTATCCAGGCGTGATGGCAGCTGCCTGTAATGCCAGCTACTGGGGAGGCTGAGGCAGGTGGATCGCCTGAACCCGGGAGGCGGAGGTTGTAGTGAGCGGAGATCACGCCACTTCCTGGTTGACAGAGTTCATAATAAAATTAAAAAAAAAAAAAAAAACAAGCTTCACCATGGGCCAGGCGCGGTGGCTCACATCCAGGCCTTTGGGAGGCTGGGGCGGGCAGCTCACTTGAGGTCACGAGTTCGAGACCAGCCTGAACAACATAGAGAAATTCGGTCTCTACTAAAAATGTAAAATCAGCCGGGCATGGTGGTGGTGGATGCCTGTCATCCCAGCTACTCGAGAGGCTGAGGCAGGAGAATCGCCAGAACATGGAAGACAGAGGCTGCAGGGAGCTGAGATTTTCCCACTCTGCTCCAGCCTGGGTGGGGGACAGTCAGGAATTCCACCTCAAAAAAAAAAAAAAAAAATAGGCCAGCGCAGTGGCTCACACCTGTAATCCCAGCACTTTGAGGGGCCAAGGTGGGCAGATCATCTGAGGTCAGGAGTTCGAGACCAGCCTGGCCAACATGGTGAAACCCCGTCTCTATATAAAAGAAAATAATAAGAGGGCATGACAGTATTCCTAGCCATATTCTCTCTCTCTTTCTTTGTGACACAGAGTCTTGCTCTGTTGCCCAGGCTGGAGTGCCACGGCATGATCTCAGGTCTCTGCAACCTCTGCCTCCCGGGTTCAAGCGGTTCTCCTGCCTCAGTTCCCCAAGTGGCTGGGATGACAGGTGCCCGCCATCACACCTGGCTAATTTTTGTGTTTTTAGTAGAGATGAGGTTTCACCTTGTGGGCTAGGCTGGTGTCCAACTCCTGACCTCATGATCCACCCACCTCTATCTTCCAAGGTGCTGGGGTTACAGGTGTGAGCGGCTGCGCCCAACCTTTACGGATACTCTCGATCAAATCTCAGCACCCAGGACGGGGTAGCTGATGTCTAATCTGCCTTCAAGGTGGTGACAGACGGCACAAATGTCCCCTACCTCTAGGCAGCATGCCCCAGGGCTTACCAAATTCAGTGGGCCTGCTCCAGGGACCCCAGGTCAGAATGCAGAAGTCAGCGGTTCTCATTTTCACTGTACGCTTAGCTCGGGGCTCGGAGCTTGGAAGGTTACACCTATTATCCAAGTCACCCTGAATGGTAATCTTTGGAGGAAAGAAAGAAAGGTTTGTTTTCCTTTTTTCTTTTCTTTTCTTTTTTTTTTTTTAAAGACAGGGTTTCACCATGTTGGTCAGGCTGGTCTTGAACTTCTGACCTCAGATGATCCGCCCACTTTGGCCTCCAAAGTGCTTGGATTACAGGCGTGAGCCACCACACCCGGCCTAAAAATACAAAAATCTTTTTCTTTTTTTAAACACAGGGTTCTCTTGAAAACCTTCAAGAAACTTCAAGACAAAGTTTTTCAAGGGATGTTAAGAGAACTGTCTTCTACATGGAGGAAAACCTTGTCTTTCTTCCATTGCTTTGTCTTTTAAATTTTTTTTCTACTTTTTTTCTGTTTCTTTTTTGAGACAGAGTTTCACTCTTGTTGCCCAGGCTGGAGTACAATGGTGTGATCTCTGCTCACGGCAACCTCCGCCTCCTGGGTTCAAGCCATTCTCCTGCCTCTGCCTCCTGAGTAGCTGGGACTACAGGCGCCCACCACCACGTACGGCTAATTTTTGTATTTTTAGTAGAGATGGGGTTTCGCTATATTGGCCAGGCTGGTCTCGAACTTCTGACCTCAGGCAATTTGACTGCCTCAGCCCCCCAAAGTGCTGGGATTACAGGCAGAGTCACCTCGCCCAGCTTTTCAATTTTTTCTGCCACTCTGAATGCACCTGGTCTGATCGGAAGCAGAGTAAAGCCTGGTTAGTATTTAGATGGGACATCCTCTGGGAAAACCTAGATGATTTCTATTCTATTCGATTCCATTTTATTTTATTTTATATTTATATTATTTTATATTTTATTTTATTTACTTTATTTTATTATTTTATTTTATATTTTATTTTATATTTTATTTATTTATTATTTATTTTGCTATTTTATTGTTATTTTTATTTATTTATTTTTATTTTTTATTTTTTTTTGAGATGGAGTTTTGCTCTTGTTACCCAGGCTGGAGTGCAATGGCAGGATCTCGGCTCACCATAACCTCCGCCTCTGGGTTCAGGCAATTCTCCTGCCTCAGCCTCCCAAGTAGCTGGGATTACAGGCACGTGCCACCATGCCCAGCTAACTTTTTGTATTTTTAGTAGAGACAGAGTTTCACCATGTTGACCATATAGTCTTGATCTCTTGACCTTGTGATCCACCCACCTCGGCCTCCTAAAGTGCTAGTATATTATTTTATTTTATTTTATATTTTATTTTATTATTTTATTTATGTTATATTTTATTTTATTATTTTATTTTATATTTTATTTTAATATTTTATTTTATTTTATTTTATATTTTATTTTATTTTATTCTATATTTTATTTTATTTTATTTATTTTATATTTTATTTTATTATTTTAACTTTATATTTTACTTTATTTTATATATTTTATTTTATTTATTTTATATTTTATTATTTTATTTATTTTATATTTTATTTTATTATTTAATTTTGTATTTTATTTAATTTTATGTTTTATTTTATTTTATTTTATTTATTTTATTATTTTATTTATTTTTATTTTATGATTTTATGTTATTTTATTTTATTATTTTATTTTATTAATTTTTTTAATATTTTATTTTGTTTTATTTATTTTATTTATTTTATTTTCAGACAGAGTCTCACTCTGTCACCCAGGCTGGAGGGCAGTGGCATGATCTGGGCTCATGGCAACCTCACTCCCGGGTTCAAGCAATTGTCCTGCCTCAGCCTCCCGAGTAGCTGGGATTACAGGTGTGGCCACCATGCCCAGGTGATTCTTGCATTTTCAGTAGAGACAAGGCTTCTCCAGGTTGGCCAGGCTGGTCTCAAACTCCTGCCATCAAGTGATTTGTGGATGGTCTGAAGCTCCTGACCTCTTGATCCACGGACGTCCGCCTCTCAGTACTGGGATTACAGGCTTGAACCACTGTGTCTGGCTAAAATTCTACTTTTCAAAAAAGAAGGGGCGGGTGCGGTGGTTCATGCCTGTAATTCCGGCACTCTGGGAGGCCCAGGTGGGTGGATCACCTGATGTCAGGAGTTTGAGACCGGCCTGGCCAACATGGTGAAACCCTGTGTCTACTAAAAATACAAACAGTGGGTTGCTGTGGTGGGCCTCTGAAGTCGAAGGTATTCGGGAGGCTGAGGCAGGAGAATCACTTGAATACAGAAGGCAGAGGTTGCAGTGAGCTGAGATTTTTGAGACCCAGCCACTGCACTCCAGCCTGGGTCACAGAGCAGGACTGGGTCTCAAAAATAAATACATAAATACATAATTCTGGAGCATCAGCTGATGTTAACAGGCCTTCAGATGGATAGTTTAGCAAGGGATGTTAACATCGTGACGTCCAGCATACTCACCGCACAGAGAAAGATACTGATGGTCAGAGTGGCAGGGACACTTGGAAAACATCCCACAAAAGTACTCACTCTAAAAGCATTTTACAGGAAGAAATTATCTCCTGAGACATTAACGGAGATGTATTCTTAACCCGCCCAGAAGAAAGAGGGGAAAGATGTGAGGGTCAGTAGAAAAGGCTCAGCATCCGTATCCCAACCACTAAAGGCATGATGCTTCAGACCAACAGCAGAACCCACCCAGGGAGAAATGCCAGGCTTCCGGTTCAAGGTCATGCCCCATCCTGTCACACTGGCACTAAGAGTCCTGTAAACTCAAATTGTGCAATTACCCTAGGGGTCCTGAGTCGTGGAGTGTCGGTTACGTGGGGTGGTGTTAGAGAGTGTGGATTATGTGGGTGGTGTTAGGGTGTGGGTCATGTGGGTGGTGTTAGGGAGTGTGGGTCATGTGGGTGGTGTTAGGGAGTGTGGGTCATGTGGGTGGTGTTAGGGAGGGTGGGTGATTCGGGTGGTTTTAGGGAGGGTGGGTGATTCGGGTGGTGTTAGGGAGGGTGGGTGATGCGGGTGGTTTTAGGGAGTGTGGGTGATGCGGGTGGTGTTAGGGAGGGTGGGTGATGCGGGTGGTGTTAGGGAGTGTGGGTGATGTGGTTGGTGTTAGGGAGTGTGGGTCCTGTGGGGTGGTGTTAGGGAGTGTGGGTCATGTGGGTGGTGTTAGGGAGGGTGGGTGATTCGGGTGGTTTTAGGGAGGGTGGGTGATGTGGGTGGTGTTAGGGAGGGTGGGTGATGTGGGTGGTGTTAGGGAGGGTGGGTGATGTGGGTGGTGTTAGGGAGGGTGGGTGATGTGGGTGGTGTTAGGGAGCGTGGGTCATGTGGGTGGTGTTAGGGAGGGTGGGTGATGTGGGTGGTGTTAGGGAGCGTGGGTGATGTGGGTGGTGTTAGGGAGGGTGGGTCATGTGGGTGGTGTTAGGGAGGGTGGGTCATGTGGGTGGTGTTAGGGAGGGTGGGTCATGTGGGTGGTGTTAGGGAGTATAGGTTGTGTGGGGTGCTGGGCAGGGACTGTGCCGTTATGCTAGCTGTGGTGACTCCAGGATTCGGGGTTGAACCGCGGGTTGTCTACAGGGGCTCTGGGGTTATGCTAGGGGTCGGGGGAATGGTCCGAGGTGTCACTCACCAGTGTGTTTTCAGTGTCAGGTTGGGAGTTCTGGAAGGAAACAACACAGAACACAAGGCTCAGTGTTCGAGGTTCTAACCCACTTCAGACGGCAAGTCCCCACATCCAGCTCAACCCCGTGTCCACAAAAGGAGATCCTGTCCCCTGTCCATCCACACCCAGTGTAGACAGCCCCTGTCCTGAGTGTGAAGTTTCTTTTTTTTTTTTTTTTTTAAACAAGAGACATTCATTTATTTCTCACAGTTCTGGAGGCTGGGAAGTCCAAGATCAAGGTGCTAGAGATTTCAGTTCCTGGTGAGGGCTCTAGTCCTGGCTTGTAGAAGGTTGCCTTCTTGCTGTGTCTTCAAATGGTAGACCTCTGGTCTCTCAGAGTGTGAAGTTTCTAACCCACTTCACACGCTGTCCCTCTGTGTGGGCACCGAATGGGTAAGTGTCCTGAGTCCCTGCAGGCTTCGCTCCCTCCACAAACCCCAAATCGACAGGACACACGGGTGAGGAGCTGCAAACACAGAATCCCGACCTGCCAGTGGTCTTCCTGTACCCACAGCTGCTGACCCACCCACGCAGGCCCTATGGCCTTGGGACAGGGTCCCCTCCTGTCTACACTGAGTGCAGGTGGAGGTGTTGCACGGTCCCATCTGTCTACACTGGGTGCAGGTGGAAGTGGGGCAGGGTCTCCTCCTGTCTACAGTGCACGAAGGTGCATGTGGGGCAGGGTCCCCTCCTGTCTACACTGGGTGTAGGTGGAGGTGGGAAAGGGTCCCCTCCTGTCTACACTGGGTGCAGGTGGAGGTGTTGTGGGGTCCCATCTGTCTACAGTGGGTGCAGGTGGAGGTGGGGCAGGGTCCCCTCTTGTCTACAGTAGATGTAGGTGGAGGTGGGTCGGGGTCCCCTCCTGTCTACACTGGGTACAGGTACATATAGGGCATGGTTCCCTCCTGTCTACACTGAGTGTATGTGGAGGTGGGGCAGGGTCTCCTCCTGTTTACACTGGGTGCAGGTGGAGGTGGGGCAGGGTCCCTCCTGTCTACACTGGGTACAGTTGGAGGTGGGTCGGGGTCCCCTCCTATCTATGCTGGGTGCAGGTGCATGTGGGGCAGGGTCCCCTCCTGTCTACACTGAGTGTAGGTGGAGGTGGGGCAGGGTCTCCTCTTGTCTACACTGGGTCCCCTCCTGTCTACACTGGGTCTCCTCCTGTCTACATTGGGTCCCCTCCTGTCTACAGTGGGTCTCCTGTCTACACTGGGCACCCTCCTGTCTACCCTGGGTGCAGGTGGAGGTGGGGCAGGGTCTCCTCCTGTCTACACTGGGCCCCCCTCCTGTCTACACTGTGTCCCCTCCTGTCTACACTGGGCCCCCTCCTGTCCACACTGGGTCCCCTCCTGTCTGCACTGGGCCCCCTCCTGTCTACACTGGGTGCAGGTGGAGGTGGGGCAGGGTCTCCTCCTGTCTACACCGGGTCCCCTCCTGTCTACACTGTGTCCCCTCCTGTCTACACTGGGCCCCCTCCTGTCTACACTGGGCCCCCGGTGCTGGCACCCACCTGTCTGCACACGTGTAGCTGGTAGCGGAACTCCAGGAAGTGCCGGCGCTGGCGCGTCCTGGGCTGTCTCCACCGCACCACACACTGTGTCTTGTTGCAGGTCACCGTGATGTTGCCGGGCGGGTCGAAGCGTTCTGTAACGAGGGTGCCGGACTCACCCGCGAACCTGGGGCCCACACGCCCGCCCACCCCCTCCCAGACAAAGTGGCTCACGCCTGTGATCCCGGCACTTTGGGCGGCCGAGGCGGGCGCGTCACCCGAGGTCAGGAGTTCGAGACCAGCCTGGCCAACACGGTGAAACCCCGTCTCTGCTAAAAACACAAAACGTTACCTGCTTGGGAGGCTGAGGAAGGAGAATTGCTTGAACCCCGGAGGCGCATCGATCATCAACAGCCACGGAACGGGAGGCCGTGGGAGCCGGGCAGGACGGCCAGGCAGGTGCCCGGCACAGCAGAGACGCCCACGGGAGCAGGACCCCGGGGGGGAGCTGGGGACGGGCTGGGCGAGCGTCCGGGGCCGAAAGAGGCCGGGGGTGTCCAGGGGATGAAAGAGGCCGTGGGTGGGGTGCAGCGGGCTTGGGAAGAGGACAGAGTGTGGGTGTGGGGGGCCACCCTCAACACGCCAGCCTGGAGCGGGGCCTGGGCATGGGGAAGGTGCTGGTGAGGAAGGAAGCAAGGGGGAGACGGAGGGAGGAGGAATGGAGGGAAGGAGAAGGAACGGGAGGAAGGAATGAGGGCAGACAGGGAGAGACGGAGGCGGACAGTGGGGTGATCTCGTCTCACTGCGACCTCCACCTCTCAGATTCAAGCCATTCTCCAGCCTCAGCCTCTCAGACAGGTGGGATCACAGGCGCCCGCCACCACGCCCGGATGATTTTGTGATTTTATTACAGACTCGGTTTCTCCATGTGGCTCAGGCTGGTCTCGAACTCCCAACCTCAGGTGATCCGCCCGCCTCGGCCTCCCAAAGTGCTCCAATTACTTTGTTTTTATTTTATTTTAAATCAAATCAAATAAAATTTGATTTTATTTATATTAAATTAAATTACATTAAATAATTGAATTGAAACATTTTATTGTATTGTATTTTAAAGTTACACAGATTTTAAGGCAAATTCCGTCTCACCTGTAAACAACCGGAAATCGTCTGTTTTATTCTGTCTCTTGTTTTTTGGTCAGCATTTCTGCAAACAAGTTATTCCCACCTACTTTGTTTACCTCCAAAAGTGAATCGAAGAACTGGATCCCGACTTCTCGGCTGGTCCCGGTAACCAGGAAGTAATTGCGGGAGCTTAATCCGCTCAGGTTGTTCAGGTGACACCCCACGTGGGTTCCCGCGTCCTGCCTGTAATAAGGACACGGAATCTCCCGCCTTCCCCTGAAGGATGACAGAGTGTTCAGAGAGCAGGGAGGAAAATCAAACAGAACAAAAACACAAACCCACAAAGAAACCAGAAATAAACCCACGAAATGGAAACAGAAAACAGACACAGATCAGAACAACAGGCCAGGCGTGGTGGCTCACACTTGTCACCTCCGCACTTTGAGCGGCCGACGTGGTCCAACCACGAGGTCAGGAGTTCCAGGCCAGCCTGCCCTACGTGGCGAAACTCCCGTCTCGAATAAAAATACAAAGATCAACCCCGGCGCGGTGGCTCATGCCTGTCATCCCGGTGCTTTGAGAGGCGAGGGGGACAGATCACTTGAGGTCAGGAGTTCGAGGCCAGCCCGGCCAAGATGGTGAAACCCCGTCTCTACTGAAAATATAAAAATTAGACACATACCCCAAAACCTAAAATGCAATTAAAAAAAAAAACCGCAAGGTTCATCGAGCTGAAACAAAAATTTTAAAAGATGAGGGTTTACTGTACAAACAATACTTTAGTAACAATATAGAAATTTAAAATGCAAGAAAGCGCACTGAGAATCCTCTCTTAAAATCTGTTTTTTTGTTTCTCAGACAGATTCCTGTTTACTCTTTGATCACATGTATTATAATTGTACACAGCTATTATCAGCAGACATAGGATTTTGTATCTCATCTCATTAAATATTTTGAATGCTTTTCAAAAAAAATTAGCCGGGCATGGTGGCGGGCACCTGTAATCCCTGCTACTCGGGAGGCCGAGGCAGAAGAATCGCTTGAACCCGGGAGACGGAGGTTGTGGTGAGCCGAGATCGCACCACTGCACTCTGGCCTGGGCAACAGAGCGAGACTCTGTCTCAAATAAATAAAAAGTAGAAAAAATGAACAGCAGTACTTTCCCCCATCCCTGCCTTCCTCATAATTCCTCACATAAGGTGAACACTTCCTTTGAGTCTTGTATGGACAAAAAATAGTGGACATCGCAGGGGGCGGTCGGACCCCATGCCCAGCAACAATTCATGAAATCCACATTGTAGATGAAGCAGGAGAAATCTGCATTGTAGATGAAGTAGGAGAAATTCCTTCTTACCTGGGGACAGGCAGAAACAAAACACTTTTCACTCAAAAGTTAAATGGGGTCGGGAGCGACGGCTCACGCCTGTCACCCCAGCACTTTGGGAGGCTGAGATGGACGGATCACCTGAGGTCAGGAGTTCAAGACCAGCGTGGCCAACATGGTGAAACCCCGTGTCTACTAAAAACACAAAAAATTGTCTTGGCGCAGTGGCTCACACCTGAAATCCCAGCACTTTGGGAGGCCGAGGTGGGTCGATTACCTGAGGTCGGGAGTTCAACACCACCCTGACCAACATGGAGAAACCCTCTGTGTACTAAAAAAACAAAAATTTAGCTTGGCATGGTGGCGGGCACCTGTAATGTTAGCTACTAGGGAGGCTGAGGCAGGAGAGTCACTTGAACCCAGGAGGTGGAAGTTGCATTGAGCTGAGATGATGCCATGGAACTCCAGCCTGGGTAACAAGAATGAAACTGTGTCTCAAGAATAAAAAATAAAAAATGCAAAAACTCGGCTGTGGTGGCAGGTGCCTGTCATCCCAGCTACTCGGGGGGCTGAGGCAGGAGAGTCGCTTGAACCCCAGAGGTGGAGGTTGCAGTGAGCTCAGATCACTCCACTGCCCTCCAGCCTTGGGGGACAGAGCCAGACTCCAGCTCAAAAGAAAAAAAAAGAGTTAAATGGGATTTAATTTGATGGTCTTGGGTGCGGCTTCGAAGGGTGAGGGATGCTGTGAAGAGATTCCTGCAGTGTCTTCCGTACCGGAATTTGGATAAGGCATTTTTTCTTGAAATTTTCCTTGGCTGGTCTGCACATGCACCTCGAAAGTGACTCCTCCGTGGAGAGTGACCTCACAAAACGTGCAGGAACATTCTTTCTTCCTGAGCTGAGAAGTTGGAGTGCGTCAGAGCAGATGAGGAAACAGATTTATGTCTCCTCTGCTCTCCGTGGTGCTGGTTTCCAACCGGATTCAGAGACACCCACTTGTCTCCCTCCGTGAGGTCGTCCCCCTATACCTCCTCCGAGGGCTCTCAGGGGATACCCCAAATACCAGCTGGCAGGTGGAAAATGAATGTCATAATCGAGCAATGTTTATAATATCAGACTGAGGCAGGCTGGGGTGATTCATGCCTGTCACCCCAGCACTTTGGGAGACCGAAGCAGGTAGATCACCAGAGATCAGGAGTTCAAGACCAGCCTGGCCAATAAGCTGAAATCCCGTCTCTACTACAAATACCAAAATTAGCCGGGCATGGTGGCACGCACCTGTAGTCCCAGCTACTCCGGAGGCTAAGGCAGGAGAATCGCTTCAACCCAGGAGGCAGAGGTTGCAGTGAGCCGAGATCACACCACGGCACTCCAGCCTGGGTGACACTGTGAGACTCCATCTCAAAAAAAAAAAAAAAAAAAAAAAAATCCTCTACAGACCCAGACGCATCGCAACACAAGCCAGAAGGGCGTCCGTGGTCCCCGTGAGGTCCTGGGCATGAAATGATGCTAAATATCACACTTGGGTTTGGGTCCCTTCCCGCCCCCGCTCCCACTTCTTTGTTTATTTGTGTTTTTGTTTTTGCTTTTTGTTTTTGAAACAAAAACTTGTCGCCCAGGCTGGAATGCAGTGGCGCGATCTCGGCTCACTGCAACCTCCGCCTCTCGGGTTCAAGCGATTCTCCTGCCTCATCTTGCTGAGTAGCTGGGATTTCAGGCACCCGCCAGCACACCCGGCTAATTTTTGTATTTTTAGTAGAGAGTTTTGCCATGTTGGCCAGGCTGGTCTCGACCTCCTGACCTCATGATCCACCCGCCTCGGCCTCCCAAAGTGCTAGATTAAAGGTTTGAGCCAGTGTGCTGTACCTAATTTTTTATTTATTTATTTATTTATTTTTTTAATTTTTGTGTTTTGAGACATCGTCCTGCTCTGTCCCCCAGGCTACAGTTCAGTAACTCAATCTCAGCTCACTGCAAGCTCCGACCCCTGGCTTCAAGCGATTGTCCTGCCTCAGCCTCCCGAGTAGCTGGGATTACAGGTGCCCGCCACCACACCCAGCTAATTTTTTGTATTTTTAATAGAGACGAGGTTTCACTATGTTGGCCTGGTTGGTCTCGAACTCCTGACCTCAGATAATCCACCCTCCGCAGTCTCCCAAAGTGCTGGGAATATAGGTGTGAACCACTGTGTCCAGTGCTTGCCTTGTTAGTAGAGACGGGGGGCCAGGCGCGGTGGGTCACGCCTGTAATACAGGGTGAGTCGGACGTGGCGTTCCCTGACTTAGAAGCCACGCGGCCAGCTGGCTGGGTACAGTGGCTCATGCCTGTGATCTCAGCACTTTGGAAAACCGAGGCAGGGGGATCACCTGAGCTCAGGAGGTCAGGGTCAGCCTGGCCAACACGCTGAAACCCTGTCTTTCTTTGTTTTTAAAGATGGTCAGGAGTTCGAGACCAGTCTGGCCAACATGGTGAAACCCCATCTCTATTAAAAATACAAAATTAGCGGACGTGAGTTGGAGTTTCACTCTTGTCTCCAAGGCTGGAGTGCAGCGGTGCGATCTCGGCTCACCGCAACCTCCGCCCCCCCGGGTTCAAGCGATTCTCCTGGCTCAGCCTCCCCAGTAGGTAGAATTACAGGTGTCCACAAGCATTCCTGGCTAATGTTTTGTATTTTTAGTAGAGACGGGGTTTCTCCATGTTGGTCAGGCTGGTCTCAAACTCCTGACCTCAGGTGATCCGCCCGCCTAGGCCTCACAAGGTCCTGGGAGCACCTGGCTCTTATCATTATAGTTTTCTTCAAATCCATGGAATGCACAATGAGAATTCTCATGTAAACTCTGTGACTAGCTACTCACTTTAGTTAGTAATAATGTGTCAATACGGGCTGGGCATGGTGGCCCACGCCTGTCATCCAAGCACTTTGGAGGCCAAGGCGGGCGGATCACCTGAGGTTGGGAGTTCAGGACCAGCCTGACCAACATGGTGAAACCCCGTCTTTAAAAAAATAAAGAAAGAAAGAATAATGTGTCAGTATCAGTAATAGGGTATCAATATTGGCTCACGATATCAACCTGCCTGAACCATCTCTGTGGCTCCTGCTTACGTGTGTGTAAGAGAAAAAAGCATATAGGAACGCTTTGTAATTTCTGAACCTGGTGGAAACCGCCTGGCCCCCCTAACATTCCTGCTGCAAACCTTCACTTTCAGAGATTGCATATGGCTGGGGGCGGTGGCTCACGCCTCTCATTCCAGCCCTAAGGAGGCCAAGGCAGGTGAATCATGAGGTCAGGAGTTTGAGACCAGCCTGGCCAACATGGTGAAACCCCATGTCTACTAGAAATACAAAAATCAGCGAGGCGTGATGGCGCACACCTGTCATCCCAGCTACTCAGGAGACTGAGGCAGGAGAGTCACCTGAACCCGGGAGGTGGAGGTTGCAGTCAGCCAAGATCGCACCACAGCACTCCAGCCTGGGTGACAGAGCTGGAATCAGTTGTGTTGGCTCAAACCTGTCATCTCAGCACTTCGGGAGGCCGAGAGGTAGGCGGATCGCCTGAGGTTAGGAGTTTGAGACCAACCTGGCCAACAAGGCGAAACCCCACCCCTACTAAAAATACAAAAAAAAAAAAAAAAAAAAAAAAAAAAATTCCAGGTGTGGTAGAGGGCGCTTGTAATCCCTGCTACTCCAGAGCCTACTCTGGAAGGTGAAACAGAAGACTCTCTCTCTCTCTTTTTTTTTTTTTAAGATGGGCTTTCACCAAGATGGCAAGGCTGGTCTTGAACTCCTGACCGCAGCAGAGGCATGCTGTGTCTATCGTGAAGGGGTGGCTTATTGTTTTATGTATTTTTATTTTTATCTATTTATTTTGAGACAGAGTCTCGCTCTGTCGCCCAGGCTGGAGTGTAGGGGTGCGATCTCGGCTCACTGTAGCCTTCGCCTCCTGGGTTCAAGTGATTCTCCTGCCTCTGCCTCCCAAGTAGCTGGGATGACAGGCACCCGCCACCAAGCCCGGCTAATTTTTGTATTTCCAGTACAGTCAGGGTTTCACCAATGTGGCCAGACTGGTTTCGAACTCCTGACCTTTTGATCCACTCACTTTGGCCTCCCAAAGTGCTGGGATGACAGGCATGTTTTTTAATATGATTTTTTATTCTATTTTATTTTTAATAAAGATGAGGTTTCACCATGATGGCCAGGCTGGTCTTGAACTCCTGACCTCAGGTGAGCCACCCATCTCGGCCTCCCAAAGTGCTGGGATTACAGGCGTGAGCCACAGCTCCCGGCCAAGAAGACGCTCTTAAACTGGGCGGCGGAGGTTGCAGTGAGCCGAGGTCACAGCACAGCACTCCATGCTGGGTGACAGAAAGAGACACCGTCTAAAAACAAAGAAACAAACAAAAAAGATCGTGTCTCTCAGAGCATTCCTCTCTAAAAGGAACCTCGCTGGGTGCAAAAGGGAAGTAAAAACGGACAGACCACACCTGCGTTCCTCTTCTCCTCCACCCACCTCCCACGGCCACCCGCCTGACGTGGACATGTGGCCGGCTTCCTCATGTGGACGGCTGCACTCATCTTCCCAGTGCCTGCCTCTGGGTCTTGCAACTGTCTCAGCTCTGGGCAGGCTTCCCCTGAGGCACCCCAGACACCCACATTCTGAGCCGGGCACGGTGGCTCACGCCTGTAATCCCAGCTCTTTATGAAGCCAAGGCGGGCAGATCACGAGGTCAGGAGATCAAGACCATCCTGGCCCACACGGTGAAACCTCATCTCTACTAAAAATACAAAAATTAGCTGGGCATGATGGTGGGCCTGTGTAATCCCAGATCTTTTGGATGATAAGGCGGGCAGATCACCTGAGGCCGGGAGTTCGAGGCCAGCCTGAACAACATGGAGAAAACCCACCTGTATTAAAAATACAAAATTAGCTGGGCGTGTTCGCAGGTACCTGAAATGTCAGCTCCTCGGGAGGCTGAGGCAAGAGAATCGCTTGAACCCGGGAGGCAGAGTTTGCAGTGAGCCAAGATTGTGCCACTACACTCTAGCCTGGTGACAGAATGAGGCTTCTTCTCAAAGAATAGACAAAAAATAAATATATATAATTAGTAAAAATAAAAATAATCATAATCATAATATAAAATCAAGCTGCACTTCATACACCTTGGACACGTGTTATCAACACCTCATTAGAGTATGTCCCCTGGGCCTAGGTCACTCATATTTGGCTGAGAATAAACCTCTTTAAATATTTACTTTATTTTGTTTTTGAGATAGAATTTCAGTCTTGTTGCCCAGGCTGGAGTGCAGTGGCACAATCGTGGCTCACTATAACCTCCGCCTCTGGGGTTCAAGGGATTCTCTGGCCTCAGCCTCACGAGTAGCTGGGATTACAGGCACCCACCACCACGCCCGGCTAATTTTGTATTTTTAGTAGAGACGGGGTTTCACCATGTTGGTCAGGCTGGTGTTGAACTCCCAACCTCAGGTGATCCACCTGCCTCGGACTCCCAAAGAGCTGGGATAACAGACATGAGCCACCCTCCCCCGGCCAGCGTTTGGTTCTTTATACACAGTTTCAAGCCTCTTCTCTGCCTGGAGACCCTTATCAGGTTGCCTCTGGGGGACACGTGCTGTCCTAGAGGGAATGTAAGACTCTAAATCCGGTTCATCACTAGGGAGCAAAACATTTCCGTTCTTTATTTTTATTTTATTTATTTTTCTTTTTTTTTTTTTAAGACAGGGTTTCACCATCTTGGTCAGGCTGGTCTCGAACTCCCGACCTCAGGTGATCCACCTGCCTCAGCCTCCCAAAGTGCTGCGATTACAGGCGTGAGCCACGGCACCCAGCACATTTCAGTTCTTTAGACTTAAGAATAATAAACCCCCCGTCACAGACAGCCCAAAGGAGGCAACGTACCACGTTCTAGGCAAGCATCTCCAACTCTCCACTCCACGTTCTGTCTTCCCCGGTCTCCTGCCATGAACTGAGAAAGGAAAACAAACCTCAGGACCCCGAAATCATGAAGCCGAGGGCCAGGTCATGCTGGAAACGGTGTCAGGCAAACCTGCCTCTCATTTTAGTCATAAGCAAAAAAATACTACAGAGATTTAAAAAATTGCTCCCAGGGCAGGGCACGGTGGGTCACTCTCATCATTCCAGCATTCTGGGAGGCTGAGGCGGGCGGATCACTTGAGGCCAGGAGCTCGAGACCAGCCCGGCCCACGTAGTGAAACCCTGTCTCTACTAAAACTACAAAAATTAGCTGGGCATGCTGGCGCTCCCTTCGAATCCCAGCACTTTGGGAGGCCAAGGTGGGCAGATCACCTGAGGCCAGGATGTAGAGACCAGCCTGAAGAACATGCAGAAACCCTGTCTCTACTAAAAATACAAAAAATTAGCTGGGCGTGGTGGCCCATGCCTGTCATCCGAGCTAGTTGGGAGGCTGAGGCAGGATAATCACTTGAACCCTGGAGGCGGAGTTTGCGGTGAGCTGAGATTGCCGCATTGCACTCCAGCCTGGGCAACAGAGCTGCACTCTGCCCCGTCCCAAAAAAAGTATAATAATAAATATTAAATATTTATAAATATTTAAAGTATAAATATTTATAAATATGTAAATATAAATATTAATAAATATTTAAAATATAAATATTTATAATTCTTTAAATTTATATATTTTATATAAATGTATATATTTTATATTTTTATAAATATATGAATTATATATACTATATATAAATATATATACTACATATAGTATACTATATATGCTATATATTTACATATTTATAAATATATAAATATATATTTAACATATACAACATATATAATATATTTATATATAATAAACATATAAATATATTTATAAATATATATACTGTATATTTATATATTATATTATATATCATATAATTATAATTATATTATATATATTTATATATCATATAATATATAAATATACAGTATATATATTTATATATTATAATATATATGTAATATGTATATAATATGTATATAAAAAATCCCAGTACTTTGGGAGGCAGGTATTATATAAATCTATTTTTATATATATATATATATATATATATATATATATATATATATATATTTTTTTTTTTTCCCAAAGTACTGGGATTATAATATTATATTTTATCATAAATATCATATATTTATAAATATATAAATATACCATATATTTTTATATTTATAAACATATAAATTTTACTGGGCACTGGTGGCAGGCACCTGTAATCTCAGCTACTCGGGAGGCTGAGGCAGGAGAATCACTTGAAGACGGGAGGCAGAGTTTGCAGTGAGCCGAGATCGCACCACCGCACTCCAGCCGGGACACAGAGCGAGACTCTGTCTCAAATAATAATAGTAAAATGTCTGAAGGAAATAATAATAATAAAATAATAATAAAATGTCTGAGCATCAAGGGCACCTGTCGTGGGTATTTCCTGAGGCTGTGCCCCAGCCACACGCCCTTAACGTTGGCAAAATAGACTTTCTAAATGGACTGAGACCTGGCTCAGATAGGTCTTCCTGGTTTGCAAAACGTTTTCTACCAACAGAAAATTATGCAACGTTTTTGGGTTTTGTAGGCAGCACCTACAAATTTCCTCTTCTTCTATTCATGTTCCCAGACCGGGTTTCCTTACCCCTTTCCACTGACTTTGGCTCATTCTAAAATAGAAGCCTCTGAGCTTCCTCCTCTGATTTAAAGCCAGGATGACGGAGAGTGCGGGAAATGAAAATATTTTACCCCAAAACAGGGCTCCGTGCTACAAGGAGTATTTCAAATTAAAAAGCCCTTTGATATTACCAAGCTCTGAAAAACATTTCCTCCGATTTCAGTAACAATAAAACTGACCTGCCCAGGAAAACAATTGTGTGGGTTTTTTTTTGTTGTTGTTATTTTTTTTCCCCCGTCAGCTCATTATCTGCTGCACAAAAGAAGAGGAAGAGTTTATTTTATTTTATTTTATTTTATTTGAGACAGAGTCTTGCTCTGTCGCCCAGGCTGGAGTGCGGTGGCTTGATCTCAGCTCACCGCAACCTCCGCCTCCCGGGTTCAAGCGATTCTCCCGCCTCAGCCTCCTGAGTAGCTGGGATTACAGGCATCCACCATGCCCGGGTAATTTTTGTACTTTGTATTTTTAGTACAGACGGAGTTTCACTAGGTTGACCAGGCTGGTCTCGAACCCCTGACCTCACGTGATCCAGCAGCCTCAACCTCCCAAAGTGCTGGGATGACAGGCCTGAGCCACTGTGCCTGGCCTACTGAGATATCACCACACCTGAACAGACCATTTTACAAGGAAAAAGCCTGTGTCGAACAATTGAGTGAATTGAGTTCTCCAAATATGGCTGACCATGACGTGTTTCTATTTAAAAATATAAAATTAGCCGGGCCTGGTGGTGCATGCCTGTAATCCCAGCTACTCAGGAGGCTGAGGGAGGAGAGTAACTTGAACCCGGGAGACGGAGGTTGCAGTGGGCCGAGATCGCGCCATTGCACTCCAGCCTGGGCTATAAGAGGAACTTCATCACAATTTTTTTTAAAAAACATAAAAATATAAAAGAAAATACATTGGTTTGGTCCAGACGGCTGGAATCCCACCACTTTGGGAGGCCAAGGCAGACTGATCAGGAAGTCACCAGTTCGACACCAGTCTCGAAAACAGAGTAAAAACCTGTCTCTACTACTAAAAAAAAAAAAATACATAGAAAAGGAAAATTAGCCAGGTGTGCCTGGCATCTGTAATCCCAGCTACTCTGGAGGCTGAGGCAGGAGAATCGCTTGAACCTGGAAGGCGGGTGGATCACTTGAGGTTAAGAGTTAAGGGAAAAAAAAAATCAGAGGCTGGGTGTGGTGGCTCACACCGGTAATCCCGGCACTTTGGGAGGCCAAGGTAGGAAGAAAACTTGATCCCAGGAGTTCAAGACCAGCCCGGGAAACACAGCGAGACTCTCACCTGTACGAAAGTACAAATATTCACCAGAATATGTGAAATATAGTGATGACAAAGATTAATCCTTTATCACAAACCCTTGAAGAGGAGCACATCTCCCCGTGATTTCTTTTTAATAGTCTTTTTCTGTTTTGAGACAGTTTCGCTCTTGTTACCCAGGTCACCATGACCTCCACCACCCGGGTTCAAGTGTTTCTCCTGCCTCAGCCTCCCGAGTAGCTGGGACTACAGGGGCCCACCGCTGCGCCTGGCTAATTTTTGTGTTTTTAGTAGAGGCAGGGTTTTGCCATGTTGGCCAGGCTGGTCTCGAACTCCTGACCTCACGATCCTCCTGCCTCTGCCTCCCAAAGTGCTGGGATGACAGGAGTGAACCACCATGGCTGGCCCCTTTACCTTCTTAATAATCTTGCCTACCAAGTCGCTGAGATTACAGGTGCCTGGCCACACATCTGGCTAATCATTGTAGTGTTAGCAGAGACGGGGTGTCACCGTGTTGGCCAGGCTGGTCTTGAATTCCTGACCTCATGATCCTCCTCACCTTGGCCTACCAACGTGCTGGGATTACGGGTGAGAGCGACCGCACCCAGCCTGCATTCATCTGTGGAAACTGCTTCCCGTTGCCACAAACAGCTATGAATTCACCTAAGAATACCACGCCAGACGCTGGAGCCAACTCCCGGCAACTTAGCTATGTACAGATTCACCTAAGAATACCGCTCCAGACGCTGGACCCAACTCCCTGCAACTTAGCTATGTACAGACAATCATTCATCGATTGTTTCTTCCTTTTTATTTTTTTAATTTATTTTTTTTTATTTTTTTTTTAAAGACATGGTTTCATCACCTTGGCCAGGCTGGTCTTGAACCCCTGACCTGCAGTGATCCGCCTGCCTCGGCTTCCCAAAGTGCTGAGATTACAGGCGTGAACCACCACGTCCGGCCCAATTGTGTGTGTTTTTTTCTTTAAATCAATGAGAATTCCTGGCAAACAGCTTCACAGAAGCCCAATCCCTGTCCCCCAACACCTCCCTCACCCCCATTTTTTTTTTAACCCGCTTATAACGAAGGCAGAACACAGTGATAGCCGAGTATCGCTAGGGCTGACTTTGGCTGATGTCAACGCAAGTTTCCAATCTGATTTTGTGTTTCTGTCTCTGTTTGACACCGACAGACAGAAGCAGAAACACGTACCCCGGTGGCTCCACATGGTGAAGGCCAGAACATCAAAGAATGCAGCTTACCCCACGGCACCCGCTTCCCCTCCCTGCTTTGCTCATCTTCTCGGGGGGACTCCAGCCTGGGCACCTCCTTTCACGCTCCTCTCCCTCCTAATGGCCTCCCCGCCTCCCGCCTTGGCTTCCTCATTTCACAGGGTTGGGAAACCTGTAATTGTGGGTGAGGTCACGGGCTCTTGACCTCCGCTCCAAAGAGCGGGTTGTTGGTCAGCTCAAGTGTGAGTCTTACACACATGTGCAGAGACACACAGCGGCAAACACAGGTGCGCACACACAAACCCTCGTGCGCACACACCTGCACACACATCCGCACACACACCTGCTTACATATCTCTACACATGGTAGCATGCAGACACACCTGCATGCACACCTGCATCCATATCTCTACATACGCCTACACAGACACACTGGCACACACACCTGTATACACACTCCTTTGCACACACATGCATACATCTGTACACACAGCTGCACACATCCTCCTGCACACATTTGTGCACACAGACAATTGCACACACACCTGCACACACACACCTGTACACACACATTGCTGCGTAAACACCTACATACATATCTGTACACACACGTGCATCCACACTCCTGCACACACACCTGTACACATTCCTGCATACACACACTCCTGCGTACACACCTCCATACATATCTGTACACACAAGTGCACACACGCTCCTGCACACACACCTGTACACACTCCTGCACACACACACTCCTGTGTACACACCTACATACATAACTGTAAACACACATACACACACACCTGTACACACACTCCTGCACACACTCCTGCACACAAACTCCTACATACACACCGGCATACATATCTGTACACACAGCTGCACACACACTCCTATACACACACCTGAATACACACTCCTGCACACACATGTGTACATATCTCCACATGCCTGCACACAGTGTGCATGTGCACACACAGAACTATACATGCGCATCTGCCTACACACCCACACACACCTGCACACTAATCTGCACACACCTGCACACACATGTACACGCACACACATCTGTGCAGACAGCCGTACACACATCTGCACAGAGACCTGCACACACATCCCCACACACCTGTTGCATGTGTAGACATGCACAACTGCCTACACACCTACACACACCTGCACACACAACTGTACAGCGACTTGCACACACAGACTCCTGCACACACTCCCTCCTGCACACACATGCATGTCTGCAAACACATCTGCACACACACCTGCATATACAGCCTCCTGCACACACAGCTGCACATAGATCTGCACACATCTCCGCGTGCCTGAACACACAACTATATGTGCACATCTGCCTACACACCTACACACACACCTGCACACAAATCTGTACACACACCCTCCTGCACACACATGCATACACATCCCCACACACCTGCACAAAGTGCACGTGTGCACACACACAACTACACATGCACATCTGCCTGTACACTGCACACACATCTGTACACATACAGCCCTGCACACACACCTGCACAAACACGTCCCCACATGGCTGCACACACTGCACATGTCCATACACACAACTACACACGCACACCTGCACACACACACAAATCCAGATGCCTTTTGTGCTGTGTACAAAGTCCTAAGAAGAACCAAGCAGGCCGGCTCGGTGGCTCACTAAAAAACTAACCATATGAAAATTAGCCAGGAGCGGTGGCAGGTGCCACTCAGGAGGCTGAGGCAGGAGAATCCCTTGAACCCAGGAGGCAGAGGTTGCTGCGAGCCGAGATCACGTCCGTGCACTCACCCTGGGCAAGAATGAAACTGTCTCTCAAAAAAAGAACCAAGGAGAGCAGAGAGGTCTTTATGCAGCGGAAGATGACAGCTGGCCAGCAACACCATCGGAAGACCGCGTGTCCTCCGGCTTCTCCTCCCTGTTTACGCAGGAGCTCCGACTTCGTGCATTCGTGTGGCTGTAAAGCAAAGCCTGAGGCTGGATCCTCACTTCGGCTTGGCTCCGCGTGACGTTTCAAATCTCATTTATTTTTACTTTTTGAGATGGAGTCCTGCTCTGTGGACTGCCATGGTGCCATCTCCGCTCACTACAACCTCCGCCTCCCGGGTTCAAGCGATTCTCCTGCCTCAGCCTCCCGAGTAGCTGGGACTACAGGCGCCCGCCAGCACGCCCGGCTAATTTTTGTATTTTTGGTACAGACGGGGTTTCTTCTTGTTGGCCAGGCTGGTCTCGAACTCCCGACCTCAGGCAATCCACCTGCCTCGGCCTCCCAAAGTGCTGGGATCACAGGTGTGAGGCTCTGCGTCCGGCCTGCTGTCCAGTTTTCTATCACCAAGGATTACCAGAAGCTGCGAGTCACGGGATTTCAAACGTCACTTGTCTGACAGTGCATCTTAAAGGTTAGCAGCGGAGAGGAAGCTTCCTAGAAGCGATGAGAAGCAGGGTTATTTGCTAAGTTTGTTTCCCTCCCTCCCTTCCTCCCTGTATCCCTCCCTCCCCTCCTCCTTCCCTCCCTGCCTCCCTCATTCCCCTCCTCCCTCCCTCCCTCCTTCCTTCCTTCCCTCCTTCCTTCCCTCCCTCCCTCCTTCCTTCCTTCCCTCCTTCCCTCCTTCCTTCCCTCCTTCCTTCCTTCCTTCCTTCCTTTTTCCCTCCCTTCCTTCCAACTTTCCTTCTTTCCTTCTTTCTTTCTTTTCCTTCTGTCTTTCTTTTTTGAGACAGAGTCTCGCTCTGTCTCCCAGGCCGGAGTGCAGTGGCGTGATCTCAGCTCACTGCAGCCTCCACCTCCCGGGTTCAAGGAATTCTCCTGCCTCAGCCCCCACGAGTAGCTGAGATTCCAGGCATGGACCGCTAGGCACAGCTAACGTTTGTATTTTTATTATAGATGGGTTTCTCCGTGTTGGCCAGGCTGGTCTTGAACTCCTGACCTCAGGTGATCCGCTCAGCTCCACCTCCCCAAGTGCTAAAACGACAGCTGTGAGCCTCTGTGCCGGGAGTGAAACTGTTCATTTTAATGCTTAGGTTTAGGAAAGTGTGGACAGCTGCGTAGAAACAGAACTGGAGGGAAAGGGACTGGTCTAATGCGATGGGCTAGTGAGGAACCCCGCCAGGCCTGTCCCTCTAGATTCTTCTCAGCCTCTGTGAGAAGCCTTGCTTTCTCTGAGTGAGAGTAGAAACGTCTCTGGAATGAGAGTCTCAGGACCTTTAGTCAAACAAGGTACGTCACCGAATTTCCTTGTGGCCAGTCATTTTTATTTTTATTTTTATTTTTGAGATGCAGTTTTGCTCCTGTTGCCCAGGCTGAAGCGCAGTGGTGTGATCTCAGCTGACTGCAACCTCCACCTCCTGGATTCAAGCGATTCTCCTGCCTCAGCCTCCCGAGTAGCTGGCACTACAGGTGCCCACCACCACGCCCGGCTAATTTTTTTTGTATTTTTAGTAGAGACGGGCTTTCAGCAACTTGGCCACACTGGTCTCGAACTCCCAACCTCAGGGGATCCACCTGCCTCAGCCTCCCAAAATGCTGGGATTGCAGGTGTGAGCCGCCGTGCCAGGCTGAGATTCTGTCTCATAAATAAATGAATACACAAACAAATAAACAAAATCTGGCAGGGAGATGCTTGGGAAGCAGGGATCACGGATGGGTCAGGCTGGAGATGGAATCACAGGGGGTTAAAGTGAGTTTTTCTTACCACATTCTGTTCCTGGGAGGCTGTCACAAAACTGGTCAAATCTAGGTCGTTCAGACTCTGGGAGCTAGAGACTTCATGACCCCTAAAAACTGTCATTCTTTCCCTTTCTTTTTCTTTTTTTTTGTGTTTTTGAGATGGAGTTTCACTCTTGTTTCCCAGGCTGGAGTGCAATGGCACGATCTCAGCTCACTGTGACCTGCACCTCCTGAGTTCAAGTGATTCTCCTGCCTCAGCCTCCCCAGCAGCCCAGATGACAGGTGCCCGCCAGCACACCTGGCTAATTTTGTATTTTTAGTAGAGATGGGGTTTCTCGATGTTGATCAGGCTGGTCTTGACCTGCTGACCTCAGGGGAACCACCCACCTCGGCCTCTTAAAAGTTGAACACTGGCCGTCACAAAAGCTGTGTCTGAATCCTAAAGCCCAGAACTTTGAAATGGGACCTTATTTGGAAATAGGGTGTTTGCACCTGTGATGACTTAAAGATCCCAAGGGAAGATCGTCCTGGATGAGTGTGGGGCCTGAATCCAATGACAGGTGTCCTTTTAAAAGACTGAAGAGGACACACAGACACAGAGGAGGAGGCACAGACTGCAGTGGTGGGGCCGCAAGCCCAGAGATGCTGCAGCCCCCAGGAGCTGGGAGTGGCCGGCAGGAGCCTCCCCTGGAGCCTCCAGAGAGAACGCAGCTGTGAGCCACCTAGATCTCAGACTCCTGGTCTGCAGGACGGGGAGAGGATTAATCTCTTTTTTTGGAAACCTCCTAAATTAGTTGATTTATTATTGCAGACTTATCAAAGTAATACAGCAGGGTGCGGTGGCTCAGGCCTGCAATCCCAGCACTTGCAGAGGCTGAGGTGGATGGATTGCCTGAAGTCAGGACTTCAAGCCCAGGTTGGCCCATCTGCTGAGACCCCATTTCTACTAAAAATATTTTTAAAAAACATTGGGCACAGTGGCTCATGCCTGTAATCCTGGCACTTTGGGAGGCCAAGGCGGGCAGATGACTTGAGGTCAGGAGTTCAAGACCAGCCTGGCCAACATTGTGAAACCCCGTCTCTACTAAAAGTACAAAAATTAGCTGGGCATGGTGGTGCCTGCCTGTATTCCCAGCTACTCAGGAGGCTGAGGCAGGAGAACGTCTTCAACCCAGGAGGCAGAGGTTGGAGTGAGTCAAGATGGTGCCACTGCACTCCCGCTTGGGCAACAGAGCAAGACCCCATCTCAAAAAAAAAAAAAAAAACTTAGCCGGGAGTGGAGGTGGACACCTATAATCCCAGCTACTCAGGAGAATGGCTTGAACCAGGGAGGTGAGGGTTGCAGTGAGCTGAGATTCTTCACTGCAGCCTGAGCAACAGACTGACTTTGTCTCAAATAAGGAAAAAAAAAGAAAAAGAAACAATACAGTTGCATTTTTCCTGGTTTTGCTTGACATTGTTTGTTTATGTATACTTCCCTGCCTTTCCAGAAACCACGGTTCCGTGATTCCTGCACCGGCACAGAACGTGGCCCTCCCTGAGTGACATGTTAGTAGCACTGAGCTCTGACATTCATTCCAGGACCTCTCAGCCACTTCCTGTCGGTGTCTGTCCTGGTCTGTGAACATGGGGACGGGGACATGTTTTGTCTGATGGAAACGTGCCCCAGAGAATGTCCCTGCTTAGACAGACTCAGGCTTCCCTGTGGCATCTCCTTGGCATTTCGCTTGTTGGGAATCCCCGGTTCTGTCTTTCGAATGAGGGGCGTGGGCTGAGCAGGGACTTTGTTTTCCTGACCTCAAGTTTCCTCTTTGCTGAAAACAACTGTGTGTCTGTTTTCTCAGGGAAAGGAATGGGAGGGAGGAGACAGGAAGATATAAAGCTCAGACGCAGAATTTACACGCAGGGCTGGATGTGGGGACTGATGTCGGTAATCCCAGCACATTGGGAGGCCGAGGCAGGAGGATCACCTGAGGTCAGGAGTTCGAGACCAGCCTGGCCAATATGGTGAAACCCCATCTCTACTATCTATCTATCTATCTATCTATCTATGTAACTATCTATGTATGTATGTATCTGTCTATCTATGTGTCTGTGTATCTATCTATGTATCTATCAGCTATCAATCAATCATCTATGTATCTATCATCTATCATCTGTCTATCATCTATTTATCTATCTATAATGATAACTTACTATATCTATCTTCTATTCCATCTAGTATCTGTCTATCTCTCCATCTTTCTAATATCCACGTATCTATCATCTATCGATCACACTGGTTCACAGGCCAGCGAGAAGTCTATCCCCACCACACACTTGGCCATGTCCGGGGACAATATCAAAAGATTCACAGGCTGGGCATGCTGGCTCAGTCCTGTCACCCAAGCACGTTGGGAGGCTAAGGTGAGTGGATCACCTGAGGTCAGGAGTTCAAGTCCAGCCTGACCAACATGGTGAAACCCTGTCTCTACTAAAAATACAAAAATTAGCCAGGCGTGGTGGCAGGTGCCTGTCATCCCAGCTACTCGGGAGGCTGAGGCAGGAGGATCGCTTGAACCCGGGAGGCGGAGGTTGCAGTGAGCCGAGATGACACCATTGCAGTCCAGCCTGGGGAATGGAGTGAGACTCCATCTCAACAGCAAAAGAGTCACAATTTATGGACATTCCTGGCGTTGTTCCTGGAAAGTGTGCTCCCGGGCCCTGGTGCGTGGGTTCGAGCACCCCGTAGCCCTGAGGCTTCGCTGTGTGGCCGCTGGCAATGTCACCCGTGCTGAGTCTGAGACGCTCCCCTTCTGTGCGGTGGAGAAAGCGTCCCTTTTCTTTGTTGCGGCCGACACCGGCTCACTTTCTCCGTGGCCACGCTTTCCCCTGCACACACCCTCCCTGCAGCCACCGCAGGAAGCAGCCTGTGACCCCAGCCTCCTATCTAGGGACAGGCAGGCCTGTGGCCAGGCGGCTCCCCAGGAAGCCGGAAACCGGCCCCAGCTTTCTGGGGAGGGTGCAGGCCCGGCAGGCAGGCGGGCGCCGGGTGACACCCCTTTCCCAGATGTGGAAGTACTCGCCATCACACGAGTGACGGTTGCTCAACTTCCTGAAAAGTCGGGGGCGCCTTCATGCTTCACGGGAAGGGCAGGGGCTGCGGTGGCCGCATGAGCCCCCCAAGGTGGGTGGCGTCTCTCACAGGCACCTGCTGTCTGGGGCAGAGGCAGAAAGGACACGCTGCTGGAAATGAATCTTTGTCATCTATCTATGTATCTATCTATCATCTATCATCTATCTATATATCTATGTATCATCTATCTATCATCTATCTATCTATTTCTATCTATGTATCTGTCTAGCTATCTATATATCTATCACATATCTATCTATCCAATATCCATCATCTATCTATCATCTATCAATCATCTATCTACATATCTATCAATCATATATCTAACATCTATCATCTGTCTATCATACATCTATCATCTATTTATCTATCATCTATCTAACATCTTCTATCATCTATCATCTGTCATCTATCTATATATGTATCATATATCTATCATCTATCATCTATCTATCATCTATGTATCTATCAATGTATCTATCTATCTAAAAATAGATCTAATAGATACTCCATCTAAAAATAATAATAAAATATTTATTTATTTGTTTTATTATAATTATTATTTGCACCTCAGGTTCTTAAATTGCAATTCAATGTTGTATTATTATTTTTTAGATGGAGTGTTGCTCTGTGTCCCAGGCTGGAGTGATGGTTACTGTTTTTTTTTATTTTTATTTTTAACTGGAGCTAATGTCTCTATTTAAAAAAGAAAAAGAAAAAAGAAAACTTATAATTTTTGTTTATACTTATTTATTTCTATTTATTCATTGATTATTTATCTATTTTTAATTATTTATTCTTGACCCGGAGTCTTGCTCTGTTTCCCAGGATGCAGTGAAAAAAAGTCACTGTTTCTGTTTTTATTTATTTATTTATAAATAATTTATTTATTTTTGAGGTGGAGGCTCACTCTGTCTCCCAGGCTGCATTGCAAAAGAGTCACTGTTTTTGTTTTGATTCATTCAGTTATTTTTATGTATTTATTTATAATTAATTAATTTATTTCTGAGATGGAGTCTCACTCTTTCTCCCAGGCTGGCATGCAAGAGTTACCGTTTTTTGTATTCATTTACTCATTTATTTATGATTAATTAATTTATTTCTGGGTTGGAGTCTCACTCTCCCAGGTTGGAGCCCAAAGAAGTTACCGGTTTAGTTATTATGTATTTATTATTTATTTATTTATTTTATTTTATTTTTGAGACAGAGTCTTGCTCTGTCGCCCAGGCTGGAGTGCAGTGGCTTGATCTCAGCTTACTGTAGCATCCACCTCCCAGGTTCAAGCGATCCTCCTGCCTCAGCCTCCCGAGTAGCCGGGATTCCAGGTACCTCCACCACGCCTGGTGGATCTTTGTATTATTAATAGAGATGGGTTTCTCCATGTTGGTCAGGCTGGTTTTGAACCTGCTACCTCTTGTGATCTGACCGCCTCGACTGAAACTCCATCACAAACAAACAAAAAGTAACCAAAAATAAAAACAGAGAAACAGGCCGGGCCCGGGGGCTCACGCCTTGACTTCCAGCGCTTTGGGAGGCAAAGCAGGATGGTCACTTGAGCTCAGGAGTTTTAAGGCCAGCCTGAGCAACACAGCAAGACCCTGTCAAAAGAGAAAGAAAAAAGGGGAGGGGGTTATAAACCACAAGCAGACAAAGCTGTTACTAATCTGAATCCACCATCACCAGAAAGAAAAAGGCAAAGAAAACGACATATATTTTTATACCTGGTTCTGACATCCCAGGAGGCCAACCTGGAGCAGGTGTCGGGTGTCCTATTTATGGAGGGAACAAACCCTCGGGTTCTTTTTGTTTGTTTTCTGGACATGGAATCTCACTCTGTCACCCAGGCTGGAGTGCAGTGGCACGACCTCGGCTCACTGCAACCTCCACCCTCCAGGGTTGAAGCGATTCTCCCGCCTCAGCCTCCCACATAGCTGGGATCACAGGCACCCACCACCAGCGGGGTATTGTATTTTTCGTAGAGATGGGGTTTCACTGTGTTGGGCAGGCTGGTCTCAATCTCCTGACCTTGTGATCCGCCTGCCTCGGCCTCCCTAAGTGCTGGGATGACAGGGGTGACCCACCTCACCGGCCTGACCTAAGACTTCCAACTCAAAGGCCTGTCTCAGAGGCAAGGCTGGGGAGCTCAGGGCCCAGACCCTTTAACCCCGTTCACGCCGGAGGTTGCAATCCTGTGAAAAACCAGACATTGGCCATGACCTTCAGCAGCAGGATATCCATCGCACCCAAAAGCTTAGTGTTCCAGTAATGGAACACTAGGCATACCTAGGTTACTGACGAGCCTTCCACGAAGGAAAGCCTGAAGGCTCCAGTCCCACCTCTCTGCAGCAGACGGCACAGATGCAGAAGACGTGACAGGTGCTGGGGCATGGGGCCCCAAAATCTATAGGTTGAGTTCCCAGCAGAGGGTCTCTGGGAATGAGACTTTTATTTGGAAATAGGGTTCTTGGAAACATGATTAGTTTCTGTAGGAATTCATTGGGGCCAGAGCTCAGTTCAGGAGGCCAAGGGAATGTGAGCCCAGTCACATCCTTGGAATTCCAGGAACGGGGGCAGGGATGCCTTTAACCCTTCCTTCTCCGGATTCCCTACTGCTGAATCAGACACCCCAGGAGAGTGAACAGCAGAAAAGGGACAGCTGTGACCTACCCTGAATCCCTTCCCTGCAGCTCCACAGAAAACTGTAGATCAGGCCGGGTGCGGAGCCTCAGGCTTGTCACCCCAGCACTTTGGGGGGCTGAGGTGCGCACATCACCTGAGGTCAGGAGTTCGAGACCAGCCCGGCCAACATGGGGAAACCTGGTCTCTACTAAAAATGAAAAAATCAGCTGACAGTGTTGGCCAGTGCCTGTGATCCCAGGTACTTGAGAGGCTGAGGAAGGAGAATTGTTTGAATCCGGGAGACAGAGTTTACAGTGAGCCAAGATCGTGCCACTGCATGCCAGCCTGGGTGACGGAGTGAGACTCTGTCTCAAATAAATAAATAAATAACAAAATTGATGTAAGAGTCACGGTCATATCAGAGCTGTTGTGTGAACCAGACCGACTCCTCATCTTGAACAGGGGCTGGGAACATGAGTGTCAGACCTGCTGGCCTGCGTTACCAGATGGTTCAGGAATTCTAAGACCTCGCTGATGAAACAGCTGGATGAAACCCAGCAGGACCGAGATGGCCACCAGAGTGACCCCTGCCCGTCCTCCCTGCTACGCTTCCACCAGCACCAGGACAGTTTACAGACGCCATGGATATGCCAGGAAGTCACCCTCCATGCTCTAAAAAGGAGATTCCTGCATAATGCACCCCTCGTTTAGAATATCATCAAAAAATAACTGTAAAACCAGGTCACAGTGGCTCTCCAGGCTGCTCAGCCTGTGGAGGAGGCATTCCATTTTTGGGGGGGAAAATGAGTCTCGCTCTGTCCCCCAGGCTGGAGTACAGTGGTGCAATCTGGGCTCACCGCAACCTCCGCCTCCTGGGTTCAAGCAATTCTCCTGCCTCAGCCTCCTGAGTAGCTGGAATTACAGGCACCCGCCACCACACCTGGCTAATTTTGGGATTTTTAGTACAGACGGGGCTTCAGCGTGTCGTTCAGGCTGGTCTCGAACTCCTGACTTCAGATGATCCACCCGCGTCAGCCTCCCAAAGTGCTGGAATTTCAGGCGTGAGACCCCACGCCCAGGTCGAATTCTTTCTTGCACAAAATCCAAAAAACCCTCCGTTGGGGTCTGCACTGGCAACCCCCTCCTTTAACAGTTCATGGCCCTGAAGGCCTGAAGGCTGTTTTATTTATTTATTTATAAATAGACATATATTTATAAATAACTTTTATTTATGAATATTAATCTTTAATATATATTAACTTTATATTTATATTTATTTATGTTTATAAATAAATATAAAACACACAGACGCTGTTTTATTTATTTATTTTTGTTTCTTTGTTCTGAGATAGAGTCTCTGTCACCCAGGCTGGGGCCAACAGGTGCCATCTCAGCTCGCTGTAACCTCCGCCTCCCAGGTTAAAGCGATTCTCCCGTTTCAGCCACCACCACGCCCAACTAATTTTTTTTTTTTTCTGACGGAGCCTAGCTCTGTCACCCAGGCTGGACTGCAATGGTGCAATCTCTGCTCACTGCAACTGCTACCTCCTGAGTTCAAGCGATTCTCCTGCCTCAGCCCCCTGAGTAGCTGGGATGACACAGGCACCCAGCACCACCCCCAGCTAACTTTGTATTTCTAGTAGACACCGAGTTTCACCGTGTTAGCCAGGCTGGACTTGAACTCCTGACCTCAGGTGATCTGTCCAGCTCAGCCTCCCAAACTGCCGGAATTGCAAGCATGAGCCCCCACGCCCAGCTCAAATTATTTCTTCTACGTTATGTTTTCTGCATTGGGACCCCTTTCCTGTAATAGTTTCAGGCCCTGAAGTGCGGTGTAAAGAGAAGCTGTTTTTGTTTTTTTTCTTTGAGACCATTTCCGGCTAATGTTTGTATTTTTAGTAGACACAGGGGTTCACCGTGTTGGCCAGGCTGGTCTCGATCTCCCGACCTCATGATCCTCCCACCTCAGCTTCCCAAAGTCCTGGGATCCCCGGCGTGAGCCACTGTCCCAGGCAGAGAACCTGGTTGTTACTACCGTATTTACCCAAATCCCGTCACCTTAAAGCCAACCAGTCAAGCGTTTTTTCCCTCCCGTGGACTGGACTGCCCCCTGCTGACCAATTCCTGTGACTGCAGGCGTGCGGTGCTGGGAGAATCTGGCTTTGGGTTTTCATTTCCTGGGTGGGTAGTTTTTGGGGTCAGATAGAGCAAAAGGGCCTTAAACCGGAGTCGGCCGGGCACGGTGGCTCACGCCTGTAATCCCAGCACTTCGGAGGCCTAGGTGGGCGGATCACGAGGTCAGGAGTTCAAGACCAGCCTGGCCAACCTGGTGAAACCCCATCTCTACAAAAAACACAAAAATTGGCCAGGTGTGGTGGCTCATACCCGTCATCTCAGCACTCGGGCATGATGGCAGGTGCCTGGAATCCCAGCTACTCAGCAGGCTGAGACAGGAGAGTTGCTTGAACCCGGGAGGCGGAGTTCTCCGTGAGTGGAGGTCGTGCCACTGCACTCCAGCCTGAGAGAGCCATGCCCCATCTCAAAAAAAAAAAAAAAAAAAAAAAGAAAAAAAAGAAAAGAAAGAAAAAGAAAAAGAAAAAGAAAAAGAAAAAATCAGCTGGGCGAGGTGGCAGGCACCGAATTGCTCATCCAGGTTGATTTGATCTTGACACCCAGGCATCCCCGGGTCTGAGGCCACCTCCTCCCTGTCCCGATCACGGCCCCCCTGCCCCCAAGTCTGTGTGTCCTCTTCTGTTCCATGACAGAACCTGTCATTTCATTTTGGGTCTATCCTATCCCAAATCGATCAGAACCCGAAGAAATAATTACATCTGCAAAGACCCTGTTTCAAAATCAGGTTTCAGGCCGGGTTCTGCCCTTCAGGATGTGGACAGGTAGCTTTCAGGGACACTGTTCACGCCATCGTAATTGCATCTGTTTTTGCTCTTGAAAGGCTGAGGGAGGATCCTTCCTGCCTCTCCCAGCATCCCTGGGCTTGCAGCCCCATCACTCCAGCCTCTGCCTCCGTCTGCACATGGCCTCGTCCTCTGTGTGTGTGTCTCTCCTTCTCTGTGTGACAATGACACTTGTCATTGGATTTAGGACACACCCTAATCCAGGACTAACTTACCTTGAGCTGTTTTAACTCATTTAAACTGCAATGTTCTTTATTTTGGGTTAAATCCTCCTCATTCCAGATTCTGGGCTATAGGATGTGCACGTGTGTCTCCAGTGGCCACGGCCCAACCCATGACAGTTGTACCCAGTTCCCTCCGGAGGCTCCTTCCTGCCTCTCTGGCTCCCGGGGGCTCCAGCACGCCTGGGCTTGCGGCCCCATCACTGCAGCCTCCGCCTCCATTCACAGGTTCTTGGGTTGGAATATGAACATATCTTTTGGGAAGTGCCATAGTTCAATCCACTTCAGTTGTATCCAGTTCCCTCTGGAGGCTCTAGGGGAAGATGGCTCCTGTCTCTCCTGGGTCCTGGGGACTCCAGCATCCCTGGGCTTGCGGCCCTGTCACACCCACTTCTGCCTCTGTCTGCATGTGGCCTCCTACTCTGTGTCTGCGCCGCCTCCGTCTGTGTGTGGCCTCCTACTCTGTGTCTGCGCCGCCTCCGTCTGCGTGTGGCCTCCTACTCTGTGTCTGCGCCTCCTCTTCAATCTTAGACCAACACTTTTTTAAATTGCATTTTAGGTTTTGGGGTCCACGTGAAGAACATGCAGGATTGTTGCACACCTACACATGTGGCAGTGTGATTTGCTGCCTTCCTCCCCATCACCTATATCTGGCATTTCTCCCCATGCTATCTCTCCCCAACTCCTCACCCGCTCTTTCCCTCCACTATTTCCCCCCGACAGACCCCAGTGTGTGATGCTCCCCTCCCTGTGTCCATGTGTTCTCACTGTTTAACACCCACCTATGACTGAGGACATGCGGTGTTTGATCTTCTGCTCTTGTGTCACTTTGCTGAGAATGATGGTTTCCAGGTTCATCCCTGTCCCTACAAAGGACACGAACTCATCCTTTTTGATGGCTGTGTAATATTCCGTGGTGTCTATGTGCCACATTTTCCCTGTCCAGTCTATCATCGATGGGCATTTGGGTTGGTTCCAGTAGACCAACACTTTCATGAGATTTCTGGGTCTCCTTAATCCAAAATGGAGTCATCCCAATTTTACATTTTAATTACATCTGCCAAGGCAGTATTTCCTAATAAGTTCCCCTAACTCACAGAAATGGGACATTTGGAACTCAGCAGACATCCTGGGAACCTCAACAAACACCACCCTTAACAAGGTGATGGTCCGACCAAATCACCCTGGGCGTCTCCCATCTTCCGCATCTGCTCGCCCTCAGCTACAGCAAGGCTGCCTTTGACCCCTCAGCTTTTCCTGAGTGGAGAGCTCACTAATAACCCATTTACAGGAGGGGAGCCATGGCTCAAGCCTGTCATCCTGGCGCTTCGGGAGGCCGAGGCAGGCGGATCACCTGAGGTCAGGAGTTCGAGACCAGCCTGGCCAGCATGGAGAAACCCCGTCTCTGCTAAAAATACAAAACAGCCAAGCGTGGTGGTGGGCGCCTGTAATTCCAGCTACTCGCGAGGCTGAGGCAGGAGGATCGTTTGAACCTGGGAGGCAGAGGCTGCAGTGAGCCGAGATCACACCACTGTACTCCAGCCTGGGTGACAAGAGGAAAATTCTGTTTCAAAAAAATAAATAAATAAAAAATAAGCCATTTATGCCTAGTGTTCCATTATTGGAACGCTAAGCTTGTGGGAGTTATTTATATCTGACTGCTCAAGGTCATCGTCAAGGTCTTATTTTTCTTTTCTTTTCTTTCTTTTTTCTTTTTGAGATGGAGTCTCGCTTTTTTTGCCCAGGCTGGAGTGCAACGGCGCGATCTCGGCTCACTGTAACCTCCACCTCCCAGGTTCAAGCGATTCTCCTGCCTCAGTCTCCTGAGTAGCTGGGACTACAGGTGCCTGCCACCACGCCCGGCTAATTTTTTGTATTTTTAGTAGAGACAGGGTTTCATCGTGTTGGCCAGGCTGGTCTCGAACTCCTGACCTCAGGTGATGACCTGCCTCAGCCTCCTCCCAAAGTGTTGGGATTACAGGTGTGAGCCACTGTGCCCAACCAGGTCTGATTTTTCATGAAATAATTTGCAACCTGTGGCACAAATGAGTTTGTTTTAATTTTATTTATTTATTTATTTATTTTTGGAGACAGAGTCTCAGCTGGAGTCCAGTTCACTGCCACCTCCCCTCCTGGGTTCAAGCAATTCTCCTTCCTCAGCCTCCCAAGTAGCTGGGATGACAGGTGCCCGTCACCACATCCGGCTAATTTTTGCATTTTTCATAGAGATGGGATTTCACTATGTTGCCCTGGCTGGTCTCAAACTCTTAACCTCAGGTGATCCACCCGCCTCAGCCTCCCAAAGTGATGGGATTTCAGGCATGACCCACCATGTCCAGCACTAAATGGGTTTATTTTTATTTAATTTATTATTATTATTATTATTATTATTATTGAAACAGAGTCTCGTCTGTCGCCTAGGCTGGAGTGTAGTGACGCAATCTCGGCTCACTGCAACCTCCGCCTCCCGGGTTCAAGCCATTTTCCTGCCTCAGCCTCCCGTGTAGCTGGGATGACAGTTGACGGAATAGTTTTTGTATTTTTAGTAGAAACGGGGTTTCCCCATGTTGGCCAGGCCGGTCTCGAACTCCTGACCTCCGGTGATCCGCCCGCCCCCCTCGGCCTCCCAAAGTGCTGGGGTGACAGACTTGAGCCACGTCGCCTGGCCACGCATGGGTTAAAGTGTCTGCTGAAGTCCTTGAACTGTAGGACCCCGTCACCCGCCACTCCCCGGATCCCGCACCCTGCCCACCCCTGGCTCCGGGAAACACACCTTCCAGTTGGAAGTTTCAGACACTAGGGGGCAAAAGCGTCCTCTGCAAATTCAGCCCAGGGAGACTCAGCCCCTGGCACTGAAGGGGTCACGGGAGGAGCTGGAAAACCCGGTCTGTGGGATTGGGGCTGGAGCCAGGGTGCCTCTCCAGCCTGAAAGGCACCCAGCAGGTGGGCTGAACCCCTCACCTGGGAGGCACTGAGCTGTGGAAGGAATATGGGGTGACGGTACCTTCTGCAAGAGCTGCCCCTGAGGCAGAACCTGCCATCCAGAAACTCTTTTTCTGTGATCTCACTCCGTGTGGACTGAAGCCCAGGAGAGCACGTCTTGGCATTCCTGCTTTTTATTCATTGGGAGACGCCAAGGCGTTTCTCAGGCCAAACGCAGTGAGTGACTCATGCCTGTAATCCCAGCACCTTGGGAGGCTGAGGCAGGTGGATCACCTGAGGTCAGGAGTTCGAGACCAGCCTGGCCAACATGGAGAAACCCTGTCTCTACTAAAAATACAAACATTAGCTGGGCCCGATGCCGGGTGCCTGTAATCCCAGCTACTTGGGAGGCTGAGGCAGGAAAATACCTTAAATCGGGGAGGCCGAAGTTTAGGCACTGAAACTCTACCCAAAGCGGCTTAGGAGGAGGCTGTGGTTTCAGAAATTCAGTCTCAACTGACAAGCTGGACAGGGAACCCCTGGCCCCCTCATACTCCAAGTGTTACGTTGGATACCCCCTCTTGACTCAAATGCCCTGGGGGTATCTGAAGCCAGTGTAAAAGTCTAGGTAGGTTACTTTTACTTCACTTTCATTTAATTTTTTTATTTCCATTTTAATTTTTTTTGAGATGGAGTCTCCATCTCTCTCCCAGGCTGGAGTGCAGTGATGCAAACTCGGCTCATTGCAACCTCCACCTCCTGGGTTCAAGTGATTCTCCTGCCGCAGCCTCCAGAGTACCTGGAATTACAGACGTGCACCACCACGCCTGGCTAATTTTTCTATTTTTAGTAGAGACGGGGTTTCCCGAAGTTGGTCAGGCTGGTCTCGAACCCCTGACCTCTGGTGATCTGTCCATCTTGGCTTCCTGAAGTGGTGGAATTATGGGTGTAGGCTACCGCACCTCACCAAAATGGGCTTATTTTAATTTAATTTAATTTATTTAGTTTTTAGATGAACTTTCGCTCTCGTTGCCCAGGCTGGAGTGCAATGGCGCAATCTCCATTCACTGCAACCTCCGCCTCCCGGGTTCAAATGATTCTCCTGTCTCTGCTTCCCTAGTAGCTGGGATTACAGGCATACACTACCATGCCTGGGTAATTTTTGCTTTTTTTTTTTTTTTTTTAGAGACAGGATTTATTTTATTAATTAATTAATTAATTAATTAATTAATTTATTGCATTTTAGGATTGGGATACATGTGAAGAACATGCAGGATTGTTGCATAGGTACACACGTGCCAGTGTGATGTGCTGCCTTCCTGCCCATCACCTATATCTGGCATTTCTCCCCATGCTTTCTCTCCCCAACTCCCCACCACCCGCTGTCCCTTCCCAATTTCCCCACAACAGACCCCAGTGTGTGATGCTCTCCTCCCTGCGTTCATGTGTTCTCATTGTTCAACACCCGCCTATGAGTGAGAACATGCAGTGTTTGATTTTCTGTTCCTGTGTCAGTTTGCTGAGAAGGATGGTTTCCGGGTTCATCCATGTCCCTACAAATGACATGAACTCATTGTTTTTGATGGCTGCGTAATATTCCACGGTGTCTATGTGCCACATTTTCCTTGTCCAGGGACACTATCATCGATGGACGTCTGGGTTGGTTCCAGGTCTTTGCTATTGTAAACAGTGCTGCAATGAACATTCATGTGCGTGTGTCCTTATAATAGAAGGATTTATAATCCTTTGGATATATACCCAGTCACGGGATTGCTGGGTCCAATGGAATTTCTATTTCTAGGTCCTAGTGACAGGATTTTACCATATTGGTCCGGCTGGTCTCGAACTCCTGACCTCGTGATCCAGGCGCCTTGGCCTCCCAAGGTACTGGGATGACAGGTGTGACCCAACACACCTGGCTAGTTTTTGTAGTTTTAGTAGAAACAAGGTTGCAGGGGGCGGCGGGAGGGTTTCAGCACATTGGCCAGGCTGGTCTCGAACTCCTGACCTCAGGTGATCCCCGCACCTCGGCCTCCCAAAGTGCTGGGATGAAATGCCTGAGCCTGGAAGGTAGCTTGCTTTATTGCTTTTTGTCTGTATTTCTTGGTGGTTGCAGAATCGGCTCTTGGCGTTAAAACTCTCAGAAACGTTATCTGCTGGAATTATCACTTCTGCTGCTGCCTCGGAAACCCCCCTCCCGCCTCCAGTGCTTGGCTTCAAACAAATATTCACAAAGAGAAATCCGATGCCTTCAGGAAGGAGGCCAGTGGCAGGGATCTCTGGTTTGCTAAGTTTGGAGAAACTTCCTGGGCTGGGAGACCCGAAAACTGGGGGGCAACTCCCAAGTGCCAGGTCCTTCCTGGGTGGGGGAGTCTCCCAGTATCTTTGCTGGCAACCCCACCCCCTTCACCCCTGCTGTTTTCTCCCCAGCCCTCAGGACAGACTCCCACACCCTGAAACCAAGTACTGAGTGTGGGATGACTCAGCTGGGGAGGGGACGGGTGGCAGTGTTTTTAAAAAAATTTTTTTTCAAGACAGAGTCTCCCTGTGTCACCGAGGCTGCAGTGCAATGGTGTGATCTCGGCTCACTGCAACTTCCCCCCCGGGTTCAAGTGACTCTCCTTCCTCAGCCTCCCAAGCAGCTGGGATCACATGTGCCCACCACCACGCCCGGCTAATTTTGTATTTTTAGTAGAGACGGGGTTTCTCCGTGTTGGCCAGGCTGGTCTCGAACCCCTGACCTCAGGTGAGCTCCTGCCTCAACCTCCCAAAGTGCTGAAATGACAGGCGGGAACCACTGTGCCTGGCAAACTTTTTGTTTTTCTTTTGAGATGGAGTGTGGGTAACACCCCCCATGGGCACCGATGAAGGAGAACTGTCCAGACCCCAGGCATAGTTAGTGCCTGAAGAGTATCTTAGTCTAGAGTGTCATTACTCAGCTATTTCCTTTATTTAATCCTTCTTATATAATCACAGATTAGTTTATAGAATTAGTGACTGAAGTAGGACTGACTTCATGTATGTAGCTTACATAACCATACTTAATACTTACATCTACTTAGTTCTGTATCATGTTTCTATATAATCGTATAATAACTGACTGCTCACTTTACTAGGTTATATGTACCTAACGTACTTAGTTCTGTGTCATGTTTCTATATAATCGTATAATAACTGACTGCTCACTTTACTAGGTTATATGTATCTAACGTACTTAGTTCTGTATCATGTTTCTATATACTCGTATAATAACTTACTGCTCACTTTACTAGGTTATATGTATCTAACGTACTTAGTTCTGTATCATGTTTCTATATAATCATATAACTGACTGCTCACTTTACTAGGTTATATATATCAAGCATACTTAGTTCCATACAATCTTTCTTTCTTTCTCTTCTCTTTCTTTCTTTCTTTCTTTCTTTCTTTCTTTCTTTCTTTCTTTCTTTCTTAAAGATGGGGAAGGGGGATTTCACCACGTTGGTCAGGCTGGTCTTGAACTCCCGACCTCAGGGATCCGCCAGCCTTGGCCTCCAAAGTGCTTGGATGACAGGCATGACCCACCACTTCTGGCCCCCGTAAATATCCTAAGAGAAGCCCCCACGTCTGTCAGCCCCCACCGCGCTGGCTTACCGTCTCCTTTTGTTAGAAACCCTTCGAAGGCTCCAGCCCCTAGACCAGAAGTGTTGCCCAGGACACCTGCTGCACACGGCCCACCTCCTTGCTTGGTGACCTAATGCGGTGGACCCCTTTTCTGTACACGATCCTCTACTGCTGCACATGGCACGGACCCCTACTGCGCACCGCCCCCCTCTCTGCCCAGGTGACATAACGGGGTGGCCCCCTCGCTTGTGAGTGACGTGATTATGTGACTGGAGGGTGAAACACCGTCTCAAAAAACAAACCACCAAAAAATAAATTAATATAAATAAAATAAATAAATAATAACGCATGTATGCCTAGTGTTCCATTATTGGAACGCTAAGCTTGTGGGAGTTATTTACATGTTACTGCTCGAAGTCATTGTCAAGGTCTCATTTTTATTTTATTTTATTTTATTTTATTTTATTTTATTTTATTTTATTTTATTTTATTTTATTTTTTGAGATGGA
Organism: Saimiri boliviensis; assembly: GCF_048565385.1. NCBI lineage: Eukaryota > Metazoa > Chordata > Mammalia > Primates > Cebidae > Saimiri > Saimiri boliviensis. Next base: position 20,467,239 of record NC_133471.1, on the reverse strand, counting down.
GTTTCGCTCTGTCTGCAGGCTGGAGTGCAGTGTTGTGATCTCAGCTCACCGCAACCTCCGGCCTCCCAGGTTCAAGTGAGTCTCCTGCCTCAGTCTCCCGAGTAGCTGGGATGACAGGTGCCCGCCACCAAGCCCAGCTCATTTTTGCAATTTTAGTAGAGACGAGGTTTCTCCGTGTGGGCCAGGCTGGTCTCGAACTCCTGACCTCAGGTGATCCACCCTCCTCGGCCTCCTAAAGTGCTGGGGTGACAGGCCTGAGTCGCTGTGTCCAGCTGGCGTTTGACCCTTTTTCTGGACAGGCCCCAGGAACGGAGTGTCGTGGGTGGTGGGGAGCATTCCTACCTGATCCTCACACCACCTCGGAAGGCCACAAAGCCGTGAGCCCGTGACGTGGACACGCGTGGACAGACCCCTCAAAGGCCGCGCGCCAGGCGACCCCAGGCCACGTTCCGAGTCCCCCAAAGCCCGCCCCTGCCCCAGACCCGCCCCTGCCCCAGACCCGCCCCCACACGTGGGGAAGTGGAACAGGGAAGCCGTGGACAGAAACCGCAGCTTCATGGGGCCGAAGTGCCTCATGTCTGGCGATGGACAGAGCCCTGATTCTCTGAGGTCACAGCCAGGCCCTTCCCAGACCCAAGAGGAGCCGGGTCCTGCGTCATTCACGGTCTCTGACGGGGTGGGCTTTCTGCGGGGTGAGTGGGTTTTGACTGCTGTGTGGGACGACGGGAAACCTGACACAGCTCTCAGTGATCTCTCCCCTCCCCTGGCCTCCCCTCCCCTCCCCTTCCTTCCCCTTCCCTCCCCTCCCCTCCCCTCCCCTTTGCTTCCCTTCCCTCCCCTCCCCTTCCCTCCCCTTCCCTCCCCTTTCCTGCCCGCCCCTTCCCTCCCCTCTGCTTCCCTCCCGTCCCCCTCCCTTCACCCTCCTCCCCAGTTAATTCTTTCCCTCCCCTTCCCTCCCCTCCCCTTCCCATTCTTTCCCTTCCCTCCCCTTCCCTCCCCTCCCCTCACCTCCCCTCCCCTTCCCTCCCCTTCCCTCCCCTCCCCTCCCCTTCCCTCCCCTTCCCTTCCCTCCTCTCCCCTTCCCTCCCTTTCCTTCCCTCCCCTCCCATCCCCTTCCTTCTTTCCCTTCCCTTCCCTCCCGTCCCCTCCCCTCCCCTCCGTTTCCCTTCCCTTCCCTCCCCTCCCTTTCCCTCCACTTCCCTTCCCTCCCTCCCCTCCCCTCCCCTTCCCTCCCCTTCCCTTTCCTCCCCTCCCCTCCCCTCCCCTTCCCTCCCCTTCCCTTCCCTCCTCTCCCCTTCCCTCCCCTTTCCTTCCCTCCCCTCCCATCCCCTTCCCTTTCTTTCCCTTCCCTCCTCTTCCCTCCCCTTTCCTTCCCTCCCCTCCCCTTTCCCTCCCCTTTCCTGCCCGCCCCTTCCCTCCCCTCCTGCTTCCCTCCCATCCCCCTCCCTTCACCCTCCTCCCCAGTTAATTCTTTCCCTCCCCTTCCCTCCCCTCCCCTTCCCATTCTTTCCCTTCCCTTCCCTCCCTCCCCTCCCCTCCCCTCCCCTCCCCTTCCCTCCCCTTCCCTCCCCTCCCCTCCCCTTCCCTCCCCTTCCCTTCCCTCCTCTCCCCTTCCCTCCCCTTTCCTTCCCTCCCCTCCCATCCCCTTCCCTTTCTTTCCCTTCCCTTCCCTTCCCTCCCGTCCCCTCCCCTCCCCTCCGTTTCCCTTCCCTTCCCTCCCCTCCCTTTCCCTCCACTTCCCTTCCCTCCCTCCCCTCCCCTCCCCTTCCCTCCCCTTCCCTTTCCTCCCCTCCCCTCCCCTCCCCTTCCCTCCCCTCCCCTCCCCTTCCCTCCCCTTCCCTTCCCTCCTCTCCCCTTCCCTCCCCTTTCCTTCCCTCCCCTCCCATCCCCTTCCCTTTCTTTCCCTTCCCTTCCTTTCCCTCCCGTCCCCTCCCCTCCCCTCCGTTTCCCTTCCCTTCCCTCCCCTCCCTTTCCCTCCACTTCCCTTCCCTCCCTCCCCTCCCCTCCCCTTCCCTCCCCTTCCCCCTTCCCTCCCCTCCCCTTCCCTCCCCTTCCCTTCCCTCCCCTCCCCTCCCCTTCCCTCCCCTTCCCTTCCCTCGCCTCCCCTCCTCTTCCCTTCCCTCCCCTCCCCTCCCGTCCCCTCCCCTTCCCTTCCCTCCCCTTCCCTCCCCTCCCCTTCCCTCCCCTTCCCTTCCCTCCTCTCCCCTTCCCTCCCCTTTCCTTCCTCCCCTCCATCCCCATCCCTTCTTTCCCTTCCCTCCCCTTCCCTCCCCTTTCCTTCCCTCCTCCCCTTCCCTCCCCTTTCCTGCCCGCCCCTTCCCTCCCCTCTGCTTCCCTCCCATCCCCCTCCCTTCACCCTCCTCCCCAGTTAATTCTTTCCCTCCCCTTCCCTCCCCTCCCCTTCCTATTCTTTTCCCTTCCCTTCCCCCCTCCCCTCCCCTCCCCTCCCCTCCCCTTCCGTCCCCTTCCCTCCCCTCCCCTCCCCTTCCCTCCCCTTCCCTTTCCCTCCTCTCCCCTTCCCTCCCCTTTCCCTTCCCTCCCCTCCCATCCCCTTCCCTTTCTTTCCTCCTTCCCCTTCCCTTCCCTCCCCCTCCCCTCCCCTCCGTTTTCCCTTCCCTTCCCTCCCTCCCTTTCCCTCCACTTCCCTTCCCTCCCTCCCCTCCCCTCCCCTTCCCTCCCCTTCCCTTTCCTCCCCTCCCCTCCCTCCCCTTCCCTCCCCTCCCCTCCCCTTCCCTCCCCTTCCTTCCTCCTCTCCCCTTCCCTCCCCTTTCCTTCCCTCCCCTCCCATCCCCTTCCCTTTCTTTCCCTTCCCTTCCTTTCCCTCCCGTCCCCTCCCCTCCCCTCCGTTTCCCTTCCCTTCCCTCCCCTCCCTTTCCCTCCACTTCCCTTCCCTCCCTCCCCTCCCCTCCCCTTCCCTCCCCTTCCCTTTCCTCCCCTCCCCTCCCCTCCCCTTCCCTCCCCTTACCTTGCCTCCCGTCCCATCCCCTCCCCTCCCTTTCCTTTCCTTCCCTCCCCTCCCCTTCCTCCCCTTCCCTTCCCTCCCCTCCCCTCCCCTTCCCTCCCCTTCCCTTCCCTCGCCTCCCCTCCTCTTCCCTTCCTCCCCTCCCTCCCGTCCCCTCCCCTTCCCTTCCCTCCCCTTCCCTCCCCTCCCCTCCCCTCCCCTCCCCTCCCCTCCCCTTCCCTTCCCTCCTCCTCCCCTCCCCTCCCCTTCCCTTTCTTTCCCTTCCCTTCCCTCCCCTCCCCTCCCCTTCCCTTTCTTTCCCTTCCCTTGCCTCCCGTCCCCTCCCCTCCCCTCCTTTCCCTTCCCTTCCCTCCCCTCCCCTCCCCTTCCCTCCCCTTCCCTTCCCTCCCCTCCCCTCCCCTCCCCTTTGCTTCCCTCCCATCCCCTCCCCTTCCCTCCCCTTCCGTCCCCTTTCCTTCCCTCTCCCTCCCCTCCCCTTCCCTTTCTTTCCCTTCCCTTCCCTTGCCTCCCGTCCCCTCCCCTCCCCTCCCTTTGCCTTCCCTTCCCTCCCTCCCCTTCCCATTCTTTCCCTTTCCCTCCCCTTCCCTCCCCTCCCCTCCCCTCACCTCCCCTCCCCTTCCCTCCCCTTCCCTTCCCTCCCCACCCCTTCCCTCCCCTCCCTTCCCTCCCCTCCTCTTCCCTCCCTTTCCTTCCCTCCCCTCCCATCCCCTTCCCTTTCTTTCCCTCCCTTCCTTTCTTGCCTTTCCTTTCCCCTTCTTTTCTTGTCTTTTCCTTTCTTTCCTCCACACCCTCTCATATACACACACACCCCCCCCCCCCTGGCTGGCTTCGGGTTACCCCGTCCTCCCACCCCACCCAACCCTTCTCCCCATCCCATCCCTCCCCTCCCCTCCCCTCCCCTTCCCTTCCCTCCCCCTCCCCTCCCCTTCCCTCCCTTCCCTCCCCTTCCTTCCCTCCCCTCCCATCCCTTTCTTTCCCTTCCTACCCATCCCACCCGTCCCCTCCCCTCCCCCACCGTTTCCCTTCCCTCCCCTCCACTTCCCTCCCCTTCCCTCCCTCCCCTCCCCTCCCCTTCCCTCCCCTCCCCTCCCCTTCCCTTCCCTTCCTTTCCTCCCCTCCCCTCCCCTCCCCTCCCCTCCCTCCCTCCCCTCCCTTCCCTCCCCTCCCCTCCCCTCCCCTCCCCTTTGCTTCCCTCCCATCCCCTCCCCTTCCCTCCCTTCCGTCCCCTTTCCTCCCCTCCCCTACCCTCCCCTTCCCTTTCTTTCCCTTCCCTTCCCTTGCCTCCCGTCCCCTCCCCTCCCTCCCCTCCCCTTCCCTTCCCTCCCCTCCCTCCCCTCCCCTCCCTCCCTCCCCCCTCCCCTCCCCTCCCTTCCCTCCCCTTCCCTTCCCTCCCCTCCCCTCCCCTTCCCTTTCTTTCCCTTCCCTTCCCTCCCTCCCTCCCCTTCCCTTTCTTTCCCTTCCCTTGCCTCCCGTCCCCTCCCCTCCCCTCCCCTCCCTTTCCCTTCCCTTCCCTCCCTTCCCTTCCCTCCCCTCCCCTCCCCTCCCCTTCCCTCCCTTCCCTTCCCTCCCCTCCCCTCCTCTCCCCTTCCCTCCCCTCCCCTCCCCTCCCCTCCCCTCCCCTTCCCTCCCCTTCCCTTCCCTCCCCTCCCCTCCCCTTCCCTCCCCTTTCCTTCCCTCCCCTCCCCTCCCCTTCCCCTTTCTTTCCCTTCCCTTCCCCTTCCTCCCCTCCCCTCCCTTCCCTTCCCTTCCCTCCCCTCCCCTCCCTTTCCCTTCTCTCCCCTCCCCTCCCTTTCCCTTCCTTTCCCTCCCCTCCCCTCCCCTTCCCTTCCCTTTCCTTCCCTCCCCTCCCCTCCCTTTCCCTTTCCATCCCTCCCCTCCCCTTTCCTTCCCTCCCCTCCCTTTCCCTTTCCTTCCCCCCCTCCCCTTTCCTTCCCTCCCCTCCCTTTCCCTACCTTTCCCTCCCCTTCCCTTCCCTCCACTTCCCTCACATCCCCACCCCAGTTAATTTTTTCCCTTCCCTCTTCTTTCTTTCCCTTCCCTTACCTTCCTACCCTTCCCTCCCCTCCTCTCCCCGGTTAATTATTTCCCTTCCCTCCCCTCTCCTTCCCTCCTCTACACTTACCTCCCCTACCGTCCCCTCCCCTCCCCTCCCCTTCCCTCCCCTTCCCTCCACAGTTAATTCTTTACCTCTGCTTCCCTTCCCTCCCCTTCCTTTCCCTTCCCTTCCCACTCCTTCCCTCCCCTCACCTTCGGTTCCCTTCCCTCCGCTCCTCTCCACTCCCCTTCTCTCCCCTCCCCACCTCTCCCCTCTCCTCCTCAATTAATTCTTTCTCTCCCCTTCCCTTCACTTCCCTCCCCTCCCTTCCCCTCCCCTCCCTTCCCCTCACTCCCCTCCCTCCCCCTTCTCCTTCTCTTTTTTCTCTTCTTTTATTCCTTATGTGTTTTTTCTTTCTTTGTTTTAGTTGTTTATTTGTTTGTTCGTTTTCATTGTGATGGAGTCTGTCTCTGTCACCCAGGCTGGAGTTCTATGGTGCTCATGGCAACAACCAGCTACCAGGTTCAAGCCATTCTCTTGCCTCAGCGTCCCGAGTACCTGACATTACAGGTGGCTGCCACCATGCCTGCTGTTATTATTATTATTATTATTATTATTATTTGTATTTTTAGTAGAGACAGGGTTTTGCCATGTTTGCCAGGCTGGTCTTGAACTCCTGACTTCAGGTGATCCGCCCGCCTCGGCCTCCCGAAGTGCTGGGATCACAGGCGTGAGCCACTGCTCCCAGGTGGAAATGTTTTAAGTGCTTCCTGTGCCTTGTGATGTCAGCATTCAGCACAGGCCACACCTCATTGCAGGGTCTCCACTGACCTGTCCTGACAGAGAGGGGTGAACAGGCATAGCTGCATGTGGGAAGCAGAAAAGTCCCCTTTTAAAGTGTCCTTTCTTGTTGAAGAATAACTGTGCTCATAACTCTGTGAGGCCCCATCCTATGCAGCTGTTAGACCCGCCGTGCTCACAGGCACATAGGTAAGAATGGCGTTGCTGAGGGATCCTCTGTCTCAGGCCTGATTTTTCTTTGTAGCACTGAGCGTCTGTTTCCAACATACGTTCCCGACACCATATACATAAGCGACCGTGGACAAGGTGCGTGCCAGGCGCCCCTCTCCCTGGCATGGACAGCCCCCTGGCCTCCTCAGACTGTGTGTGAAACCAACTCTCTCTGCACCCTGAAAGATTCCAGATCAGAACCAAATCTTCACTCACACAAATGAAATCACAACAGACTCCTCACGTTATTCTGTACTATTAAAAAAACATGGTTATCAACCAGGTACGGGGGCTCACGCCTGTAATCCTAGCCCTTTGGGAGGCCGAGGTGGGTGGAAAACCTGAGATCAGGAGTTCAAGACCAGCCTGGCCATCATGGTGAAAACCCATCTTTATATTAAAAAAAAAAAAAAATCATATTAAAAAAACAGGCCTGTCAACCCAGCATTTTGGGAGGCCAAAGTGAGTGGATCACAAGGTCAGGAGTTCGAAACCAGTCTGGCCACATTGGTGAAACCCTGACTGTACTGGAAATACGAAAATTGGCCTGGCACTGTGGTGGGCACCTGTAATCCCAGCTACTCGGGAGGTTGAGGCAGGAGAATCACTTGAATCCAGGAGGCAGAGGTTGCTGTGAGCTGAGATCTCATCATTGCACTCCAGCCTGGGCGACAGAGCGAGACTCTGTCTCAAAATAAATAAGCAAATAAATCTCAAAATAAAAATAAGCCAGGCGCAGTGGCTCAAACCTGTCAGGCCCACATTCTGGGAGCCTGAAGAGGGTGGATCATGAAGTCAGGAGTTCAAGACCAACCTACCCAGCGTGCTGAAACCCTGCGTCTTCTAAAAATACAAAAGTTAGCCAGGCTTGCTGGTGGGTGCCTGTCATATCAGCTACTCGGGATTCTGAGGCAGGAGGATCACTTAAACCCAGGAGATGGAGGCTGCAGTGAGCCGAGATTGCACCACTGCACTCCAGCCTGGATGACAGAGTGAGACTGTCTCATAATAAATAAACAAATATAGAAATAAAAATAAGCTGGGTGTCGTGGCTCACGCCTGCAATCCCAGCACTTTGTGAAGCCAAGGATCATGAAGTCATGAGTTCAAGACCAGCCTGGCCAGCTTGGTGAAACCCCGTCTCTTCTAAAAATAAAAGACTTAACTGGCCTTGCTGACGGGTGCCTGTAATATCAGCTACTCGGGAGGCAGAGGCAGGAGACTCGCTTGAACCCGGAAGGTGGAGGTTGCAGTGAGCCCAGATCACACCAATGTACTCCAGCCTGGGTAACAGAGCGAGACTCTGTCTCAAAATAGATAAATAAATATGAAAATAAAAATAAACCAGGCACCATGGCTCAATCCCGTCATCCCAGCACTTTGAGAGGCCAAGGCAGGTGGATCACAACATCAGGAGTTCAAGACCAGCCTGGCCAAGATGGTGAACCCCTCTCTTTACTAAAAATAGCAAAAATTAGCAAGATTTGGTGGCAGGCGCCTGTAATCCCAGCTACTTGGGAGGCAGAGGCAGGAGAATCACTTGAACCCGGGAGGTGGAGGCTGCGGTGAGCCGAGATCACACCACCGCACTCCAGCCTGGGTGACAGAGCGAGAATCTGTCTCAAAATAAATAGATAAAAACAAAAACACATAAAACGATAAGACAGTCCTCCACTATACACAAAGCATGCCTCTGCTGGGGTGGGGAAAACTCTTTTGTTATGTAACGCTTCTGACAACTCAGGAGTCTTTGCTCAGCAAGTAATCTGATAGCAGACAGCAGGGCTGACTGCAGGGAGCTCTTCTTTCTTTAGAGGATGAGATCCCGCTGGTTTGGCAGATTTTTGAAATAGAAACAGGGAGACTAGAGATAAGAGATCACCTCAGCGTGTACACGCTGCGTTGGGGAAATTCAGAAGGACCCTAACATTTCAGGCACAGGCATTGGGCTTGCAGTGACCACACCTAAACTTCACTTAATGCTAGCAGCTAAGCGTTCTTGTTCTGTTTGAGGTAACACTAGACTTTATTTTGCTTTATTTTATTTTTAAAGATGGGGTTTCACCATGTTGGTCAGGCTGGTCTTGAACTCCTGACCTCAGGTGATACGCCCCTCTTGGCCTCCAAAGTGCTTGGATTACAGGCATGAGCCACCACGCCCAGCACTTTATTTTATTTTTAATTAATTAATTTTTTTTTTTAAAGATGTGATTTCACCATCATGGCCAGGCTGGTCTTGAACTCCCTACCTCAGGTGATCCGCGCCCCCCTACCCTTGACCTCCAAAGTGCTTGGATTATAGGTGTGAGCCACCATGCCCGGCCCTTTATTTTATTTTATTTTATTTATTTATTTATTTATTTATTTTGAGACAGAGTTTCACTCTTGTTGCCCAGGCTGGAGTGCAATGACGCGATCTCGGCTCACTGCAACCTCTGCCTCCTGGGTTCAGGCAATTCTCCTGCCTCAGCCTCCTGAGTAGCTGGGATTACAGGCACGCGCCACCATGCCCAGCTAATTTTTTATATTTATAGTAGAGATGGGGTTTCACCATGTTGACCCGGATGGTCTCGATCTCTTGACCTCGTGATCCACCCACCTTGGCCTCCCAAAGTGCTGGGATTACAGGTGTGAGCCACCGCGCCTGGCTATTTATTTTTATTTTTATTTTTTTTAAAGTTGGGGGTTTCACCATCATGACCAGGCTGGTCTTGAACTCCTGACTTCAGGTGATCCACCACCTAGGCCTCCCAAAGTGCTGGGATTACAGGCGTGAGCCACCACGCCCGGCCATTTATTAATAGAGTCTTGCTCTGTCTCCCAGGCTTGAGGCTGGAGTGCAATGGCACGGTCTCGGCTCACTGAAACCCCCCCTCCCGGGTTCAAAGGGTTTTCCTGCCTCAGCCTTCCCAGTTGCTGGGATTCCAGGTGCACATCACCAGGCCCAGCTAATTTTCTTTTGTCTTTTTAAGCAGAGACCGGGTTTCAGCATGTTGGTCAGGCTGGTTTCGAACCCCTGACCTTGTGATCCACCCGCCTCAGTCTCCCAAAGTTCTGGGTTGGCAAGTGTGAGCCACTGCGTTTGGCTTATTTTATTTTTTAATAACAATTTTATTTATTTGTTTGTTTGTTACTTTTGAGATGGAGTTTTGCTCTTGCTGCCCAGGCTGGAGTGCAGTGGTGCCATCTCAGCTCACTGCAGCCTCCGCCTCCCGGGTTCAAGTGATTCTCCTGCCTCAGCCTCCCAAGTACCTGGGACTACAGGTGCCCGCCACCATGCCAGGCTAATTTTCTTTCTTCTTTTTCTGTATTTTTAGTAGAGATGGTGTTTTACCATGTTAGCCAGGCTGGTCTCAAACTCCTGACCTCAAGTGATCCACGCGCCTTGGCTTCCCAAAGTGCTGTCATTACAGGTGAGCCAAAACACCTGGCCAAATTTATTTTATTTTGAGACGGACTCTTGCTCTGTCACCGAGGCTGGAGTGCAGTGGCGTGATCTTGGCTCACTGCAACCTCCACCTCCCGGATTCAAGCGATTCTTTCACCTCAGCGTCTTCAGTAGCTGAGATTACGGGCACCCGCCACCGTGCCCAGTGAATTTTTGCATTTTTAGTAGATTCGGAGTATCACTACGTTGACAAGGCTGGTTCCAATCTCCTGACGTCCTGATGCACCAGCCTTGGTCTCCCAAAGTGCTGGGATTACAGGCGTGAGCCGCTGTGCCTGGCCAACACTAGACTTTATTAAAAGGAGATACCTATTGTGGAGAAATACGGCTGGGTGTAAATGCTTCGCAGAGCCCTTTCCTCAACCCCCAGGAGAGCTGGAGGACTCTTTGCCGCCCACTGAGTCTGGGGTACCCCGTGATTTGCTTTACCAATGGAATGCAGTAGAAATGGGCCAGGCACCCTGGCTCACACCTGTCATCCCAGCACTTTGGGAGGCCGAGGCAGGCAGATCGCCTGAGGTTGGAGATTGAGACCAGCCTGGCCAACAAGGTGAAACCCCATCTCTACTAAAAATACAACAATTAGCCGGGCGTGGTGGTGGGCGCCTGTCATCCCAGCTACTGGGGACGCTGAGGCAGGAGGATCGCTTGAACCTGGGAGGTGGAGGCTGCAGTGAGCCGAGATCGCACCATTGCACTCCAGCCGGGGCCACAAGAGCAAAACTCCGTCTCAAAAGAAACAAACAAACAAATAAATAAAATTGTTATTAAAAAAAATAAAATAAGCCTGGGCTACAGATGAATGTCCTCTCTGCCGGCTGGAACCCGGCGGCTCTGGGTCAGGCTCCCAGGTCTGCATGGCCCAGGGTCCCTCCTAGAAACGCCTCTGCCAGCTAAGCATTCACTGCCTTCTCCTGTCTCTGTACCTGCCCTGTGGGTATCCGCTCACACTGCATCGGAACTAGCACATCAATGAACCCAAAGGACGTCGGACGTCCAGCCAGTGGACAGTAACATCGTCACACCTCAGTTTCCCCTTCAGCGCCGTAAGCCTACAAAAGGGGAGAGAAGCTGCTCTCTGGGGAGCTCGGTGAAAGAGGCTGTAGCCCCTGCAGCTCCTGGCCTAGTAAAAAGCCCCTTCCTTCCTCAGTTCGGTGTTGGAGGATTGTGCCTCGCCCCTCCTGCTTCAAGAGATCCCCCAATTTAATCGACCCGAGTAGCCGTAAGAATCCACTTTCAGGAAACACACGTTTCTGACTCCATGGAAGACCGGTGTCTCCAGGTGACCGTGCCTGAGTCTCAGAAGAGCCAAGGGGAAGCCTGCCTGTCTGGTTCAACCAAGGCCTAGCTCGTGTCTCCTGGCCATCAGCCTGCGATTCTGTCCCCTTCGTGGGTCCCATTCATGAAATGACAGCTCTCAGGAGGGCACTGGAGGGCATCCGGGAGCCCCAGCTACCCTGAGGCCCTGCGGACACTGGGGGCTTGGGAGGGGAGAGGAAAGGGGGACTCTCTCTCTCTCTTTCTCTCTCTCTCTCTCTCTCTCTCTCAACTTTCCAGGAACATTTGGAAAATGATGGAGACATGTCTGCTTGCCATGACTTGCTGCAGGGGCACTGCTGACAGTTCTCGGGGACAGTCGAGAGATTTATGTCACTTCCCCAGTGCAGGGTACAGCCTCACAGCAGACAACAGTGCGGGTACAAACACCTGAGGAAAATAGCTGCAAGGTTGAGAATCCCTGAATTGGCACGATAAATTCTCTGTCTTCTTCCTCTCAGTATCTCTACCTACGTTTTATGTGTGTATGTATGTATGTATGCATGCATGTATGTGTCTATCTGTGTATCTTTCCAGGTATCCATTCAACTATTTATTCAACCATTCTTCTATCTATCTTTTTCTTTTCTTTTATTTATTTATTTATTTAAAAGACGGGGTTTCACCATGTTGGTCAGCTGGTCTTGAACTCCCGACCTCAGGTGATCCACCCACCTTGGCCTCCAAAGTGCTTGGATGACAGGGGTGAGCCACCGCGCCTGGCCTCTTCTATCTTTCTATATATCTATTAGTCTCATCTATCTATTTATCTATTCATGCATTCTTCCACCTTGCTATCTATGTATCTATCATGATAGATGATAGATACATAGATAGATAAGCATGTATCCATCTATTCATCTATCTATCATCCTGTCTGTTATCTATCTATGGATCTATCTATCATCTATCTGCTCATTCACCTATCTATGTATTTGTCTATGTATCTATCTATCATGTATCTATATATCTATTATCTATCTAACCAATTACGCATCTAATCTTCTATCATCCATCTATCTATCATCTATCTGCCCATTCATCTATCCATTTATTTATCTATCTATGAATCTATCATGTATCTATATATGTGTCTGTTATCTATCTAACAACTTATCCATCTATTCCTCTGTCACTCACTCTATCTGTCTGTCTATCAATGTGTCTATCTATCTGTCTATCTATGTATGTATCCATCTATCTATTTCCATGTATCCATTCAACTACCTATTTATTCAACCATTCTTCTATCATTCTATGTATCTGTTAGGATCACCTATCTGTCCATTTATCTGTCTATTCATCCATTCTTCTACCTTTCTATGTATCTATCATCTATCTAACCACTTATCCATCTATTCATCTATCATCTATCTGTCTATCTCTCTCTCTCTCTATGTATCTATCTATCTATCTATCTATTTATGTATCTATCTATCTATGTATCTATCTATCTATCTGCCCATTTATCTATCCATGTATTTATCTATGAATCTATCATGTATCTATACATGTATCTATTATCTATCTAACCACTTATCCATCTATTTAAATATCTATCTATCTATTTATCTATCTACCTACCTACCTACCTGTCATCTGCCCATTCATCTATGTAGTTATCTAAGTATCTATTATGTATCTATATATGTATCTATTATCTGTCTAAGCACCATGTATTCAGCTATGTATCTACCAATCCATTCTATTATCTATGTATCTGTCTATCAATGAACTATCTACCCATTCATTCATCCATGTATTTATCATCTATCTATCCATTCATCTATTTATCAATCATCTATCTATCCATGCATGCATCTACATATCCATTTATTTATCTATTCACATTCACTCATTTATCTATCTACCCATCCATTCTTTTATCTTTCTATCTGTGTATCTAATAATATCATCTATCTATCCATTTACCTATGGATCTATCTATCTATCTATCTATCTATCTATCTATCTATCTATCTATCTGTTATCTATCCATTTGTCCGTGTGTCTATGTATCTGTCATCTATCCATCCATTTATCTATTTAATCTATCCATCATCTCTCTATCCATCTGTCTATGCATCATCTATGTATCTATTGTCTATCCATTCATTTATCCACGTGTCTATGTATCTATCCATCAACTATCTATCTACCTATTATCTATCCATTCATTTATCCACGTGTCTATGTATCTATCCATCATCTATGTATTTATCTATCTATCCATCATCTATCTATTATCTATCCATTCATTTATCCATGTATCTACGTATCTATCCATCAACTATCTATCTACCTATTATCTATCCATTCATTTATCCACGTATCTATGTATCTATCCATCATCTATCTATTATCTATCAATTCACTTTTCCATGTATCTACGTATCTATCCATCATCTATCTATCTATCTATGTGTTATCTATCCATTCATTTATTCATGTATCTATCTATCCATATCTATTATCTATCTAACCATTCATTTACCCACGTACCTATGTATCTGTCCATCATCTATCTATCCATCTATCTATCCATCATCTATCTATCCATTCATTTATTCATGTATCTATGTATCTATCCATCATCTATTATCTATCTAGCCATTCATTTATCCAGGTATCTATGTATCTATCTGTCATCTATGTATTCATCTATCTATCCATCATCTATTATCTATCTATCCATTCATTTATCCATGTATCTATGTATCTATCCATCAACTATCTATCTTTATCTATCCATTCATTTATCCACGTATCTATGTATCTATCCATCATCTATCTATTATCTATCCATCCATTCATTTATCCATGTATCTACGTATCTATCCATCAACTATCTATCTATCTATTATCTATCCATTCATTTATCCATGTATCTCTGTATCTATCTATGTATCTATCTATCTATATCTATTATCTATCCATTCATTTATTCATGTATCTATGTATCTATCCATCATCTATCTATCCATCTATCTATCTGTTATCTATCCATTCATTTATTCATGTATCTATCTATCCATCATCTATTATCTATCTGTCCCTTCATTTATCCACGTATCTATGTATCTATCCATCATCTATCTATCCATCATGTATCTATCTATCTATGTAAGGCAGTGGTGGACAATCGGGATGATTCCACCCCCCAGGGAACTCTTGGCCACGTCAGTGGAATTTTTGGTTGTCACAGCTGAGAGGGAGGAGGTTGCAGCTGACCTTTAGTGGGTGGAGGTCATGGGTCCCGCCCAACACTCTGTGATAGACCATGCAGCTCAAACATCACCAGGGCAGAGGCCACGGTGTCTTCCTTTATGTCTGAAGTTCCCCAATCCAAAAACCTTCCTGACCACAGAAATGGGCACTTCTGCCTCTGCCCTCCCTCTCCCTCCACTTCCCCTTTCCCCGGCGCTCACCATGACCATGTGCAGGGCACACGTGTGTATTCATGATTCATCTCCTCCTACAGAACATATATATATATTTAAATTTTTTCAGACGGAGTTTCCCTCTCGTCACCCAGGCCAGAGTGCAATGGCATGATCTCAGCTCACTGCAACCTCCGCCTTCAGGGTTCAAGGGATTCTCAAGAGTAGCTGGGATGACAGGTGCCTGCCTCCACAACTGGCTAATTTTTGTGTTTTATTTATTTATCTTTTTGAGATGGAGTTTCACTCTTGTTGCCCAGGCTGGAGTGCAGTGGCATGATCTCAGCTCGCCACAACCTCTACCTCTCAGGTTCAAGCGATTCTCCTGCCTCAGTCTCCCATGTAGCTAGGAGCCCAGGTGCCCACCACCACACCTGGCTACTTTTTATTTTATTTTATTTTATTTTATTTTATTGCATTTTAGGTTTCGGGGTACATGTGATGAACATGCAAGATTGTTGCATAGGTACACACATGGCAGTGTGGTTTGCTGCCTTCCGTCCCCTCACCTGTATCTGTCATTTCTCCCCATGCTATCTCTTCCCACTTCCCCACCCCCACCCCTCCCCCATTTCCCCCCAACGGACCCCAGTGTGTAGTGCTCCCCTCTCTGTGTCCTTGTGTTCTCATTGTTCAGCACCCGCCTATGAGTGAGAATATACGGTGTTTGATTTTCTGCTCTTGTGTCAGTTTGCTGAGAATGATGGTTTCCAGGTTCATCCATATCCCTACAAAGGACGTGAACTCATCCTTTTTGATGGCTGCGTAATATTCCATGGTGTATATGTACCACATTTTCCCTATCCAGTCTATCATCGTTGGGCAGTTGGGTTGGTTCCAGGTCTTTGCTATTGTAAACAGTGCTGCAATGAACATTCGTGTGCATGTGTCCTTGTAGTAGAATGATTTATAATCCTTTGGATATATACCCAGTAATGGGATTGCTGGGTCAAATGGGATTTCTATTTTTAGGTCCTTGCGGAATCGCCACACTGTCTTCCACAATGGTTGAACTAATTTACATTCCCACCAACAGTGTAGAAGTGTTCCTATTTCTCCACATCCTCTCCAGCATCTGTTGTTTCCCGATTTTTTAATGATCGCCATTCTAACTGGTGTGAGATGGTATCTCAATGTGGTTTTGATTTGCATTTCTCTGATGACCAGTGATGATGAGCATTTTTTCATATGTTTGTTGGCCTCCTGTATGTCTTCTTTTGTAAAGTACCTGTTCATGTCCTTTGCCCATTTTTGAATGGGCTTGTTTGTTTTTTTCTTGTAGATCTGCTTTAGTTCTTTGTAAATTCTGGATATCAGCCCCTTGTCAGATGGTTGGGTTCCAAAATTTTTTTCCCATTCTGTTGGTTGCCGATTCACTCTACTGACTGTTTCTTTTGCCGTGCAGAAGCTGTGGAGTTTGATTAGGTCCCATTTGTCTATTTTGGCTTTTGTTGCCATTGCTTTTGGCGTTTTGGCCATGAAGTCCTTGCCTACACCTATGTCCTGAATGGTTTTCCCTAGATTTTCCTCTAAGGTTTTTATGGTGTTAGGTCTGATGTTTAAGTCTTTAATCCATCTGGAGTTAATTTTGGTGTAAGGTGTCAGGAAGGGGTCCTGTTTCTGCTTTCTGCACATGGCTAGCCAGTTTTCCCAACACCATTTATTAAACAGGGAGTCCTTTCCCCATTGCTTGTTTTTGTCAGGTTTGTCGAAGATAAGATGGTTGTGGGTATGTTGTTTTTCCTGTGAGGCCTCTGTTCTGTTCCATTGGTCTATATCTCTGTTTCGGTACCAGTACCATGCTGTTTTGATTACTGTAGCCTTGTAGTATAGTTTGAAGTCCGGTAGTGTGATGCCTCCTGCTTTGTTCTTTTTGCTTAGAGTTGACTTGGCTATGCGGGCTCTCTTTTGGTTCCATATGAAGTTTAAGGTGTTTTTTTCCAGTTCTGTGAAGAAGGTCATTGGTAGCTTGATGGGAATAGCATTGAATCTGTAAATTACTTTGGGCAGTATGGCCATTTTCACGATGTTGATTCTTCCTAACCATGAACATGGAATGTTTCTCCATCTGTTTGTATCCTCTCTTATTTCATTGAGCAATGGCTTGTAGTTCTCCTTGAAGAGGTCCTTTACGTTCCTTGTTAGTTGTATTCCTAGGTACTTTATTCTCTTTGTAGCAATTGTGAATGGCAGTTCGTTCTTGATTTGGCTCTCTTGAAGTCTATTACTGGTGTACAGGAATGCTTGTGATTTTTGCACGTTGATTTTGTATCCTGAGACTTTGCTGAAGTTGTTTATCAATTTCAGGAGATTTTGGGCTGAGATGATGGGGTCTTCCAGATATACAATCATGTCATCTGCAAATAGAGACAATTTGATTTCCTCCTTTCCAATTTGAATACCCTTTATTTCTTTTTCTTGCCTGATTGCTCTGGCTAGAACTTCCAGTACTACATTGAATAGGAGTGGTGAGAGAGGGCATCCTTGTCTAGTACCAGATTTCAAAGGGAATGCTTCCAGTTTTTGCCCATTCAGTATGATATTGGCTGTTGGTTTGTCGTAAATAGCTTTTATTGTTTTGAGATACGTTCCATCAATACCTAGTTTATTGAGGGTTTTTAACATAAAGGGTTGTTGAATTTTGTCAAAAGCCTTCTCTGCGTCAATTGAGATAATCATGTGGTTTTTGTCTTTGGTTCTGTTTATGTGGTGAATTACGTTTATGGACTTGCGTATGTTGAACCAGCCTTGCATCCCCGGGATGAATCCTACTTGATCATGGTGGATGAGCTTTTTGATATGCTGTTGCAATCGGTTTGCCAGTATTTTATTGAAGATTTTTGCATCTATGTTCATCATGGATATTGGCCTGAAATTTTCTTTTCTTGTTGAGTCCCTGCCGGGTTTTGGTATCAGGATGATGTTTGTCTCGTAAAATGATTCGGGAAGGATTCCCTCTTTTTGGATTGTGTGGAATAGTTTCAGAAGGAATGGTATCAGCTCCTCTTTGTATGTCTGGTAGAATTCCGCTGTGAACCCATCTGGACCTGGGCTTTTTTTGGGTGGTAGGCTCTTTATTGCTGCCTCGACTTCAGACCATGTTATTGGTCTATTCAGGGTTTTGGCTTCTTCTAGGTTTAGGCTTGGGAGGTTGCAGGTGTCCAGGAATTTATCCATTTCTTCCAGGTTTACTAGTTTATGTGCATAGAGTTGTTTGTAATAATCTCTGATGATGGTTTGGATTTCTGTGGAATCTGTGGTGATATCCCCTTTCTCGTTTTTTATTGCATCAATTTGGTTATTCTCTCTTTTCTTTTTTATTAATCTGGCTAGTGGTCTGTCTATTTTGTTGATCTTTTCAAAAAACCAGCTCCTGGATTTATTGATTTTTTGAAGAGTTTTTTGTGTCTCTATTTCCTTCAGTTCTGCTCTGATCTTAGATATTTCCTGTCTTCTGCTAGGTTTTGAGTTTTTTTGATCTTGCTCCTCTAGCTCTTTCAATTTTGATGATAGGGTGTCAATTTTCGACCTCTCCTTTCTTCTCATGTGGGCACTCATTGCTATATATTTTCCTCTAGAGACTGCTTTAAATGTGTCCCAGAGATTCTGGTATGTTGTGTCTTCGTTCTCATTGGTTTCTAAGAACATCTTTATTTCTGCCTTC
This sequence comes from Saimiri boliviensis, assembly GCF_048565385.1. Lineage (NCBI taxonomy): Eukaryota > Metazoa > Chordata > Mammalia > Primates > Cebidae > Saimiri > Saimiri boliviensis. Next base: position 20,449,362 of record NC_133471.1, on the reverse strand, counting down.
ATTTCATTGTTTATCCAGTCAACATTCAAGAGCAAGTTGTTCAGTTTCCATGAAGCTGTGTGATTCTGAGTTAGTTTCTGCATTCTGAGTTCTAACTCGATTGCACTGTGGTCTGAGAGACTGTTTGTTATGATTTCTGTTCTTTTGCATTTGCTGAGGAGTGATTTACTGCCAATTATGTGGTCAATTTTAGAGTAGGTGTGATGTGGTGCTGAGAAGAATGTATATTCTGTGGATTTGGGGTGGAGAGTTCTGTAAATGTCTATTAGGTTTGCTTGTTCCAGGTCTGAGTTCAGGTCCTGGATATCCTTGTTGATTTTCTGTCTGGATGATCTGTCTAATATTGACAGTGGGGTGTTAAAGTCTCCCACTATTATTGTGTGGGAGTCTAAGTCTCTTTGTAGGTCATTGAGAACTTGCCTTATGTATCTGGGTGCTTCTGTATTGGGTGCGTATATATTTAGGATCGTTAGCTCTTCTTGTTGCAGTGATCCTTTTACCATTATGTAATGTCCTTCTTTGTCTCTTTTGATCTTTGTTGCTTTAAAGTCTATTTTATCAGAGATGAGAGTTGCAACTCCTGCCTTTTTTTGCTCTCCATTTGCTTGGTAGATCTTCCTCCATCCCTTTATTTTGAGCCTTTGTGTATCCTTGCATGTAAGATGGGTTTCCTGGATACAGCACACTGATGGGTTTTGGCTTTTTATCCAGTTTGCCAGTCTGTGTCTTTTGATTGGGGCATTTAGTCCATTGACATTTAGGGATAGTATTGTTATGTGTGATTTTGATACTGTCATTTTGATGCTACCTGGCTGTTTTGTTGGTTAGTTGATGCAGATTCTTGATTGTGTCGATGCTCTTTTACCATTTGGTGTGTTTTTGGAGTGGCTGGTACTGGTTGTTCCTTTATAAGTGTAGAGCCTCTTTCAGGAGTTCTTGTAGAGCAGGTTTGGTGGTGATGAAATCTCTGAGCGCTTGCTTGTTCACAAAGGATTTTATTTTTCCTTCGCTTATGAAGCTTAGCTTGGCTGGATAGGAGATTCTGGGTTGAAAGTTCTTTTCTTTAAGGATGTTGAATATTGGCCCCCAATCTCTTCTGGCTTGTAGGGTTTCTGCTGAGAGATCTGCTGTGAGTCTAATGGGCTTCCCTTTGTGGGTAACCCGACCTTTCTCTCTGGCTGCCCTTAGCATTTTCTCTTTCATTTCAACCTTGGTGAATCTGACGATTATGTGCCTTGGGGTTGCTCTTCTTGCGGAATATCTTTGTGGTGTTCTCTGTATTTCCTGGATTTGAATATTGGTCTGCCTTGCTAGGTTGGGGAAGTTTTCCCGGATAATATCCTGAAGAGTATTTTCCAGCTTGGATTCATTCTCTTCATCACATTCAGGTACACCTATCAGACGTAGATTAGGTCTTTTCACATAGTCCCACATTTCTTGAAGATTTTGTTCATTCCTTTTTGCACTTTTTTCTCTGTTCTTGCCTTCTCTTTTTATTTCATTGAGTTGATCTTCGACCTCTGATATCCTTTCTTCTGTTTGCTCAATTCGGCTGTTGAAGCTTGTGCATGCTTCACGAAGTTCTCGCGTTGCGTTTTTCAGCTCCATCAATTCACTTATACTCCTCTCTATGCTGTCCATTCTCGTCAGCAGTTCGTCCAATCTTTTTTCAAGGTTCCTATTTTCTTTGCGTGCGGTTAGAACATGTTCTTTTAGCTCGCTGTAGTTTCTAACTACCCACCTTCTGAAGTCTGATTCTGTCATTTCATCACTCTCCTTCTCCATCCAGTCTGGTTCCCTTGCTGGTGAGGAGTTGTGATCCCTTTTAAGAGGAGAGGTGTTCTGGTTTCGGGAGTTTTCATCCTTTTTACGCTGGTTTCTTCCCATTTTTGTGGGTTTATCCACCTGTTGTCTGTCTCTGTCCCAGGGAGTTGGAGCTTTATGAGTTTCCGTTGCACTACTGCCTTTTTTTGATTTTTCTTTCAGGTCTGACCCGCCCAGCTAGCAGCACGCCTAGCCTCTGCCTGCCCGCAGGGGCTTTGCTGAGCTGCTGTGGGCTCCACCCAGCTGCCCTGAGCTCTTCCCTGTAGTCCTTTTTATATGGGAGTAGTTAGAACTGTCTCGGCAATGGTGGCCCCGCCTCTGTTATGGCGGACTCTCTCTGTTGTGGGAGGTTGCCTCGGCGACGGCGGGTTGCCTCGGCAACGGCAGCCTGCCTCCTTAGCGGTGGAGAGTCTCAGTAATGGCGGAAGCCCCTCCCCCACGGAGCCGGGCCGTCCAGGTTCAGCTGTGCTTGGTTTGAAGGGCTCAACCCAGAGGGTTTCCAATTACTGTTTTTGTTTTGGTTGTTGTTGGGGGTGGAGGGGTGGGACCAACCGAGCCTGATCACCTGGCTCCCTGACTCCGAGTCTTTTAAGTTGAACGACCCTGAGTTCCGGTCGCTTGTTGAAAAGGCGCCGGGATCTCCCGTACTGCGACTCACGGAGTCAGCTCGGACTGCGGCGCCGGTTCCTGGTGGATTTTCTGCCTAGGAATCTCCTGGCCTGACTCGCTATTGCAAATGAATGGCCCACTCTGCCGTCTCAGGGCTCTGCTCGTCAGCTAAGAGGGCTCCCAGACCAGTGGTTTTTGTACGGAGAACCGCAGCAACAGGGAGTGGTCACAGCAGCCGCGCGGGCGGAATCAGCCCCACAGGGGCCAAAACAGCCACACCGGCTGGGACTGCGACACTGGCGACCGCTCTGCCTGGGTATCTCCTGGTCTGTGGGCAATAAGAGTTCATCTGTAAATGCGGCGTTCACTCACCCTCTGCACTTTCACTGGGAGCTGAAGTCCTGAGTTGTTCTTAGGCGGCCATCTTCCCAGCATTCCCACACCTGGCTACTTTTTTGTATTTTTGGTGGAGACGGGGTTTCTCCATGTTGGCCAGGCTGGTGTCGGACTCCCGACCTCAGGTGATCCACCTGCCTCAGCCTCCCAGAGTGTTGGGATTACAGGTGTGAGTCACCACGTCCAGCTAATTTTTGCATTTTTAGTAGAAACGGGGTTTCAGGATGTTGGCAAGGCTGGTCTCGAACTCCCATTCTGAGTTGATCCGCCTGCCTCGACCTCTCAAAGGGCTGAGGTTTATAGGTGTGAGTCACCATGTCCAGGAAATTGTTGTGTTTTTAGTAGAGATGGGGTTTTGCCATCTTGGCCAGGCTGGGCTGAACCCCTGACCTCAGGTGATCCACCTGCGTCAGCCTCCTAGAGTTCTGGTTTACAGGTATAAACCACCATGTCTAGCTAATTTTTGGATGTTTAGTAGAGACGGGGTTTCGCCATGTTGGTCAGGCTGGTCTTGAACTCCCGACCTCAGGTGATCCACGTACCTCGGCCTCCCGGAGTGCTGGGATTTCAGGCCTGAGTGAATGTACCCAGCCCTCTACTGTCTTTTTTTTTTTTTTTTAAACGCAGGGTTTCACCATATTGGTCAGGCTGGTCTCAAACTCCCGACATCAGGTGATCCCGGCCCTTACAGCCTTAAACTGGGACGCCATCTATCCAGAGTGTTACCATCAAAGTGTTTGTGGTGTCACGAGGAGAATGCCGACCAGCTGGGTCCCTTGGTCTGGGCAGCTGGTCCGCGGTGACGGTGAACTCTGCGTGTGGCTGGAGGTAGAGGACCTCTCAACTCTCTGGATGTCCAACCCAGCTTGAGTGCGGAAAACGTCACACACTGCACACCACACAGTCACACACTCATGCTGGATGGTCAGAGTTTAGCAGAGAACGTGATTCCCAGGTTTAGACAGTTAGCCTGTGGGCTGGGTGAGGGGGTTCCCATCTGTCACCCCAGCACTCTGGGAGGCCGAGGCAGTTGGATCGCCTGAGGTCAGGAGTTCGAGACCAGTGTGGCCAAGATGACAAAACTCCATCTCTACTAAAAATACAAAAATTAGCTGGGCATGGTGGGGGGCGCCTGTGATCCCAGCTACTTGGGAGGCTGAGGCTGGAGAATCGCTTGAGCCCAGGAGGTGGAGGTTGCGGTGAGCTGAGATCACGCCATCGCACTCCAGCCCGGGCAAGGACAGAAAAACTCTGTCTCAGAAAAAAAAAAAAAAAAAACAAACGTTATATATGCAATATGCTATTTTTTTTCCTTGTCTTTTTTTGAGAAAGAGTCTGGCTCTGTCGCCCAGGCTGGAGTGCAATGGCGCGATCTCGGGTCACTGCAACGTCCGCCTCCCGGGTTCAAGTGATTCTCCTGACTCGGCCTCCCAAGTGGCGGGGATTACAGACACGCACCGCCACAGCTGGCTAATTTTTGTATCTTTTTAAAAAATACAGATGGGGTTTCACCATGTTGGCCAGGCTGGTGTGTGATACGCTTTCAAGAAAAGCTCAGGCCAGGTGCAGTGACTCAAGCCTGTCATCCCAGTGCTTTGGGAGGCGGAGGCGGGAGGATCACTTGAGTCCAGGAGTTCGAGTCTAGCCTGGCCAACATGGAGAAACCCTGTCTCTACTAAAAATCCAAAAACTAGCTGGGCTTGGAGGCAGGCACCTGTGATCCCAGCTACTGGGGAGGCTGAGGCAGGAGGATCGCTTGAACCCGGGAGGCGGAGGCTGCAGTGAGCTGAGATCACACCACGGCAGTCCAGCCTGGGGGACAGTGAGACTCTGTGTCGAGAAAGGAAACATGGGGCAGAGAAATGAAAACAAAAGCAAAGACAGGAGAAAAGGGAAGGAGAGGAGAGGAGGGGAGGGGAGGGGAGGGGAAGGGAGGCAGTGGAGGGGAGGGGAGGGAGGGGAGGGAAAGGGAGAGAAGGGAAGGGAAGGGAGGGGAGGGGAGGGGACAGGAAGGGAAGGGAAGGGCTCAGCAGCACGTGTGTAAATCCTGATCCTGCATTGTGTGTCTGTGTCTGTGTGTGTGTGTTTTTGTGTCTGTGTGTGCATCTGTGTGTGTGTGTCTGTGTGTCTGTGCCTGTGTGTGTCTGTGTGTGTGTGTATGTGTGTCTGTGTGTGTGTCTCTGTGTGTCTGTGTGTTTGTGTGTGTCTATGTATGTGTGTCTGTGTGTTTCTGTGTGTGTCTGTGTGTTTGTGTGTCTGTGTGTGTGTGTGTGTGTCTGTGTGTGTGTGTGCGTGTTTGTGTCTGCGTGTGTGCTCTTGACAAGCGTATCTTTGGCAACGAAGCGTCACTCTGTTTCCTGCGTGTTATCGAATCCCTAGCTTCCTTTCTGCCTTTTTAAAAAGGGAGTGACCTGTGCCTGTGAGTCACGGCGGCCTCCTCCCCGTGGGTGCCCGCGGCCTCACTCCTCCTCCCCGTGGGTGCCCGCGGCCTCACTCCTCCTCCCCGGGCCTCACTCCTCCTCCCCGTGGGTGCCCGCGGCCTCACTCCTCCTCCCCGTGGGTGCCCGCGGCCTCACTCCTCCTCCCCGTGGGTGCCCGCGGCCTCACTCCTGCGCCCGTTCCAGGCATGAGGACGCTCCTTCTGCTGTGCGGAGCTGCCGCCGTCCTGGAGGGAGGCCGGGTGACTTCGGGGCAAGATGCCACAGGTAAGACACAGCCGCTCCCCCGCCTCCAACGTCCTTTATTCAAACACCCTCTTCTCGCAGTTGGGGTTTGCAGTTTCCTTTGCAACCAGGCGCTTCTTTCTTTGTAAAACTTGCACAGTGAGTCTGCAGCTTTCACTCATTCATTTCTTTTTGTTTGTTTTGAGACGGTGTCTCGCTCGGTTGCCCAGGCTGGAGGGCACTGGCGTGATCTTGTCTCACTGCAACCTCCCCCTCCCGGGTTCAAGCAATTTTCCTGCCTCAACTTCCCAAGTAGCTGGGGTGAGACACATGCCCTCTTGCTAGCCAGAACTAAACTAGGAATTCTGTGTGTGTGTGTGGCTGTGTGTCTAAGTGTTTATCTATTGATGGATTGATGGGCAGACATATTAATTTTTAATCTATCCATCAATTGATCTCATCTGACTTTCCCCATTCGTCTTCTATCCATCCATCCACCACTCATTCATCTAATATCCATCCATCCATCCACCATCCATTCACCCCCTCATCAAAGCCTACGTCTACCCAGGCATTTACCCATCCATAAACCCACCAACGTACCCATCCACCCACCCATTCATCCACTTACCCACCCATCCATCCACTCAGCCTTTCACACACGTCCATCTATCCGCTTGTCCATCTATCGAACCATCCACCTACCATCCACCCATCTATGATCCAACCATCCATGCATCCACCAATACATCCCCGCACCCACCCATCAAACCATCCATCCACCCATGCATTTACCCGCACTTTTATCCATGCATCCATCCGTCCATCCATCCATCCATCCATCCATCCATCCATCCATCCATCAATCCACCAATACATCCATGCACCCACCCATTCTGTCATCCACTTATCCATCCATCCATCCATCCATCCATCCACTAGTACACCCATGCACCCATCCATTCTGTCATGCACTTATCCATCCATCCATCCACCCATTAATCCTTTATCCACCTATCTACCATACATCCATCCATCCCTCCATCCACCAATACATCCATCCACACACCCATTCATGTACACATCTCCATATCCACCCACCCATCAACCCATCCATCCACCCATCAATCTGTCATCCACCCATCTACTATCCATCCTTCCATCCAGCCATCCAGCCATCCATCCACTAATACATCTGTGCACCCACCCATCCACGTACACATCTCCATATCCATCCACGCATTCACCCAGCCATCCACCTATTTGTTCATCCATTTATGCATGCATCCACTCGCACATCCACCCATCCATCCACTTACCTTCCGTCTGTACACCCACCTGTCCATCTATTCATCCATCCACCCAGCCATCCCTATGTGTCTGTTTCTGTCTATTTGTATCATCCTCTATACAAGTCTATCTATCTAGTATTACTATCTATCTACCCCACAGATACGTCCACTTAGACTCCAGCATGGTGAGTTTCACTCTAGCCTGTATTCCAAACCTGTAACTGACTTCTCTGAGAGTGACAGATGTGGCTCCCGCTGTCCAAAATATCATTACTTATTTGCTGTATCTTAAAAGATCCCCATTGACCACTTTCTGAATTGCAAACCAAGACATCTTGAAACCTCAAACTTAGTGAAGTCTAAGTAACGTTTCAAGCAAAGATGGAAAGACTTATTTCTTTTTGTTTTGTTTTCTTTCTTTCTTTTTTTTTTTTTTTTTTTTTTTTTGCACCTGGGACTACAGGTGCCCTCCTCCACGTCTGGCTAATTTTTGTATTTTTAGTAGAGACGGGGTTTCACCATGTTGGCCAGGTTGGTCTTGAACTCCCGACCTCAGCTGATCCACCCTCCTCGGCCGCCCAAAGTGCTGGGGTGACAGCTGTGGCCAGTCCTCTGTCGTTTGTAAATGAGCGTCTCATTGTTAGGATGAAAGTGCTGGCTTCTTTTCATTACGTTTCTACCTGTGTCTCTGTGTGCAGGAGAAAGAATACAAGTTCAGATCATCTACTTCAATTTAGAAGTCGTGCAAATCACTTGGAACGCCAGCGAATACTCTGGGACCAGCTTGACGTTGTGTTATAGGTGAATGCTGTCAGAAGGCGAATCCTGACGTGGGGGTGGCGCCCAGGTGGCTCTTCTGAGCCGTCTGCAATTCGGGAATGACAGAAATCGAAGGTGTGAAGCTTCAGACTCTGAAAGTCTCAATGTTTGTTCTGCGTCACCCTCAGCCTTCACCAAAACCACAAGCCCGTTTCCCCAATCTTCTTGCTGAGGGATAAGTGAGTCAGGAAGATCACCTACATTATTAATATTCTTTCTTTCTTCCTTTTTTTTTTTTTTTTTTTTTTTTTTTTGGGATGGAGTCCTGCTCTCTTGCCCAAACTGGAGTGCAGTGGCGCGATCTCGGCTCACCGCAACCTCTGCCTCCCAGGTTCAAGCAATTCTCCTGCCTCTGCCTCCGGAGTAGCTGGGATTACTGGGGCGTGCCTCCACATCCGGCTAATTTTTGTGTTTTTAGTAGAGACGGGGTTTCACCATGTTGGCCAGACTGGTTTCGAACTCCTGACCTCAGGTGATTTACCCGCCCTGGCCTCCCAAAGTGCTGAAGTTACAGGTGTGAGTCACCACACCCAGCCTGTATTTATTGATTTATTTATTTTAGTTTTATTTATTTATTTTTTGAAGTCTCTCTCTATCGTCTAGGTTGGAGTGCAGTGCTGTGATCTCAGCTCACTGCGACCTCCGTCTCCTAGGTTCAAGCGATCCTCCTGCCTCAGCCTCCTGTGTAGCTGGGATTGCAGGCACCTGTCACCACGCCCGGCTAATATGCCGTATTTTTAGTAGAGACAGGGTTTCACCATGTTGGCCAGGCTGCTCTCGAACTCCTGACCTCAGGTGATCCACCTGCCTCAGATTTCGAAAGTGCTGGGATTTGAACTTGGGGAGGCCGAGGCAGGTGGATCACAAGGTCAGGAGTTCAAGACCAGCCTGGCCAACATGATGAAACCCATCTCTACTAAAAATACCAAAAAAAAAAAAAAAAAAAAAAAAAAATAGCTGGGCATGCTGGCGGCCGCCTATAATCAATCCCAGCTAGTCGGGAGGCTGAGGCAGGAGATTTGCCTGAACCCGGCCCGCCTCAGCCTCCCAAAGTGCTGCGATTCCAGGGGTGAGCGACCGTGTCCGGCCATAAAAATATTCTAATGGGATTGCGGGCTCACAGTCACCCAGGATGCTTTTATTTCAGTCCTGACCTAATCGTATCTGCGAAGACCCTGTTTGTGGGTAAGATTCTGTTCCCAGGTTCTGGGACTGGGGATGTCACGGAGCGTGAATTCTGCAAGGTTACAATGCGGCCCCGTACAGGAAGCCTTCGAGGGGTTCAAGCATTTGTGAGAGAGGACGGTTTTCTCCTTGCACAGGTCTGGCTTAGTTAGCTGTCAGGAAGGGTCACTGAAGTCAGTGACGAGAGATCCTAGCTGGGGACCAGGTGACAATGTGCAGTGAGAAACGGCCGCTGTGTGGGTTACATGCTATTTAAAAAAAAAAAAAAAAAAAAAAAAAAAAAACAGTTGAACTCGGAAGGCGGAGGTGGCAGTGAGCCGAGATCACACCACTGGACGCCAGTCTGGGTGACAGAGCGAGACTTCGTCTCAAATAAGTGAATAAATAAATAGGGGAATGAGTCAGAGATGCCCTTTGCTGCCCTTGCGTACACACACACACACAGACACGCACAGAGACAGATACACACACACGCACAGACACACAAAGACACACACAGACACACAACCACACACAAAGACAGATATACACACACAGACACACACACACACAAAGACAGATATACACAGACAGACACACACAGACAGACACAGATACACATACACACAGACACACACACAGACACACACACACAGAGACACATACACACACACAGATACACACAGATACAAACACAGACACAGACATACACACATACACACACACAGACACACAGAGACATGCAAACAGAGACACACAGAGACACGCAGACACACAGACTCACAGAGACACACACATACACACACACACACACAGACAGATACACACACACAGACACATAGAGACACACACACAGAAACAGACACAGACATACACAGAGACACACATACAAACACAGACACGCAGATAGACACAGACACACAGACACACAGAGACACACAAATACAAAAATGCACACAGACACAGACAAACACACAGACACCAACACACAGGGTGTGGTGGCTCACGCTTGTCATCGCAGCACTTTGGGAGGCCACAGGGGGTGGATCCCCTGAACTCAGGAGTTCAAGACCAGCCTGGTCAACATGGTCAAAGTCCATCTCTACTGAAAATACCAACATTATCTCAGGAGGCTGAGCCAGGAGAAGGGGCAACAGAGCCAGACACAGAAAGAAAGAAAGAAGGAAGGAAGGAAGGAAGGAAGGAGGGAGGGAGGGAGGGAGGGAGGGAGGGAGGGAGGGAGGGAGGGAGGGAAGGAAGGAAGGAAGGAAGGAAGGAAGGAAGGAAGGAAGGAAGGAAGGAAGGAAGGAAGGAAGGAAGGAAGGAAGGAAAGTACGTTGGTGACTGGTGTCATTTTCCACCCCAGATCCACTCCGATGAGGCCTATCACCAGTGCCCCAAGTACACTGTCCACCAGGGTCACACTTCGGGGTGCCTCCTACACGCATAGCAGAAAGACGACATTCTCAGTTTCTCCATCAGGAACGGGACGCACCCCGTTTTCAGCGCCAGTCGCTGGATCTATTAGTACCGTAAGTATCCTAAAGCGAGCCCACCGAGCTTCTCAGTATTTCCTTCAGCTCATTCCCGTAAGTACTGGAAAGCAAGCTCATGCCGGTCGCCTGATCAATGATTACCGTAACTATCCTAAAGCGAGCCCACCATGCTGTTCAGTATTTCCTTCAACTCATTCCCGTAAGTACTGGAAAGAGAGCGCATGCCAGTTCCCTGATCGATGATTACCACAACTATTCTAAAGCAAGCCCACAATAGTTTTCAGTATTTTCTTCAGCTCATTCCTGTAAGTACTGGAAAGCGAGCTCATGCCGGTTCCCGGATCGATGATTACCAAAACTATCCTAAAGCAAGCCCACCATGCTTTTCAGTATTTCCTTCAGCTCATTCCCGTAAGTACTGAAAAGCAAGCTCATACCACTCGCCGGATCAATGGATTACTGTAGCGATTGAAAATCAAGCTCACTTCCCCTTCTCTACTAAAAAATACAAAAAAATAAGCTGGGCGTGGTGGTTGCACGCGTGTGTAATCCCAGCGAGTGCGGAGGCCGAGGCAGGATATTCGCTTGAACCCGGAAGGCAGAGATAGCAGTTAGCCAACATCACACCACTGCACTCCAGCCTGGGCAACACAGTGAGACTCCATCTCAAATAAATAAATAAATACATAGGACAATGAATCAGAGATGCCCTCTTGTGCCCTTACTTACACACACACACACACACACACAGACACAGATACACACATACAGACACGCACAGAGGCAAACAAACACAAAGACACATATAGACACAGAGACACACATATATACACACAGAGACACAGACAGACACAGACACACTAACACAGACATATACACACAGACACATATATATACACACAGACACAGACACATGCACACACAGACACAGACACACATAGACACACAGACACAGACACACATAGACACACAGAGAGACACACACAGACACACATACAGATGCAGATACACACACACAGACACACTGAAACACACAGACACACAGACACACAGAGACACATGCAGACACACATACAAAGACACACATACACACAGAGACACATACACACACAGACACATACACGCACTGACACACACAGGTACACAGAGACATACACACAGAGACACACATATACACACAGACCCAGACCCAGACACACATACAAACACATACAGAGACACACACAGAGACACACATACACACAGAAACACACACAGACACACATACAGATGCAGATACACAGAGAGACACAGACACACAGACATACACACATACACAGACACAGACACACATAGGCACACACACACAGAGACACACAGACACACACAGAGGCACACAGAGACACACATACACACACACTGACACACACAGACACATACAAACACAGACACGCAGACACACATACATACATAGACACACAAACATACAGACATACATATACACATACACGGACAGACACACAGAGATACACACAGGCATGCAAACACATAGACACACAGAAAGAGCAGGAAATGCTCTCTCACCCTCATCTCACCCACTGGGTTTTCGTTCTCTCTGTCTCTTTCTTTCTTCCTTTCTTTCCCTCCCTGCCTCCCTCCCTCTCTCCCTCTCTTTCTTTTCTTTTCTTCTTTTCTCAGTGTGTCCCCCAGGCTGGACTGCCATTGCAGGGTCTTCACTCACGGCAACCTCCCCCTCCCGGGTTCAAGCGATCGTCCTGCCTCAGCCTCCTGAGGAGCCAGGATGACAGGCACCTCCCACCATGCCCGGATAATTTTTGTATTTTTAGTAGAGACGGGGTTTAACCATGTTGGCCAGGCTGGTCTCGAACTCCCGACCTCAGGTAATCCCCCTGCCTCAGCCTCCCAAAGTGCTGGGATGGCAGGCCTGAGGGACTCCGCTTAGCGGGGAGGGATGTGGGGTTCTCCCTGTGAGGTGATGGTTCTCTTATTTCTTCTCAGTGAAACCAAGCTCCCCGAAGGCCGTGAGCTTCGAGTGGCGTCGCGACGCAGTCACGGTGACGTGTCCTGACCTGATGTACAAGTATCTCATCTACGAGGTCCAGCACCAGAGCAGATTCGACTCCAAGTGGCAGGTGAGGCGGGCGGCCGTGGTGGCTGAGTGTCCCCCAGATACGGGCTGTGGGACGTGGTGCTGATCAGACCCCAGGTACCCTCGGGCGCCACCGTCCTGAATTCCACTCTGCTGTTTCTTCCTGAGACAGCTCTAGTCCAGCTTGACTTGTCTGTGACTCTCTCTGTGTCTCTGAGGGGGCTCCAGAGAAAGAGAGCCGACAATTTGGCTGTCCGTCCATCAGTCTGTCTAGCTATCTGTGAATCTACTGTCATCCATCTGTCTGTTGATGTGTCTACTTATCCATCTGTCCATTTGTCTGCTGTTCATCTACCTATATATGGATCTATCTATCAAGTGTTTATCTATGTGTCTATCTATTCATCTCTCCATGTGTCTGTTTATCTATCATCTATGTCTATTTATTTACACAGCCAAATTATCGTGTCTATCTATCCATCTATGTGTCTATCTATCCATCTATCCATCCATCTGCTGTTCATCTATCTATATATGGATCTATCATCTCTTTATCTATGTGTCTATCCATCTGTTTATCTATCTATATCTATCTATTCATCTATCTATCATCTATCTGTCTATCTGTATATATGTCTACCTATCTGTCTATGGATCTATATATTTATCTATATGTCTATCTATCCATCTATCTATCTTTCCATCATCTATCTATGTCTATCTACCTAACTATCTATCTACCTACCTATCTATCTATCTATCTATCCATCCGTCTGTCTGTTCATCTATCTATCCACCTGTCTGTCTATCTATGGATCTATCTATGTATCAATTGATCTATATACATATGTATGTGTGTATCTATCACCTATCTATATCTATTCATCTATCTATGTGTCCATCCATTGATCTATCTATTTATGGATCCACCTATAATCTATCTATTTATATATATGTCTATCCATCTATCTATCTATCATCTATCTATGTCTATCTATTTATCCGTGTGTCTATCTATCCATTTAGCCATCTGTCTGTCTGTTCATCTGTTTATCTATCTATCTTTCTATCTATCCACCTGTCTGTTCATCTGTCTATCCATCTATCTGTCTATCTATGAATCTATCAATCTATACACATATGCATGTGTATATCTATCATCTATCTATATTCATCTATCTATGTATCTACCCATCTGTCTATCTATCTATCTATCAATTGACCTATATATGTACATATCTATCTATCATCTATCTATCTATCTATGTATTATCCACCTCTCTACGGATCTATCAATTGATGTATATATGTATATATCTATTTCTCTATCTGTCATCTATTTGTATCTATTGTCTCTATCTCTGTATCTTTCAATCTATCATCTCTCTATTTTATGTATCGACTGTCTCAGTTCTATCGGTCTACTTCTCTATCTGTATCTGTTTTATCTCTCTATGCCCTATCAATCATCTGTGTCATAATCTCTACCTCATCTGTCATCTCTATCTGCCTGGCTAGCTGTTATTTCTCTCTGTTCTATCACCTACTATCCTATTGATCTATGTATTTATCTATCACCATATGTGTGGATGTATGTACCTGTCGTCTCTCTGTATCATCTATCTATGGATCTATTTATCTATATGTCTATCTATCCATCTATCTATCATCTATGTAAATTTAACCGTCTGTCTGTCTATGTATCTATCATCTATGAAATCTAGCATCTCTGTTTTATCTATTTATTTACCTATCATTTGTTTATCTATCTACTTCTATTCCTATCTCTCTGTATCTCCATCTCTGTCTATGTACACACAGACATACACACACAGACATACAGACACGGAGACATACACATAGACACACACAGGCATACATGCGCACACTCAGAGACACAGACACACACACACACTCAGATACATACACAGACACACACTCAGATACAGACACACACAGGCACATAGACACACACAGAGCCACACACAGATACACACACTGACACATACACTCACACACAGACCTACACACACACATAGACACAGATACACACAGACACACACACACTGACACACACATTGAGACACACACGCACATACACACACAGAGACACAGACACACATACAGACATACAGACACACACAGAGACAGACACACACAGAGACACACAGACACACACACAGAGACACACACAGACACACACACATACACGCAGACACATACAGACACACACACAGAAAGACAGACACACACATACACACACACTCGGACACACACAGACACACATACAGACACAGACACATACAGACACACAGACGCACACACAGTCACTTGCTGCCTAAGGACGTCTGGGTCTTCAGCTGGACCAATTATTTTCTTCTATGCCATATTTTTCCTGTACCTTTCCTGTGTTTGGATGTGTTTAGATTCACCAACACTTGCCCTCGTGTGAGGTTTGTCTACAGTATTCAGTCCAGTAATGTGCTGTACAGGTGCGTGGCCCAGGAGCAATGGACCGTACGGCCTAGGTGTGCAGCCGGCTAAACTCTGGAGTATTCTCTCAAGGAAGAAATCTCCTCACAAAGCATTTCTCAGAACATGTTCCCACGGCTAAGCAAGGCATGACTGTACATCTACTTAAATGTGTGTGTATGCACACACATGTACACATACACACACATACATTTATACACACACCTTATACACACAGCTTAGTTATGCTCATACATAGGCACACCTTATATATACACACATATATACATACACACCTTATATACACAGCTTAGATATGCACATATACACACATATATACACACCTTATATACACAGCTTAGATATTCACATATATATACATATATACACGCATATATATACACACCTTATATACACAGCTTAGATACACACATATATATACACACACACCTATATGTACACACCTTATATACACAGTTAGATATACATATTTACATACACACACATGTATACAAACACCTCATATAGACAGCTTAGATACATACATATATACTCAAACACATATACACACCTTATCTACACAGCTTACATATACACATATATATACACACACCTATATATACACACCTTATATACACAGAAATACACATATAGATACACATATATATACACACACCTCATATACACAGCTTAGATACACACATATATACTCAAACATATATATACAACTTATCTACACAGCTTACATATAGACCTATATATGCACATGTATATACACACATATATAGACACCTTATATACACAGCTTAGATATACACACATATATATATACACACACATATATATATACACACCTTATATACCCAGCTTAGATATATATACACACACACATATATATACACACCCTATATACACAGATTATATATATATATATATACACACACATATATACACATCTTATATACACAGCTTAGATACAAGCATATATACACACACATATACATACCTTATGTATACAGTTTAGATACACATACATACATATACACACGTTATATACACAGCTTATATATATATGCATATATACACACAAACACATAGACATGTACATATAGAGCTATCTTATTGGTACCTATAGATATCTACACACATACATACTACATATGTATAAATTGATACAGAGAATAGAATGTGTATCTGTATCTTTTTTTGTTTGTTTTTTGTTTTTGTAGAGACAGAGTTTCACTGTCTTCCCCAGGCTGGTCTGGAACTCGTGAGCTCAGGCTATCCACCTCCCTCGGCCTCCCAAAGTGCTAGGATGACAGGCGTGAGCCACCACACCTGGCGTGTGCATCTGAATCTTTATATCCATTTATATCTATAAAATTACATAGTCATAGGCTGCGCACAGTGGCACATGCCTGTAATACCAGCACTTTGGGAGGCCAAGGCGAGTGGATCACCTGAGGTCAGGAGTTTGAGACCAGCCTGGTCAACATGGTGAAACCCCGTCTCTACTAAAAATACAAAAATGAGCCAGGCATGGTGGCGGGTGTCAGGAATATAGCTACCTGGGAGTCTGAGTCAGGGGAGTCACTTGAACCCTGGAGGCGGAGGCTGCGGTGAGCCCGGGTGGCACCATGACACTCCAGCCTGGGCGACAAGAGTGAAACTGAGTCCCCATATGTCACTCATCATTTTGTGTGTGTGTGTGTCTGTGTGTGTGTCCAGTCCAAAGAAAGAGACACCTGCAATGTCACCATAGAAGGCTTGGACGCTGAGAACTGCTACTCTCTGCGGGTGAGGGTGAAGGCCTCAGATGTCACCTATGGGTCAGACACATACCCCAGCGACTGGTCAGAGGTGATGCCCTGGCAAAGAGGAGAGTGTACCGGTAATGCTTGTTATGCAGCACAGCCACGCACACACAACGCTACATGGAACAGAACATGTGCACGGATCTTTATATCCGTTCATATCTACATAGATGGACAGAGGCTGGGCGCGGTGACTCATGCCTGTAATCCTGGTGCTGTGGAAATTTAAACTGAGTCCGGCCTAGGTGACAGAGCAAGACTCTGTGAAAAGAATAAAAAAGAAAGAAGGGAAGGAATGAAGGAAGAAAGGAAGGAAGGAAAGAAAGAAGGAGGGAAGAAAGGAGGGAAGGAGGGAGGGAAGGAAGGAAGGAGAGAGGGAGAGAGAAGGGAGAGAGGGAGGGAGAGAGGGGGTGAGGGAGGGAGGGAAGGAAGGAAGAAAGGAACAGAGGGAGGGAGGGAGGGAGGGAAGGAGGGAGGGAAAAAGGGGCCAGGTGCTTTGGCTGACACCTGTAATCCCTGTACTTTGAGAAGCTGAGCCGGGTGGATGACTTGAGGCCTGGCTAATTTTGTATTTTTAGTAGAGACGGGGTTTCACCATGTGGGCCAGGCTGGTCTCGACCTCCTGAGCTCAGGGGATCTTCCCGCCTCAGCCTCCCAAAGTGCTGGGGTGACAGGAGTGATCCATCTTGCCCAGCCCTTGTGGGATCTATTTGAGGGCCCGGAGGTGGGGTCTCTGGTGAGAAGGAGGAGGGTCACGTGTGTTGGGTTCACATGGAAGGCCCCTCTGTGCCTGGGTACTGGTCTCTGAAGGGCAGCCACAGCTGTCCTCGGCCTCTCCCTGGGGTCCCTGCCCGTGCTGCTTGGGGGCTGCATTGCAGGTGACCACGCTCCCCGTCTCCGTTTCAGACTGAAGAAATGTCTCATGCCCAGCGTGCCAGACCCAAAATCCACCTTGCCTGGGCTCTTTGAGAAGCACGAGGGCAATTTTCAGGTACGTGACCTGTCCCTATGTCTTCCCTTCTCTGCACCAAGCAGGTGCGTCGGGCCACGCACATGTATCTCCCTCTGACCCTGTCGGAGGATGACATTTAGGGCCGTCGCGGTGGCTTACGCCTGACATCCTGGCACTTTGGGAGGCCGAGGTAGGTGGATCCTCTGAGGTCAGGCCTTCAAGACCAGTGTGGGCACATGGTGAAAGTCTGCTCTTAAAACAACAACAACAACAACAACAACAACAAAAAACTGCTCCATAGGTAGAGAAAGAAAGAAAGAAAAGAAGAAACAAAGAAAGAGAAAAAAAGAAAGAGAGAGAGAAAGAAAGGGCACTGCTGCAAAATGTCAAAGAAAAAGAAAAAAAGAAAGAGAAAGAAAGAAAAAAGAAAGGAAGGAAGGAAGGAAGGAGGGAAGGAAGGAAGGAAGAATTTACATCCTGGGCTGCATACGGTGGCTCATGCCTGTCACTACAGCTCTTTCGGAGGCCGAGGCGGGCAGATATCCTGAGGTCAGGGGTTCAAGACACGCCTGGCCCACATGGTGAAACTCCGTCTCCATGAAAAAACAAAAAACAAACAATGACATTTCGTCGTTTTTTCCTTTACTTTATTCCTTTACGTTCTTAATATAGTTGCTCAGAAAGAAAGAGAAAAAGGCCGGTTGTGGTGGCTCATGCTCATAACCCCAGGACTTTGGGAGGCTGAGATGCGAGGATCATCTGAGGTCGGGAGTTCCAGACCAGCCTGGCCAAGATGGTGAAACCTCATCTCTAATAAAAACAAAAAAATTAGCCGGGTATGGTGGCAGGCACCTGCAATCCCAGCTACTTGGGAGGCTGAGGCAGGAGGATCCCTTGAACCCGGGAGGTGGAGGTCGCAGTGAGCTGGGATCCCACCACTGCACTCCAGCCTGGGTGACAGCAAGACTCTGTCTCAAAAAAACCAACAAGAAACAAGCAGAAAATCCAAGTAACAAACAAACAAACCAACCCAGAAATACTCAGGCCACCGTCTGTGGTGTTTCCATTGTTTCTGATCCAGAATGCTCCCTCCCTCCCTCCCTCTCTCCCTCCCTCCTTCCCTACCTCTGTCTCTCCCTCCCTCCCTCCCTCCCTTCCTCTTTCTTTCATTTCTTTCTCCCTTCTCAATTTTTCTTTCCTTCTTCATTCCTTCCTTCCTTCCTTTCCTTTTCTTTCTTTCTTTTTCTTTTTCTTTCTTTCTGTTTCTTTCTTTCCTTCTTTCTCTTTCTTTGTTTCTATCTCTTCTCTTTCCTCTTTTCCTTTCTTTCATCTTTGTTTCCCTTCCTCCGTCTCTCCCTTCCTTCTCTCTTTCTTTCTTCCTCCCTGCAGGAATGGATCAGAGACACCCAGAACTTGGCCCCCTGGAGCAGCCTGGCGGGTGGGGAGCTGGACGCTGGCTTTGAGGAGCCCCTGCTGCTGCAGCTGACCAGCAAAGAGCCTGACCCACCCAGGACCAGTGGGACACAGACCAGGGAGACCGAGGCCCCTGGGACCAGCAGCCCACAGACCGGGGAGACCGAGGGCCCTGGGACCAGCAGCCCACAGACCAGGGAGACCGAGGCCCCTGGGATACCCCCGCAGGTTCCCCAGCAGCCCCTCCGAGGCGGTGCTGTGGTCGCTCTTGCCGGCTTTACCTTCGTGATGAAAGACAGCTCCTACGTGGCGTTATGACGGACACACGGCTCTCAAACTCAAAGGCCAGGCTGTACGGGGACGCTTGAAGACGGTGGGACCTGTCTGGGAGATCCCCCATCATCACGGAGGGGAATTCCCTACATCAGTGATGCTGTCAACCTTGCTAACTCCAGCTGGGCGTGGGGGCTCACCCCTGTCATCCCAGCACTCTGGGAGGCTGAGGCAGGCAGATCCCGTGAGGTCGGGGGTTCGAGACCAGCCTGGCCGACATGGAGAAACCCCATCCCTACTAAAAATACAAAAAATAAAATCAGCCGGGTGTGGGGGGCCACCTGTCGTCCCAGCTACTTGGGAGGCTGAGGCAGGAGAATACTTGAACCCAGGAGGCGGAGGTTGCCGTGAGCCGAGACCTCACCACTGCGCCCCAGCCTGGACCACAAGAGTGAAACTGTCTCAAAGCCAAGAAAGAAAAACCACGTCCTCATTCAGAAGCACCGTCTATCACTCTCCCTTACATGGAGTGAGGGGTGTCAGATACTTTCAGTAGACACCGAAATCACCCAGAAGAAAGAACGAGGTCTTTACTCATCACAGAAGAAATCTTCGACACACTTTCCAGGTGTAGCCGGATTGGTCTCATTCCCGTGGATTTTTCCACGTCGTAAAATCGTCTGTGTTTCGCTAGCATCACCTTGTTCTGTGCGGGGAGAAGAAAATAAACACATACAATACTGTTTTTTGTTTTTTTGTTTTTCATTTCTTTTTTTTTTTTTTTTTTTTTTTTTTTTTTGACATGGAGTCTCGCTCTGTCACCAGGCTGGAGTGCCGTGGTGAGATCTCTGCTCACTGCAACCTCCGCCTCCCGGGTTCAAGCGATTCTCCTCCTGCCTCAGCCTCCCGGGTAACTCAGATGACAGGCACCCACCACCATGTCCGGCTAATTTTTGTATTTTTAGTAGAGACGGGGTTTCACCATGCTGGCCAGGCTGGACTTGAACTTGTGACCTCAGGTGATCCGCCCACCTTGGCCTCCGAAAGTGCTGGGATGACAGGTGTGAGCCATTTCTCCTTGTTGGATCAACCCCAGCACTTCGGGAGGCCAAGGCGGGAGGATCAGCTGAGGTTGTGACTTCGAGACCAGCCTGACCAACAGGGAGAAACCCCGTCTCTACTGAAATTACAAAAATTAGCTGGACATGGTGGCGGGTGCCTGTGATCCCAGCTACTCAGGAGGCTGAGGCAGGAGGATCGCTTGAACCCAGGATGTGGAGGCTGCAGCGAGCCGAGATGGCACCATTGCATTCCAGCCTGGGCGACAAGAGTGAGACTCTGTCTCAAAAAACAAAAAAACGACAAAAACAAAACCACCTTCCCTGTGAGGGTCCTGGCTCTGTAAACTCTCCACCCAGCTCCCTGGCAGCAAACTCTGGAGCTCACATCTCAGAGACGAGCAGCTCCTGAGTTTCTCTCTCCCCTCCCTCTTCCCTCCGTTTCTCTTTCTCTTCTCTCTTGCTCCAAAGCAGAGCCCATTCCAACAGACAGAATTTATAAACCTCTGTTCTGCGGGGCGCCATGGCTCACGCCTGTGACGGCAGCACTTTGGGAGGCCGAGGCGGGCAGATCACTTGAGGCCGGGAGTTCTAGACCAGCCTGGCCAATAGGGAGAAAACCCTTCTCTATCAAAAATACAAAAAACTTAGCTGGGCGCGGTGGTGGGCGCCTGTCATCCCAGCCATTGGGGAGGCTGAGGCAGGAGAATGCCTTGAACCTGGGAGGCGGAGGTTGCAGTGAGCTGAGATCACGCCATTGCACTCCAGTCTGGGCTACGAGGGTGAAACTCTGTCCCCAGCCCCCATTCCCCCCAAAAAACCAGCAGAAACAAACTGACAGAGTATGTACTAGAGAATTAGTCATCAGTCACAGATGGTATCTCTCCTTTGGGGAACATTCTGAATCGAAGCAGGGCCCCTGTTCCTCTCCCTTGAAACGATCACCGCTCGTGATCAGTAGCGGAAATGAGTCTCTCAGGCCGTCACTGAAAGCCCGTGACTGCCAGGCCCTGAGCGTGACCTGTCATTTGGACCATCTCACGCCAGTTAGAATGGCGATGATTAGAAAGTCTGGAGACAGCAGATGCTGGAGAGGGTGTGGAGAAATAGGAACACTTTAACACTGTTGCTGGGAGTGTCAATTAGTTCAGCCATTGTGGAAGACAGTGTGGCGATTCCTCAAGGATCTAGAAATAGAAATCCCATTTGGTCCAGGAATCCCATGACTGGGTATACATCCAAAGGATTATAAATCGTTCTACTATAAGGACACATGCACACGAATGTTCACTGCAGCACTGTGTACAATAGCAAAGACCTGGAACCAACCCAAATGCCCATCTGTGATAGACTGGACAGGGAAAATGTGGCACATACACATGATGGAATACCATGCAGCCATCAAAAAGGATGAGTTTGTGTCCTTTGTAGGGACATGGATGAACCTGGAAGTCATCATTCTCAGCAAACAGACACAGGAGTAGAAAATCAAACACCGCATGTTCTCACTCATAGGCGGGTGTTGAACAATGAGAATACAGGGACACAGGGAGGGGAGCATCACACACTGGGGTCTGTTGGGGGGAAATAGGGGAGGGACAGCATGGGGTGGGGAGTTGGGGAGAGATAGCATGGGGGAAATGCAGATATAGGTGATGGGGAGGAAGGCAGCACATCACACTGCCACGTGTGTCGCTATGCAGCCATCCTGCATGTTCTTCACCTGTACCCCAAAACCTAAAATGCTATAAAATATAAAATAAAAAAGATAAAAAAGAAAGTACTTGTCTATGTTTTCAGGAGGTTACGGAGTTAATAAATTTGACGGATCCGAATTATAACAGATACATACAGAGTTTATTGTATCACGCTAAGGAAGACAACCCACATAACACATTGTAGATTTTTTTTTTTTTTTTTTTTTTTGAGACGGAGCCTCACTCTGTCGCCCAGGCTGGAGTGCAGTGATGTGATCTCGGCTCACTGCAGCCTCTGCCTCCCGGGTTCAAGTGATTCTCCTGCCTCAGCCTCCTAAGCAGCTTGGATTACAGGCACCCACCACCACGCCTGGCTGATTTTTTGTATTTTTGGTAGAGACAGGGTTTCACAGCGTTGGCCAGGGTGGTTTCGAACTCCTGACCTCAGGTGATCCGCCTGCCTCGGCCTCCCACAGTGCTGGGGCTTCAGGCCTGAGCCCCACAGCTGGCCTCCCTGGGCTGATTTTTATACGTAGTGTATATTATATCTGTGAGCTGTTATGTCCTATGTACATGGTGTAATGTGTGCACAACTCAATTTGAAAGTTTTTGTTGTTTACTTAGACTTTCTAGCAGCTCGAGAATGCAAACAAATATCATCAAACATCTTAGCTTATTCTGCCTCAATTTACTAAAAAGAGGAATCTCTGTGTTTCCTTCTTTTCTTTCCGTTTAGGTTTTAAAATCAAAGACAGAGTCTCAGTCAGGTGCAGTGGCTCAGGCCTGTCATCCCAGCACTTTGGGGGGCCGAGGAGGGAGGTGGTCATCTGAGGTCAGGAGTTCGAAACCAGCCTGGCCAACATGGTGAAAGCCCATCTTTGAATTTAAACCCCATGACTGAATTCTAATGATTTAATAAGCAGATTGATATACTAAGCAGATTAATATAATAAGTAATAAAATATATAGATATAATGAGACTAATTTAATGTAAGTAATATATAGATATGAGATTAATATAATATATACATATAAGCAGATTAATATAATAATGATATAATAAGCAGATTAAATTAATAAAATATAAGTGATAAAATATGTAGATATAATCAGCAGATTAATATAAGTAATATAATATATAAATATAAGATAAATTCAAAATAAGTAACGTAATATATATTGATATAAGCAGATTAATATAAGTAATATGATATATAGATATAATAAGCTGATTAATTGAATATAACATAATAAGTAATATATATGGATATAAACAGATAAATGTAATAAGTAATATATAGATATAATAAGCAGATTAATAAAATATAAGTAGTATAATATGTAGATATAATAAGCAGATTAATATAAGTAATATGTAGATATCAGCAGATTAACTGAATATAAAATAAGTAATATATATGGATATAAGCAGATTAATGTAATAAGTAATATAATACTTAGATATAATAAACAGATTAATTAAATATAAAATAATAGGAAATACACATGATATAAGCAGATTATGTAATAAGTAATATAATTTATAGATGTAATGAGCAGATTAATTTAATAAAATATAAGTAACAATATGAAGATATAAGCAGATTAATATCAGTAATACAATATCTAGATATAATAAGCAGATTAATAAAATTTAAGTAATATAATATATAATGATATAATAAGCAGCTTAATATAAGAAGCAATATAATAAGTAGATATAACAAGCAGATTTAATATAACATAGTAAGTAATGCAATACATAGATATAATAAGCAGGTTAATATAAGTAATACACTATGTAGACATAATAAGATTAATTTAATATAAGTAATGTAATATATATTGATATAACCAGAATAATATAAGTAATATAATATATAGATATAATAAGCAGATTAATAAAATTTAAGTAATATAACATATAATGATATAATAATCAGATTAATATAAGTACTATAAATAGATATAATAAGATTTAATATAATATAGTAATATAATGTATAGATATAATAAGCGAGTTAATAAAATAAGTAATATAATATGTAGATATGATAAGATTAATTTAAGTAACGTAATACATATTGATATAACCAGAATAATATAAGTAATATAATATTAGAGATAATAAGCAGATTAATTGAATATAAAATAAGTAATATAATAAGCATTGATATAATGAGCAGATTGCAACGGGAAGGGGAGAAGGGAAAAAAAGACTTTCACTCAGCAGACTGTGGGGGACTCCCCACCAGAGCTGGGAGCGCAGCCCGGGCTCCAGAGCTCCCCACCCCTCCGTGCACATACGTGGAGAGGTCTCGGGGAGCCTCGGTGCCATCTGGAACCGTAGCGCTTTCTGTAACGAGTTGTTCGTCGTGTGCTTCTGTGTGTGTGTGTGTGTGTGTGTGTGTGTTTCTGTGTCTGTGTGTGTGTGTCTGTCTCTGTGTGTTTCTGTCTCTGTGTGTGTGTCTGTGTGTGTGTCTCTGGGTCTGCGTGTGTGTATGTCTCTGGGTGTGTTTCTGTGTCTGTGTGTGTGTCTGTGTTTCTGGGTCTGTGTGTGTGTGTGAGTGTGTGTGTTTCTTTGTCTGCATGTGTGTGTCTGTGTGTGTGTTTCTGGGTCTGTGTGTGTGTGTGTGTCTGTGTGTCTCTGTGTGTGTTTCTGTGTGTGTGCGTGTGTTTCTGTGTCTGTGTGTGTGTGTGTCTCTGTGTGTGTCTGTGTGTGTGTTTCTGTGTCTCTGTGTGTTTCTGGGTCTGTGTGTGTGTGTGAGTGTGTGTGTGTGTTTCTGGGTCTCTGTGTGTGTGCCTGTGTGTGCTTCTGGATTTGTGTGTGTGTCTCTCTCTGTGTGTGTCTCTGTGTGTGTTCCTGTGTCTGTGTGTGTGTGTCTCAGTGTGTGTGCGTATCTGTCTCTGTGTGTGTGTTTCTGTCTCTGTGTGTGTGTGTGTCTGTGTGTGTTCTTCTGTGTCTGTGTGTGTGTCTGTGTTTCTAGGTCTGTGTGTGTGTGTGCGTCTGTGTGTGTTTCTGGGTCTCTGTGTGTGTGTCTGTGTGTGTGTGTGTCTCTGTGATTTTCTGTGTCTCTGTGTGTCTGTGTCTGTCTCTATATACGTGTTTCTGTGTCCGTGTATGTGTCTGTGTCTGTCTCTGTGTGTCTGTCTCTGTGTGCGTGTTTCTGCCTCTGTGTGTGGGTGTCTGTGTGTGTTTCTGTGTCTGTGTCTCTGTGTGTGTGTTTCTGTGTCTGTGTGTGTGTTTGTGCGTGTGTGTCTCTGTGTGTCTGTATTTCTGTGTGTGTCTCTGTGTGTGTCCATGTGTGTACCTGTTTGTGTGTCTGTGTGTGACTCTGTCTCCGTATGTGTGTCTCTGTGTGTGACTCTGTCTCCGTATGTGTGTCTCCGTGTATTTCTCTGTGTGTGTCTGTGTGTGTGCGTCTCTGTGCTTCTGTGTCTGTGTGTGTGTTTGTGTCTCTGTGTGTCTGTCTCTATATGTGTGTTTCTGTGTCTGTGTGTGTGTCTGTGTCTGTCTCTGTGTGTCTGTCTCTGTGTGTGTGTTTCTGTCTCTGTGTGTGGGTGTGTTTCTCTGTGTGTGTGTCTCTGTGTGTCTGTGTGTGTGTCTCAGTGTGTGTGTTTCTGTGTCTGTCTGTATGTGCCTCTGTGTGTCTGTATTTCTGTGTGTGCCTCTGTGTCTGTGTGTGTACCTCTGTGTGTGCATCTGTATATGTCTCTGTGTCTGTGTGTGACTCTGTCTCCGTATGTGTGTCTCCGTGTGTGTATTTCTCGCTGCGTGTGTCTGTGTATGGAGCTCTGTGTGTGTTTCTGTGTGTCTGTGTGTGTCTGTATGTTTCAGTGTGTGTCTGTGTGTGTCTCTGTATGTGTTTCTGTGTATGTCTGTGTCTGTCTCTGTATGTGTTTCTGTGTCTGTGTGTGTGTCTCTGTGTATGCGTGTGTCTGTGTCTGTCTCTGTGTGTCTCTGTGTGTGTGTTTCTGTCTCTGTGTGTGGGTGTCTGTGTTTCTGTGTCTGTGTCTCTGTGTGTGTGTTTCTGTCTGTGTGTGCGTGTCTCTGTATTTCTGTGTATGTCTGTGTGTGTCTCTGTATGTGTTTCTGTGTGTGTGTGTCTCTGTGTGTGCGTGTGTCTGTGTCTGTCTCTGTGTGTCTGTGTGTGTGTTTCTGTCTCTGTGTGTGGGTGTCTGTGTTTCTGTGTCTGTGTCTCTGTGTGTGTGTTTCTGTCTGTGTGTGCATGTCTCTGTATTTCTGTGTATGTCTGTGTGTGTCTCTGTATGTGTTTCTGTGTGTGTGTGTCTCTGTGTGTGCGTGTGTCTGTCTCTGTGTGTCTGTGTGTGTGTTTCTGTCTCTGTGTGTGGGTGTCTGTGTTTCTGTGTCTGTGTCTCTGTGTGTGTGTTTCTGTGTCTGTGTGTGTGTGTCTCTGTGTGTATTTCTGTGTGTGTCTCTATGTGTGTCCATGTGTGTACCTGTTTGTGTGTGTGTCTGTATATGTCTCTGTGTCTGTCTGTGACTCTCTCCGTGTGTCTCCATGTGTGTATTTCTCTGTGTGTGTGTCTGTGTGTGTTTCTGTGTCTACATGTGCATCTCTGTGTCTGCCTGTATTTGTGTGTGTCTGTGTGTGTCTCACTGTGTGTGTTTCTGTGTGTATCTGTGTGTTTCTCTGTGTGTATGTGATCTCAACTCACTGCAACCTCCGCCTCCCGGGTTCAAGTGACTCTCCCACCTCAGCCTCCTGAGTAGCTGGATGGCAGGTGCCCTACACCACACCGGGCTCATTTTTGTATTCTTAGTAGAGACGGGCCTTCATCATGTTGGCCAGGCTGATCTCGAACTCCTGACCTCGTGATCCCCCTGCCTTGGCCTCCCAAAGTGCTGGGGTGACAGGCATCAGCCACCGTGCCCGGCTCACCATGCTATCTTAGTAAACTTGCTTTTCCTTGGCACCGAGTGACGGCTCCTGAATTCCTTCTTGCATGAGATCCAGGAACCCCGTCTTAGGGTCTTCACCGGGACCCCTTCCTGTCACAAAACCATCCAGATCAAGACCATCCTGGCCAAGATGGTGAAAACCCATCTCTACTAAAAACACACAAAAAAATACTAAAATTACTATATATATATACATAAATATGAGCCGGGCGTGGTGACACACACCTGTAGTCCCAGCTGCTGGGGAGGCTGAGGCAGGAGAATCCCTTGACCCCGGGAGGCGGAGCCTACAGTGAGCCGAGATAGCCCCATGGCACTCCAGCCTGGGGGACAAAGAGAGGCTCTGTGTCAAAGAACAAAATAAGAAAAGACAAATTTTGGACATGCAAAATAAGAGCAGAATTACCGGGAAAGCAATGAAGTCAGGGGAATCTCTGACGTAAAGGGGGGTCTCTGCTGTGGTTCCCTGGAACTGGGCCTTCCTGCGTCTGAGTCTGTGCCCGTGTCCTGGGAACTGGGGCCCTCCTGGGTCTGAGTCTGTGCCATGTCCTGGTAACTGGGGCCCTCCTGCCTCTGAGTCTGTGCCCGTGTCCTGGGAACTGGGGCCCTCCTGGGTCTGAGTCTGTGCCGTGTCCTGGGAACTGGGGCCCTCCTGCCTCTGAGTCTGTGCCCGTGTCCTGGGAACTGGGGCCTCCTGCCTCTGAGTCTGTGCCCATGTCCTGGGAAATGGGGCCCTCCTGGGTCTGAGTCTGTGCCGTGTCCTGGGAACTGGGGCCCTCCTGCCTCTGAGTCTGTGCCCGTGTCCTGGGAACTGGGGCCCTCCTGTCTCTGAGTCTGTGCCCGTGTCCTGGGAACTGGGGCCCTCCTGCCTCTGAGTCTGTGCCCGTGTCCTGGGAACTGGGGCCCTCCTGCCTCTGAGTCTGTGCCCGTATCCTGGGAACTGGGGCCCTCCTGGGTCTGAGTCTGTGCCCGTGTCCTGGGAACTGGGGCCTCCTGCCTCTGAGTCTGTGCCCATGTCCTGGGAAATGGGGCCCTCCTGGGTCTGAGCCTGTGCCGTGTCCTGGGAACTGGGGCCCTCCTGTCTCTGAGTCTGTGCCCGTGTCCTGGGAACTGGGGCCCTCCTGCGTCTGAGTCTGTGCCCATGTCCTGGGAACTGGGGCCCTCCTGCCTCTGAGTCTGTGCCCGTGTCCTGGGAACTGGGGCCCTCCTGGGTCTGAGTCTGTGCCATGTCCTGGGAACTGGGGCCCTCCTGTCTCTGAGTCTGTGCCATGTCCTGGGAACTGGGGCCCTCCTGCCTCTGAGTCTGTGCCGTGAATTGGGAACTGGGGCCCTCCTAAGACGTTGAGGCTTCCTCCTGAGTTCTGCCTGCTCCCTTCTGTCCTAGAAACAAAACTAAACTAAAAACACGTCTGATGAGAAATGGCGCTTTGCAGGCCTTGACTCCCGAAACCCCTTAGGAATTTGGGTCACATCAATAAATCAGAGCTTCATCCTCCGAATATTTATATACAAGTTTCTTTCTTTCTTTCTTTTTTTTTTTTAACAGAGTGTCACTCCCTCCCCCAAACTGGAGTGCAGTGCTATGATCTCAGCTCCCTGCAACCTCTGCCTCCTGGGTTCAAGTGATCCTCCTGCCTCAGCCTCCCGCGTAGCTGGGACTACAGATGCCCACCACCACGCCCAGCTAATTTTTGTACTTTTAGTAGAGATGGGGTTTCACCATGTTGGCCAGGCTGGTCTCGAACTCCTGACCTCAGGTGATCCACCTGCCTCTGCCTCCCACAGTGCTGGGATGACAGGTGGGAGCACCCACACCCGGCCCCTATACAGGTTTTTTTCCACAATGGCTGGGTGCCCTGTTTTGTTTTAAATAAGGCTTTCTTGGCCGGACACGGTGCCTCACGCCTGTAATCCAAGCACTTTGGAAGTCCGCGTGGGCAGATCACCTGAGGTCAGGAGTTCGAGACCAGCCTGACCAACATGGTGAAACCCCATCTTTATTAAAATAGTAATAATAATAAGGCTTTCTTCAAAGAGAACAAACACTCCCCTGACTCTGGCCAACGGCAAAAGTGGGAAGTCCCATGGACAGCGGCTTTAACCGTCATCCTGTAATCAGCCTTCCTAAGCCAGGCTCCCGCGGTCTGCACAAAACCACGGCTGACGTCTCACACCCGCCACGAAAAACCGGCAGGAACCCCCTCCCCACCCCCGCCTTCTGCAGAAAGAGGGGAAGGAAAATCCTCACGTTTCACCGAGCGTGAAAGAAAGAAAGACGAAAATGCAACGTGTGACCTGCTTCCTGACAGATAAAATAGTGTTTTCATTTTAAAGGAAAAACGCCACGTCCTCCTCCTCGAAGGTCTCTGAGACGTTTAGGATTTACTGCCGATTTCGTTTTAGTCTGTGGCTTTTTTCTTTGTTTGTTTTCTGTTTTGGTTTTTTGAGACACAGTTTTGCTGTCCCCCAGGCTGGGGTGCAATGGCGTCATCTTGGCTCACTGCAGCCTCCACCTCCCGGGTTCAAGGGATTCTCCAGCCTCAGCCTCCCAAGTAGCTGGGATGACAGGCGCCCACCACCACACCCCTCTAGTTTTTGTATTTTTACTAGACACGGGGTTTCACCATGTTGGCCGGGCCGGTGTCAACTCCTGACCTCAGGTGATCCACCCGCCTTGGCCTCCCAAAGGGCTGGGATTGCGGGCGTGAGCCACAGAGGCCAGCCTCCTTCCAGGTGGATGGTTTTATTTATTTTTGAGACTTTGATTTCTGAGTTATTAATCTTTATTTTTCTACTTTTTTCTTTATTTTTATTTTTTAATTTTTTTGAGACTGTGGTTTCTAACGTGTTGATTTGAATGACACATTTGTACGACCACCCGCCTGTCCCAGGAAGCCTGACGGGGACCAGGCCCGGCTCGACATCACTAGCCTGTCTGCTTGTCAGAGAAAACGAACACTCCTTTGAGAGTTCAGCGTTTTCACACTTCCTCTGAGCGTTTCTCCCCCAGGCTGGTGGCTGCCAGTGGCCAGGCATGGGGATCCTGGCTGCTGCAGAGTTTAACTCTCTGTCCTGTCAACCATGTGGAACACAGTGTGGCAATTCCTCAAGGACCTATAAATAAAATGATCCAGCAATCCATGACTGGGTATACACCCAAAGAACTATAATCCTTCTAGTAAAAACACACATGGACACGTATGTGCATTGCAGCACCGTGTACAACAACAAAGACCTGGAACCAACCCAAGTGCCCATCCATGATAGACTGGACAGGGAAAATGTGGCCCATGGACACCGTGGAATACTATGCAGCCATGAAAAAGGATGAGTTCATGTCCTTTGCAAGGACATGGATGAACCTGGAACGTAAACTGACCCCAGAACAGAAAACCAAACACCACATGTTCTCACTCATAGGCGGGTGTTGAACAATGAGAACACGTGGACACAGGGAGGGGAGTATCACACACTGGGGTCTGTTGGCAGGGGCTCATGGAGGGACAGTGGGGGTGCGGAGCATGGGGACGCATAACACGGGCAGAAATACCAGATGTGGGTGATGGGGGGATGGAGGCAGCAAACCATCCTGCCATGTATGCACCGATGCAACACTCCTGCATGGTCTGCACATGGACACCAGAACCTAAAGTACAATTTAAAAAATAATAAGAAGTAAAAAAAAAAAACAACCCAACACTCTGCATCCTCAGAAGGAATGGCCTTCATTCTCGGAGCTCTGCCCGACATTCAGGAGTTCAGCAGAAACTCCTCCTCCGAGATGAGAAAAATGTGGGGAGTGGAGGTGGGCAGAGACTCGAATGATAGTCTTTAAAGTGAGGTGACTCAGTAGAGTTTGGAATGTGACTTGCGGACCCTCGAGGTGAACGATGGTTGCATTTATTTATTTATGTTTTAGACAGAGTCTCACTCTGTCACCCAGGCTGGTGTGCAGTGGCGCAATCTTGGCTCACGGCAACCTCCACCTCCCGGGTTCAAGCGATTCTCCTGCCTCAGCCTCCAGAGTAGCTGGGATGACAGGGGCCCGTCATCATTCTCTGATAATTTATATAGATTTATGTACACATTTTATTTATATATATTTAAATAGAGAGTTTTATATAATATATATTTATGTATTATATATAAAATTTATATCTATATAATTTATATATAACTTTTATATATCTTTTATGTATATAAATATATATATACGTAAATATATATATAATAAATTTATATATATGCATAAAATTTTTTTTTTCAGACAGTCTTGCTCTGTCACTCAGGCTGGAGTGCAGTGGTGTGATCTCTGCTCACTGCAGCCTCCGCCTCCCGGGTTCAAGTGATTCTCCTGCCTCAGCCTCCACAGTAGCTGGGACTACAGGCACCTGCCATCATGAGCGGCTAATTTTTGTATTTTTAGTCGACACGGGGTTTCACCATGTTGGCCAGGCTGGTCTCGAACTCCTGACTCAGGCCTCCCAAAGCGCTGGGGTGACAGGCCTGGGATTCCTTTGAACTTGGTTTGACTTCACACAGCGGAGGCGTTGCTTCTCAATTCGCCACTAGGTGGCAGCCGATACCTACAGCTTCCTGCATTGCTTTTTTTTTTTTTTTTTTTTTTTTTGAGAGTGCGTTTTGTTCTTGCTGCCCGGGCTGGAGGACACCGGTGAGATCTGGGCTCACGGCAACCTCCGCCTCCCGGGTTCAAGCGATTCTCCTGCCTCAGCCTCCCAAGTAGCTGGGACGACAGGTGCGTGCCATCACGCTCTGATAATTTATATATATATGTGTACACACACACATATATATAAAATATATATTTATATATAATATCTATGTAATATGTATATTTAAATTGTAACTTTTTATATGTATAAAGTATATATATATATATATAAATTTTTTTTTGAGACAGAGTCTCACTGTGTTGCCCAGGCTGGAGTGTAACGGTGTGGTCTCTGCTCACTGCAGCCTCCGCCTCCTGGGTTCAAGCAATTCTTCCGCCTCAGCCTCCTGAGTAGCTGGGATCACAGGTGCGTGCCATCATGCTCTCATAATTTTTATATATATATATTTATATATATATATTTAAATATATATTTATATATTACATATACATAAATATATGTTTAAATATATATATTTATATATTATATATAATTTATATATATAAATTATATATATTTTTTATGTATGTAATTTTTATATGTATATAAATTTTATATATATATATATATATATATATAAAATAATTTTTTTTTTGAGACAGAGTCTTGCTCTGTCACCCACGCTGGAGTGCAGGGGTGCAATCTCCACTCACTGCAACCTCCACCTCCTGGGTTCAACCGATTCTTCCACCTCAGCCTGCCAAGTAGCTGTGATGACAGGCGCCTGCCACCACACCCAACTAATTTTTGTATTTTTAGTGGAGATGGGGTTTGACCCTGTTGGCCAGGCTGGTCTCAAACTCCTGACCTCGTGATATGCCTGCCTCGGCCTCCCAAAGTGCCGGGATGACAGGCATGAGCCACTGGGCCTGGCCTGATTTTTGTATTTTTAGTAGACACGGGGTTTCAGCATGCTGGCCAGGCTGAGTTCGAACTTCCGACCTCAGGTATCAGCCACCTCTCCCAGGCCAATGAAGGGAGGTTGGATTTTGCAGGTGGTGGTGACACTGGTCAAAGAGATGGACGCAGCACGGTTTCGTGGCTTTCAGAGATGAAATGAGCACCCTGTGACCGGCACAAGAGGCGAATTTCGGAGCCAGGAAGTTGCAGGCACACCGCGTGACATTTAGGACTTGTTTTCCATGTGGAAGCAAAACCAGAACCGACCACCATGATGATGCCCACTCCGCAGAGGCGCAGGAGAGTCCAAATGCAGTCCCAGGACGGAGGCTTTTCCCTCTGCCCAGGCTCTTTAGGGTTTTGAACAATCCCAGCAAATAGCACTCAGAGCAATTTTCCAGGAGAGAAAAACTTTGACATGAGATTAAGCCTCATAAAAGTATTATTACAAATCATGTACGATTCAATGATCCCTTTCTTTCAGACTTAAATAATTCAGTCTCCTTTTTTAAACACACACACACACACACACACACACACACACACACACACCGAATTATGTGACAGGTTAAGCAAATACTGAAGCCTGAGCTTCTGTCTTCGTGGGTCCAGATGTCTGAGCTTCAGAGTCTGCAGGGATTGGCCCCATGCCGGTGAAACTCATGAATGCTCCAACTCTGTATGCGGGATTTCTGATGATCCATGTCTCAACGCCCCACTCTTTCCAGTTAGAATGTGGCAGATTTCTTCCTAGTGTTTTGGGGGACCCTTGTTGATGGCTTAAATGTGATACGGCCGGGCCCCATGGCTTAGACCCTGTGTTCCATGTTGGAGGTCGAAGCAGGTGGATCACCCGAGGTCAGGAGTTCGAGACCAGCCTGGCCAACGTGGTGAAACCCGGTCTTTGCCAAAAAAGAAAAAAGAAAAAAAAAATAGCTGGGTGTGGTGACGGGTGCCTGGAGTCCCAGCTGCTCAGGAGGCTGAGGCAGGAGAATGTCTTGAACCCGGGAGGCGGAGGTTGCAGGGAGCTGAGATCACGCCATTGCACACCAGCCTGGGGGACGCAGTGAAACTCCATGTCAAACACCAAAAAGAAAAAGTGAATTGATGGCATTGATGATGTCTTGAAATTCCTCCAAGCTCTCTTGTTCCAGTCCATCGGTGTCTGAAGGTTTCCTAGAAAGTCGGCCGGCCCGGTGACTGGTGACCGTCCTTCTAGCTGCTCAGGGGGAGGCCGAGGCGGGAGGATCGCTGGAGGGCGGGAGGCGGAGGGTGCAGGGACCTGAGATGGAGCCAGGACACTCCAGCCTGCAGACAGAGCCAGACTGGGCCTCAGAAGAAATGAGAAGAAGAAAGACCAGAAGAGAAGAGAAAGGAGGGAAAGAGAATGAGAGAAAGGAGAGGTGAGGAAGAGAGAGAAGGGAGGGGAGGGGAGGGGAGGGGAGGGGGAGGGGAGGGAGAGGGGAGAGGGAGGGGAGGGGAGGGCAGCAGGGAGGGGAGGGGAGGGGAGCAGGGAGGGAAGGGGAGTTGAGGAGACAGGAAGGGTAGGGGAGGGGAGGGAGGGGAGAAAAGGGGAGGGTGGGGGGCAGGGGAGGGGAGGGGAGGGGAGGGGAGGGCAGCAGGGAGGGGAGGGGAGCAGGGAGGGAAGGGGAGTTGAGGAGACAGGAAGGATAGGGGAGGGAGGGGAGAGAAGGGGAGGGGAGGGGAGGGGGGAGGAAAAAGTGAGAAGAGGGGAAGGGGAGGGAAGGGGAGGAGAGGGGATGGGAAGGGAGGGGAAGAGGAGGTGCGGGAAGGGAAGGGTAGGGAAGGGGAGGGGATGGGAAGGGAGGGGAAAGGAGGGGAGGGAAGGGAAGGGAAGGTGAGGGGAAGGGAGGGGAGGGGAGGGAAAGGGAAGGGAGGGAAAAGTGAGAGGAGGGGGAGGGGAGGGATGGAGGGGACAGGAAAGAATGGTAGGGGAGGGGAAGGGGAGGGGAAGGCAGGTGAGGAGAGGGAAAAGTGAGTGGAGGGGAAGGGGAGGAAAGGGAAGGGGAGGGGAAGGGGAGGGAAGGGGAGGGAAGGGGAGGGAAGGGGAGGGGAAGGCAGGGAAGGGAGGTGAGGGGAGTGGAGGGGAGGGGAAGGGAGGGGAGACAGGAAGGGGAGGGGACGTGAGGGGAGGGGAGGGGACAGGAAGGGGAAACCATAGTGCAGTGCACCATGGGAGCACTCTCTGGGACAAAGTAAACCAGAGCATGGTGCTTTCCTGTGCGTGAGAGCTTCCCGCTTTGCGAACTGAAGGTGACTATATTCTTTCCGGTATAGATGGAAGCACTGTCCTGAGCTCTGCAGGGGAGGAGTGTGGATCTGCCACAGTAGTCAGCTGGAACCAGTACTTGCACATGGATTTGGAGAGAGAGACTTCTCTTCCTCCCCCCTACTCCTGCATTCACAGCCATGGCTGCTCCTGCAGAGAATGGACAGTTAGTCCAAGACTATTTGGGGCAGCTCTCCCATCCCCCTTCACTGGCAGTGTGCTCACCAGACCTGGGCTTGCTTGAACAGCAAAATCCCACCCCATCATCTCTACATACAGTGTCAGTGTTATTGCAGTTGAAGTCAGGTGAGCCACAACCTGTGTGTTTGGCGCTGTGGGAAATTTTTTTGAGTTATGAATCCCAAACAAATGTGTGATAGGAGGCAGGTTGCATTTTGGCGTGCCCAAGATGTATCTGGAGCTGATGCATCCCTCTCCCTTCCCCGGCAAGACCACAGTACATTTCACCATAAGCTCCCCCTGCCACCCTCAGAGATGGTGCTTGTGCTCTCCACAAATCAAGCCTCCATCCAGCTTTGTCTCCCTCTCCAGGGCTGAGCAGGGACGTCGTGGCGCTGAGCCGTCCGTCTTTTCAGACAACAAAGAGCTCCTCCTGTGAAACTAAGTTCAATCACATGTTCATTTGCTTCTGCCGCATTCAGCTCTTAGCTATGAGCACTATCTACTTGTCTGGAGGCTAAACTGAAAAACTCAAGACAAATGCTGTTGACAGAGGGCAGAGTGATGGAGAGTGAGATAAACTTCCTGAGACGTCTGCAGTCTCAGTCTCACAGAAGGTAGTGAGCCTGCTCAAATACCCAGTAAATTGCTAATACAACCAGCATGTGACAAGGCTACTGCACAAAGCCTATTTATAGAGCTTTGGCCCCGACACCACCCAGGATTGAAGCCAAATGACCGCAGACAACAAACATTACAGTCACACAACAACCGTTAGAGTCACACACTGAAGGGGAGGAAAAT
This sequence comes from Saimiri boliviensis, assembly GCF_048565385.1. Taxonomy (NCBI): domain Eukaryota; kingdom Metazoa; phylum Chordata; class Mammalia; order Primates; family Cebidae; genus Saimiri; species Saimiri boliviensis. Next base: position 20,413,560 of record NC_133471.1, on the reverse strand, counting down.
CCTCAACCAAAGGAAGGGAAAGTAAAAAGCAAGACGCGACAGCTTCTTCTCCGTAACAGAAGGGATGAGTGTAACAATTCCGGCGGTATAAGAGAGCATGGTGTCAGGACACCCCCAGGGAGCACACTGCCTCTCTAGCCAATAAACGGTGATGAAATGAAAATTCGGAAAGGCCTCAAAGAGAACTCAGACTGTAGGTTGTAAGGAAGTGATCTCAGCAGGATCCAAAAAGAATGTTTTGTGGTTTTTTGGGGGTTTTTTTTTTGAGACGGAGTTTTCACTCTTGTTACCCAGGCTGGAGTGCAATGGCGCGATCTCGGCTCACTGCAACCTCCGCCTCCTGGGTTCAGGCAATTCTCCTGCCTCAGCCTCCTGAGTAGCTGGGATTACAGGCACGCACCACCACGCCCAGCTAGGTTTTTTTTTTTTTTCTTTTTCTTTTTGTATTTTTAGTAGAGACGGGGTTTCACCATGTTGACCAGGATGTTCTCGATCTCTCGACATCGTGATCCACCCGCCTCGGCCTCCCAAAGTGCTGGGATTACAGGCTTGAGCCACCCCGCCCAGCCCAAAAAGAATGTTAAACAACAAAAACAAAAATTGGAAAAATAATCTCGAATGTGAATTAAAAATGTACTAAAGAGATTGGTATTTTAAAAACAAATAAACAGAACTTCCAACAATAAGAAATTTACTGAAGGAGTTACAAAACATAGTGAAAAGCCTTAACATTAGACTAGACCAAGCAAAAGCCATAATTTCAGAGCTTGGACATAGGCTTTTCAAATTAACATAATAACACAAAACTAAAGAAAAAGAATTTTAAAATGAACAAAATGTTCAAGAAATGTGGAATTATGTAGTGCTCAAACACGCTAGTCTTAGATATGCCTGAGGCAGGGGAAACAGAAACAAATGCAAATAGGGAAGAAGTGAGGAAAACTTACCTCCTTTTGCTACAGCTTTAGACATCGAGACACAAGAAGCTTAAACAGCTCTTGGGAGATAAATTACAAAACAAACTTCACGAAGGGGTATAGTCATGAGACTATCTAAAAATCAGTGTGAATGAAACCAAACGCAAAGCAGCAAAAAAATAAAAATAAAAATAAAAAATAAAAAAGGACCTAATTATCTGCAAAGGGAATGCTGCTACACTAACAGTGGATATCTTGGAAGAAATCTAAAAGTCTGAAGAAATTCAAGTTGTATTTTCAGTTTCTCTAAAGAAAAGAAGTAAAGCCTAAGACGTTTTTATTTTGCTAAACTAAGCTTCATAAGTAAAGAAGGAATAAAAGTCTTTCCCAGGCAGACAAATGGTAAGGGAATTTGTCACCACTGCAGTGGCCCTAGCAAAGCAGCTCCAAGAAGTTCCGAACTAGGAAATGAAAGGTGAGCACCCAACATCATAAAAACCATGTGGAAGTGTAGAAATCAGAGTTCTTGTAAAGCAAATACACAACAGAGACTACAAACTACATGAAAATTAACATCATGACAGGAAGAAGACCTCACATATCAATATTAATTTGAACTTAATTGGAACAAAAGTGTCCACTTAAAAAAATATATTAGCATATTGGAGTTAAAAAATCAATCATATGCTGCTTATAAGAAACACAAATGACTTAGAATGACTAATAGACTCAAGGGAAACGAATGGAAAAATTCAAATAAACGTATAGCAAAAGCTAGCAGGGGAAGCTACGTTGGTATCAGATTAAACAGACTTTAAGTCGGAAACATAAAAAACAAACAAAACAACAAAAGATAAACATTGGGGCAAAGAAGGCCATTATGTAACAATAAAGGAATCAGTTCATAAAGAAGCCATAACAACGCTGAATATATCATGCATCCAATCTTGGACTACCCAGATTCATAAAACATACACTTGTAGGCCCAAGAAAACATACAGACAGCAATACAATAACAGCTGGGAACTTACTGAAATAAGTATAATCAGAAATGAAGATGAGACATTAGAGCTGGAAGCAAGGAAATACAAGATCATTAATTACTGTGAGCATCTCTTTATGCAAAACTAGAATACCTAGAAGAAAAGGATGAATTTCTGGAAACATACAGTTGCCTACAATTGAAAGAGGAGGAAGGAGGAAATCCTCACAGACTGAAAATGGGTAGTGAGCTATCAGTAATACAAATATCTGCCAATAAAAATATTCAGGACCATACTGATTCACAAGTAAATTGCACCAGACGTAGAACTAGTACCAGTCCTATCAAAAATGTTACAAAGAATCAAGGAGGGTATCCTACTTACGTCCTCCCACAAAGCCAGCGTAAGCCTGGTACCAAAGGTAGGAGAGGACAAAACAAACAAAAAAAGGAAACCACAAGCCAATATCTCTGGTAAATAATAGATGCGAAAAAAACTCAACAGAATACTGTTAGACTGAATCCAACAGGCCATCAAGAGGTGATACACCACGATCCAGTGATTCTTTTCTTTTTCTTCTACCCCTTCTTCTTTTCTTCTTCTTCTTCATCTTCTTCTTCCTCCTCTTCTTCCTCTCCTCCTCCTCCTCCCCTCCTCCTCCCCTCCTCCACTTCCTTCTCTTTCTCCTCCTCCTCCTCCTCTCCTCCTCCTCCCCTCCTCCTCCTCCTCCTCCTCCTCCTCCTCCTCCCCTCCTCTACCTCCTCCTCTTTCTCCCCCTCCTCCTCCTCCTCCTCCTCCTCTCCTCCTCCTCCCCTCCTCCACCTCCTCCTCTTTCTCCCCCTCCTCCTCCTCCTCCTCCTCTCCTCCTTCTCCCCTCCTCTCCTCCTCCACCTCCTCCTCTTTCTCCCCCTCCTCCTCCTCCTCCTCCCCCTTCTTTCTTCTTTCTTTTTCCCATTTTCAGATGGGAACCTGGTGCTCAGGCTGGAGTGCAGTGGCATGATCTCTGTTCACTGCCACCTCCGCCTCCTGGCCTCAAGTGATTCTTCTGCCTCAGCCTCCCGAGTAGCTGGGACTACAGGTGCCCAGCAACATGCCCCGCTAATTTTTGTATTTTTAGTAGAAATGGGCTTTCACCGTATTGTTCAGGCTGGTCTCAAACTCCTGACCTCAGGTGATCTGCCCGTCTCAGCCCCCCGACGTACTGGGATTACAGGCGTGAGCCACCACGCCCGGACAGTTTTTATTCTCAAAATGCAGGTGTGCTTCAACATACACAAATCGAAGAGTGTGATTCACTACATAAGCAGAATTAAAAGCAAAAATCATGTGGTCACCTCAATAGATGAAGAAAAAGCACTTGATAAAATTCAGCATGCCTGCATGATAAAAACCCTTAACAAAATATGCACGGTCAGATTTTGAAGATGACACAAAAAATGGAGAAATAATTCCTGCTACGAATTGGAAGAAAATCAATATTAGTTAAACGATCATCCTGCATTACACAGATTGAGTGCAATTTTCATCAGAGTTTCTTTGTTAACTACCTGCCCCATTGATTTGCCTACTGATGTCAGTGGGATGCCGAAGTTCCCCTCAATTACTCTACTCCAAGCCCCCCACTATTACTACATTGTTATCAGTTTGTTTTCTTAGAACTGCAAAACTAGAATGCCTAGAAGGAAAAAGGATGAATTTCTGGAAACATATAATTTCCTATGATTGAAACAGGAAGAAGGAGAAATTGTGACAGATTAATAATGGGTAGTGAACTATCAGTAATAAAAATATCTTCCAATAAAAATACTCAGGACCATACTGAGTACTTGTCTTTATTTATGGTATTTGAGTACAAATACTCAAATACCATACTGAGTATTTGTCTTAAGAATTTGGATGCTTTGGTGTTGGGTCCAAATATATTTAAGATGGTTGAACCTTGCACTGAATCCTTTAATGTTACACAATGCCCTTGGTTTTCGTTGTTCTTGTTGTTGTTTTTACTGTTGTTGGTTTAACAAATCTGTTTTATCGGATACTCTTTTCTGCTTTTGCTTTCCATATGAAGGATTTATATTTTCCCATTCCTTTACTGTGAATCTGTAGCTGCCTTTAGCCATCAGTGTAGGTCTTTTCAAGGCAGGAGATGGTTGGGTCTTATTTTCCCAATCCAATTTGACATTTTATCTTTTAAGTGGAGCACTTAGGCTATTTGCATTCAAGGTTACAATAGTTTTGCGAGGTTTTATTCTTGTCATAGTGTTAGCTAGTTGTCTTGGAGTGCCAACCGTGTGGCTGCTTTAAAGGATCTCTGAGCTTTGTACTTGCGTATCTTTTTATGATGGTATCGTTCTTTCGTTGCCATGTTTAGAACTTCTTTGATCACTTCTTATAGACCTTTTCTATTGCTGACGAACTCCTAAGCATTTGTTTGCCGGGGAAGGACTTTATTTTTCTTCCGTTTATGAAGTTTAGCTTGGCAGAATATAAAACTCTTGATGGGGCATTGTCTTTTTTCATTAAGGAAGATTAAAATAGGCCCTTTTGCTTCTGGCTTACAGGGCTTCTGCTCAGTAGCCAGTTGTTAGTCTGATGAGATTTCCTTTACGGAAGATTGAAGCTTCTCTCTTGCCACCCTTAGGAATTTTTCCTTCATATTTATGTTGAATACTCTCATGACTAAATGACTTGGTGAGGTTCTTCTTGGAATTTGTCTTCCAGGAATTCTCTGGCTTCTTGTAGTCAGATGTCTAAATCTCTCCCTAAGCCAGAGATTTTTTGAGTTATTCTCTTAATTAGGTTTTCCATACATTTTGCTTTTTATTCTCCTCCTTCGATAAATGTCTAAAAGTCCTATGTTTTAATGCTTTACATAATCTCTTTTTCTAAAGGTTTTGCTCATTTTTTAAAATTATTTTTTGTTAACTTTTGTCTGACTAGGTTAATTTGAAAGACCTGTCTTCCAGCTCTGAAGTTTGTTCTCCCACTTGCTCTAGCCTATTGTTAAGTTTATCATCTCTAGGAATTTCTTTGATTAGTATCCTGAGTTGTCTTCATGATTTATTTGTGTCACTTTTTAGATTTCTGTTGGACCTCACTGAGCTTTATTTACTTACATTTTTATTTATTGAGACAGGGTCTCACTCTGCCGCCCATGCTGGAGTGCAGTGGTGCAATCTTGGCACACTGTAACCCCTACCCTCTGGGTTGAAGCTATTTTTCTTGCCTCAGCCGCCTGAGTTACAGCTGAGATTACAGGCCATGGCTGGCCTCTCACTGAGCTTTAAGGTGAGTATTTTGAATTATCTGGTATTTCAAATATTTGCTTTTGGTTAAAATTAACTGCTGGAGAGTTAGTGTGACTCTTTGGGAGTGCTGGAACAATCTTCTAAATACACTTTTGGGGTTTTTCTTTGGTTGCTTCTCATCAGGATAATTCCTTTCTTTTTATTTATTGTATTTACCCTTGTTTGCTCAGGAATCACCTGTCTCCCATGCCCATCCCACCGTGATCACACATAGGCCCCTTGGGGAGGCGTCTGCAATGTATGATGTTGTCTTTGACTTTGGTTGTGCTGTGTGCTTTCAGTGGCAGAGTCTACACAGGTTGCAAGAGTACTACTCACTGTTCAAGTTAGGTGGCACAGATGATAGCTGTTGCTAATGCAGATGTGTTTATACTCGATGCCTGTTTATTCAGAGAAACTCCACTGCCTAAGGCAATTGGCTGATCTGTGAAATGCACAGTGGTCTGAGCTCCCTGCTTAGCCCCACATGTCAGGATGGCTGGGACAACATGGGCAGGGCCGAACCAGGAAGGGCCACCTTAAAGTCCCCTAATGACACGCAAAAGTGTAAGTTCTGAGGGGACAGGGCTATACTGTACAGCTGCCAAGTGCCCAGAGGTGTGTCTAGGCGTGGAGTTGTTAAACCTCTGCTGCCCCAAGTTCTGCCCACAGGATGTGGGAGCAGCCTACATTTTGTAATCTAGGAGTGGGTGCTCCAAGTGTCTGAAGATACGTCAGGGTATCAAGTGAAGAGGGTTCTTCTGCACTGAGATCTTTGCAGCGGAGGGAAGGTTTGGCCCATGCTTCCAATCCAGGCTAGCGGAAGTAGAGTCTGCCTCCCTCCTTCCCTCACCACCAACGAGCCAGGGAAGAAGGCTGAGCCATCTAGCAACACAGGCAGACAGGTTTCGCGTCACAAAGCCGAGGCTCCCCCGGGGCTGCAAGTCTCTGCCCCTGACAAAACTTGGCTTTAGGCACTCTTTGCCTGCTTCAGTTCTACAATGATGTCTTCCTCTCAGGTCTGGATCTGGAAAAAGGCCTATAGCTTTTCCTGGTGTCTTTCTCCCTCACTGCTTCTCAGCCTCTCCACAAGTTAACTCTTTGGCTTGGTCTGAGTTCCACAGATCCACAATGGAACAGTGGGTCACAGAGTGGACTCTCTGCCTTTCTCACATACTGGGGCTTCACTGGCTTTTTTCGGCTGAATTCTGTCATTGGGTTTGCTTGCGCGCCTTTTCCTCTGCAGGATCTGTGGTGTCCTTCAGTGTACTCTATGCTGGTGAATTCTCATTTTCTTTATCATATTAAAGCTTGTGGAATTTATCTTTACACATGATTTTTGCTATTTCCAAATGGTGGAGGCACATTAAAAGCCTCTAATCTGCCGTTATGGAAAAAAAATCTATTTTTCAAATTTTAAGAGTTTAAGAAGGGTTGATGTTAACATTTCTTTCAATATTTGGTTACATTCATTAGTGTAGCCACCTAGTTCTGAGCTGTTCTTATTGGGAGTTTTTGGTTTTCGATTCCTTGTTGAATTCACTGAAGGACACCACAGGTCCTACAGGGGAGAAAGTTGGTAAGCAAACCCAATGACCGTAACCTCCTTTCTGTTACTCTGTTTTTCTAGGCACGCTGGCTGACGCCTGTCATCCCAGCACAGTGGGAGGCTGAGGCAGGAGGGTGACCTGAGCTCAGGAGTTCCAGAGCGGCTTGAACATGCCAAACCCCGTCTTTATAAAAATTAGCCTGGCGTGTGCCTAAGCCAGATTGTCTCCAGGAAGAAAAAATAAATTTATTCTATGTCTTCATCATTCAATCTTGGTACTTTATATGTTTATATATGTGTATCAATTTCTTCTGTTATCTAGTCTATTGGCAAGTAATTGCTCATTGCAGTCCCCTTTGACCCCTTTTGTATCTTAGCCTTTGGTTGTGATGTCTCCTCCTTTATTTCTTGTTATTTGAGTGTATTTTTTCTTGGTGTAGCTCAGAATTATTTTTCCTTTTCAAAAAGCTAACTTGGTTTTGTTGATTCCTTCTATTCTCCTCTTCTCTAATGATATCTCTGGTAATCTCTGTTATTTTGATTTATTATTGCTTCACTCTGCTACGTTGGAACTTTGTTTCCTTTCCAGTTACTCCGTATGCTGTATCTTCATTTTCATCTGAGTTTCGTTTCCTTGTTTTTCCCTTGTGACAGGGCCCTGCTCTGCCTCCCAGGCTGGACTGCGGTGGTGTGATCTCTGTTCACTGCAATCTTTGCTTCCCGGGTTCAAGCGTTTTTGCTGCCTCAGCCTTTCAACTAGCTGGGGATTTCAGGAGTGCTACCACATCTGGCTAATTTTTGTATTTTTAGTAGAGATGGGGTTTCACCACGTTGGCCAGGTTAGTCGGGAACTCCTGACCTCAAGTGATCCACCCACCTCGGCCTTTCAAAGTGCTAGGATTACAGGCACCGTGCCTTGCCTGTTTCGAGATATTTTTAAATTGCCATTTTAATTTATTCCTGTTCTAGTCATTTTTTTAAAAGAGTGTATTATTTTCCATGTATTCGTGAATTTTCTACTTGTCCTTTGTTACTGATTTTTTAGTTCTCTTATGCTCAGAAAATATATCTCATTATATTCTCAATCTTCCCACATTTTAAGACTTGTCAAGTCTTTTAAGAAATTTTTCTGTGTAAATGTCAAACCCATTCTTGAGAGATATTAAAGTGTACTATTACTGTTGTTTTCTGCCATTTCCCTTCTGACTTCTCATCACTTGCTTTGTGTTTAGATGTTGTACACACACACACACACACACACACACACACACACACAAAGAAATATGTGTGTAGATACACCTATATATCTGTATGTATATATAGGGATACAGACATATGTAGATCTATGTGTGTGGATGCTAGATGTAGATGCCTCTACATATATAAAGGTTTCTTTCCTAAAAAACATCATGAACTATGACCCAAATAAAACTGTAAAGACTGTAGCCTATTCTTGTGCCACTGAGTTTTGGCCAAAAAAGGTGGCCACTGTTCAAACTGTGTTCAAATGGGGCAAACACTGAGCTGTGACCATTCCAGCTGTTTCTGTACCTCAGTTCTGTTTTCCGTAAGTCACTTTGTTTTTCTGTCCATAAATCTTCTTCCACCAAGTAGCTTCACTGGAGCGTCAGAGCCTACGCAGGCTAGAGAGACTGTCCAACTTACGAATGAATTGTTCTTTGCTCAGTTAGTTCTTTTTTGTAAACACATAGGTAGGGAGTTGTATTGTTTTTTTTTTTTTTTTTTTTTTTTCTTCCTATTTTATAGTCCTTTTGACTCTCTCCTCTGGCGATCTTTGTCCTTGTTGACTTTTGGTGTGTATGTTTAGTGACATGACGTTAATTCTTTTCCCTTTGTTCTTTCTGCATTTACTATTGGTATTTTCTTCATGGTTACTCTGGAGGCCTATATAAAACACCTTGTAAGTCTGTCTTAAGCTGAGAACTGACCTACGGTTGCATCAACACTTTTACCTTCCCTCCCCTTTTGTTAACATTTTTATACAGTGTGTTCATTCATTATTCTGATTTATGTAAGAACATTACTCTGTACGCCTATATATTTACCTTTATCACGGAGTTCTTTTAGTGTTACCGTTCAGCATCACTGCTTTCAACCTAACTTCCTTTAGCATTCCTTGTAAGGTAGTTTCGGTGTTGAACATTCTTAGCTTTTGTCTGGAACCTCTTTGTTTTGCTTTTACTTCAGAAGAACAGTTTTGCTGGGTTTGACATTATTGGTTGGCATTTTTCTCCCAGCACTTTAAATATATAATTCCGTTGCCTTCTGGCCTGCGAGGTTTCAGCTGACAATTCTTTCAATACTTGTGTGAAGACTTCCCAGGCGTGACAGATTGCATTTTTCTTGCTGGTTTCAAATTTTCATTTGCATCGGACTTTTGACCATTTAATGATAATGTATTCTGGTGTAGACTTGGTACGGTTCACCTGATTTAGCATCTGTTGAGTATCGTGAATCTGGGTCCATTTCCCTCCCGGGAAGGAGGAGTTTTGAGCCATTAGTCCTTCAAATAGGGTATGTTTTTTCTTTCTCCTTCTCCCTGAAATTCTCATTTAATGTGCCGTGTTGACTCACAACATAAGTGGTGTTCATCAGTCACTTAACGCTTTCCTTAGTCTCTTCATCCTTTATTCCTTTAGTTCTTGGGTGGCTTAAGTTCAAATTTTATGTTTTAGAGTTCACATTTCTTTATTCTGCGTGTCCTGTTGCTCACTCTATTGAATTTCTAAAATTTCAATTACGGTATTTTTCAGTTTCAGAATTTGTTTTGTTCTTCCTCATCTCCATTCTGTGCCATTCCTTTTGTGTATCACTTTCCTGATTTCATTTAATTACGCGTGTGCCCTCTGGTAACTGACTAAACTTTTTTACAGTGACTTTTTAATTCTGCCAGGCAATACATAGATCTTCATTTCTTTATTGTCAGTTTCTAGAGATACGTCTCGTTCTTTATTTTTTTGAGACGGAGTCTCGCACTGTCTTTCAGGCTGTAGTGCAGTGGCACGATCTCGGCTCACTGCAACCTCCGCCTCCTGGGTTCAAGCAATTCTCCTGCCTCAGCCTCCTGAGTAGCCAGCACTGCAGGTGTGCGCTACCACACCTGGCTACTTTTTAGGTGTTTCCAGTCGAGACGGGATTTCACCATGTTGACCCGGATGGTCTTGATCTGCTGACCTCGTGATCCGCTTGCCTCAGCCTCCCAAAGTGCTAGGATTACCGGCGTGAGCCGTGGCACCGAGTCTGTTTTCTTCTTTTTAGCGTGGCTTATTTTCCTGATTCTTCATGTTCTGTATAGCTTTGTGTTTGTGTCTGTGCATTTGAAGCAACAGCTCTGTGTCTCGGTCTTTTCGGACTGGCTTTCACTAGGAAATATATCTACAAGTCATCCCAATGAGAACTCTGGACCTTTCTTCCTATCTGCCCTGGACATTTTTGTTAGTTGTTTTCAAAAACCTGTAATATCCTGCTCCTAAAAACAAGTGTGATCGTGTTATATCTGGCTGATGTGCGCAGTAAGAGAGAAATGGAACTTTGGGTTGGCACACAGGAATGCTGTGGGAGTATACACTGCTCTTTCCCCTTTCTCAGGCGTGCATCATTTTAAAATTTTACATACTTACGCTGGTCACAAAAAAGTGCCTCTCTCCTTAGCAGCCCTGGGCATCCATACTGTGTGCCAACTCTTTCTGTGTTCTCTATAAGACAGAAGCTAGAGCCTCAAGAAAGCGTACTGAAAGTCCAGGGACACTGAATCTTTGCCACACTCTCTCTTTTCCTTCACCTACCTCCTTTTGCTATGAGCTGTGCTGGAAGCTGGATAAGAAGCTAAATAAACTAGGTAAAAAAAAAAATGCTGTCCTGCTGGGCCAGGCGCGGTGTCTCACACCTGTAATCCCACCACTCTGGGAGGCTGAGGCAGGCGTATCACTTGATGCTGGGAGTTCGAGACCAGCCTGACCAATGTACAAAAATACAAAATTAGGCAGGCACAGTGGTGCATGCCTGTCTCTAAGAAAAATACAAAATTAGGCAGGCACAGTGGTGCATGCCTAGGTAATCCGAGCTACTCGGGAGGGTGAGGCAGGAGAACTGCTTGATCCTGGGAGGCAGAGCTTGTGGTAAGCCAAGATTGTGCCACTGCATTCTAGCCTGGGCTACAAGAGCAAAATTCCATCTGAAAAAGTAAGTTAGAAAAAAAAAAAAAAGAATACTTTTCTTACTGTTCATTTCAGTGTGGCTGTTCTCGGTTTGTGATTATCCAGGATAGTGCAAATGCTGAAAAGACTCTGAACTTCTCAAAAGGGAACTCTGATATATTATTTTAAATCCATGTTTATGTGGGGAAACAATATCTGCGACTTCTGTATTACTTCCTGGTGGATTTGGCAATCATTTAAAATAAGTTGTTATATAAATAAATATGTTAGCAAGCAATTACAAATTTCTTAAAATGAATAATAAATTTCAGCAAGGAAATGAGTAGTAAAAACAACAAATGTTAGCTACAGAAATAAAAAATACAGGAATCAGAATAAAAGATGGTGTATTGGCTCAATAGTACAATGTGTAAGACACAGAAAAAAAAATTCATTGACAAAGACAGAATTTCCTCTTTATTTTATCTGACCACAAAAGAGAAAATAAGCTGAAAAAAGTGAACAGAGTTGCAGAGACCTGTTGTTTCAGGATCCTCTGGGTGTTGCCTTTCTGGCCAAAAACCTGTGTGGGTAGTGGTGCTTTGGCCCAGGTTTTGCTCAGGCCTACTGTGCTTGCTGCACCCACTCAGCTTGGCAGGCTGCCCTTGGCTCACATCACTGGCTTGGGTCCCATGCCTGCCAAGGGCCAGCCAGATGTGGAGGGACAAGGGTTGTGTGAACAAGTGAATGCAGGGTCTGGCTACTGCACACAGCATGGTGGCTGCTGCACAAGGCTGGCTAGCTCCAGGTGCTGGGACAGGCATAAGCCCTCTGTGAGGCTGCAGATGAGTCAGGCACACCACAAGCAGCTTCCACAACTGCCACTGGGGAAAACAGTGGTAACCGGAAGTCTGGAACCTCCAGAAACCACAAGGCCCCAAAGAGGGACTCACAGTCGTGGCTCAGGGAGCTCCCAGGTCTGGAATCCCCGAAGGGCTGCAGCTCTTGTCTCCTCTTCACTCACAAGGTGGTGAGCAAAGGGCATGTGTTAGCCCTGCTTGTTTTACAGCTCTTTCAGCCCCACCATGCAGCAGGTTTCAAGTTCCTGTCCTGTGTCCGGGAAGAATGAAGTATGCAGACAAATGGAGGGTGAGCAAGACAAAGAGCAGCTTTACTAAGCAACACAACAGCCCTGGAGTGGGAAGCTCTTCTCCGGGTGCAGGCTGTCCTGTCATCTCTGCAGCTCCAAGCAGAGCGGACACCCTGGAAAGGATAGCTCCTTTCTGCAGCAGGTCACCTGATGTCTATTCAGCTCTGCCTGAGCCCAGGGCTCTTATGGGCCTCAGAAGGGAGGAAATGAATGCCAGGTGTTCCGTGGGTGGCTGCGGGCAGGCCCGGAAAAGGCACGACGAGTTCACACTGGCGTCTGTGGAACTGGCAGCCCAGTCCCCAGCCTCCAGGCCCTGCCTGACCTGAAAGTGGGGCCTCACCAGGGACCCACCCCCTTCCACTCAGGAAACCTGACTGCCTCCTGCTGCCTTTCATCACACCCAGGCTTGGAATGTAATACCTTGGAATGGAAATTCCAAGGGATACCTGCAGGCCAACGCGAGCTGCCCTCAGCTCCCCCATCAGCTTCCCTCTGCTCATCAGTGCCCAAAGTCCTGAGTGGGCCAAGAAGGTGGAAGGCTGGTATGTCCGCACTGCCTGGAGCATGAACACACCTAACCAGGCTGCCACAATGCCTAGGCTCAGCCCAATCCTTGTTCTGAGATCAAGGTAGGCATCAGGAGCTGGGAGAGGCCACGCAGCAGGACCATACACCTCCAAGCCTGTGGAAGAGGGGTTCTTCTTGGACCCTTGAGAGTGTAAAGATGCCTGGCTCTGCAGCTGCTCACGGGAAGGCACAGCTCCTGCCTTCTGGCACTCTCAGGAGCACAGGCAGGCCCAGGTCCACAGCCACGACTTGGGCGAATGCAGCTGGATTAGGAAGCTCCCACTCCATCATCTTGGAAGCAGGGGTGCTCCCATTTGTTCCCAGCTCCCAATGGCTCTGTGGAGTGTGAAGTTCAGGTAGTATGTAACTCAAACATCAGCATTAGTATGTGATTCAAACATCTACACATTTAAAAGAATTGAAATAATACACAGTATATTTTCTGACCAAAGGCAAACCAGGCCAAGTGCAGTGGCTCATGCCTTTTTTTTTTTTTTTTTTTTTTTTGAGACAGAGTCTCGTATTGTCTCCCAGGCTGTAGTGCAGTGGGGTGATCTCGGCTCACCGAATTGTCCGCCTCCTGGATTCAAGTGATTCCTCTGCCTCAGCCTCCCGAGTAGCAGAGACTACAGGCATGCACCATGACACCCAGCTACTTTTGTTGCATTTTTAGTAGAGAGGGGTTTCACTATGTTGGCCAGGATGGTCTCCATCTCTTGATCTTGTGACCTGCCCAGCTTGGCCTCCCACCCGACTCTACTAAAAATACCGTAATTATCCAGGCATGCTGGCGCGGGCCTGTAATCCCCACTACTCAAGAGGCTGTGGTAGGAGAATCGCTTGAACCCAGGAGGCCGAGGTTGCAGTGAGCTGAGATTGCGCCACAGTACTCCAGCCCGGTGACACAGTGAGACTCCGTCTCAGGGAAAAAAAAAAAAAAAAAGTCAAACCAAAGTAGACATCAATGTTACACCAAAATAATAGCCAGAAAGCCTCCCCAATCCCAATACCTGGAAATTAAACACCTCTAAAGAATACAGGAATCTAAGAGAAAATCCTAAATGACATTTTAAGAATACGTAAAGCTGAATGAAAATTAAAATACGACATCTCAAAATATGTGGGCTATAAGGAAAGCTGTGAAAAGGGATTTATTTCACGAAATGCATGTACAGAAAATAAAAAATTATTATTATTTGAGACAAGGTCCCACTATGTCGCCCAGGCTGGACAGCAGTGACACCATCACAGTTCACTGCAGGCTCAAGCAGGCCTACTGCCTCAGTTTCCTGAGACGGTGCAACTACAGGCACCCAACATCATGCCTAATGATTTAATTTTTGTAGACAATTATATTATCCAGGCTGGTCTTGAACTCCGGGGCTCAAGCAATCCTCCTGCCTTGGAATCACAAAGTGCCGGTGTTACAGGCATGAGCTACTGTGTCTGGCTGAAAATAGTTTATGGAGGAGAAGAAAAATCAATAAAACTTGGTGAAAAACAGTAGAAGACAAAAATAAAAGATAATTTTGCTTAGAAAAAAACTGGCAAGTGAAATCATAAAGTAGCAATAAGAAATAATATATGTTACTGCAGATACTATACTACTGAATGGATAATAAACATCCTAAGAGGAATTTTGTAACTTAAAAGAAACAATACTTTTTCAAAACTCACAAAGTGGCAACTCAATCAAGATGAAAGAGGTAATCTAAATAATTCTTTGACAATTACAGAAACTGAATTTGTACTTGAAAAGTCCAAAAAAGAAGACCCAGAATATTATGGCATTACTGGACCTTTGAACCAAAGATTTTAGGAATTAACATGAAGTTTACACAGTGTCTTCAGAAAGTGGGCAGAACACTTATATTCAAAATAAGGCCACTCTTAATGCTGATACAAAACTAGAAAAAGACAATAACCCCACTTATGTATATAGGTGTTAAAATCAACAACATTTTAGTGAAGTAAGCTCAGCAAATACAAAACGAAATGTGCATACAAGGCAAAGAGTGTGGTTAAGGCTCATCTACGCAAAGCTGCTTCCACACTGAAAATCAGTTAACGTAATCTGCTAGAAAGAAAAGTCATATGGTTGATATCAACAGATGCAGAAAAATGACAGCACCTGAAAATTTCAACACTCAATGCTAGAACCTGCTGGGAAACTAAGAATGGAGGAGAACTTATTCTTAATAGAGAGTATTTCCTAATAAAATTACAGCTAACATTGTACTACTAAGAAAATTACGTGTTTTTTTTTTTCTTTAAAGATTGGAGACAAAGGAAAGCAAGACTGTCCATTCTCGTCATTTTTATTTAACACAATATTGGGAGTTCTAGCTGCTGTGATAAAGAAAAATAAGCAAGTGATTGACATACAGGAAGGGAGGAGCACACACTCTTCTTTCTTGCAGCTTGTACACACAGAAAATGCAAAAGAATTGCCAAAACCTTTTTGAACTAATAAACGAGTTCTGCAAGGTTACAGGGTATTAGAATTATAGGTAACCACAGTGGATAGACTTAATTATAGGTAGCCACAGTGGATACCTATATGCAAGGTATCACACATAGGCCAGGAGACCAGTCTGACAAGCCCACTGCAGCCTGGTACACACTGCTTGGGGGCTGACCTTCCACTGCCACTGCCAGCGCCATCAGTCATGCTACATCAGTTGTCCGGAGGCCCAATAACCTACCCACATGCCCAGCACACAGCTGCCACTATTCCATCAGTGTAGGCCACCTGGGGGCCGAAGCATTGGCCTGCTTGGACACACTAACACTTGTGCCATTGCAGCTCACATTGAAGCCCAAAGATATAATTGTTCAGTCCACTGCTGCCACTACTGGGGCCTGCAGTCTGGCCAATCTGGCATCCCAGTCCCCAGTGAAATTGCAGTACAGCCTCCAATACCAACTGCACCCACAGCCAGTGAAAAAGTCTCAGATGCCCTTTACAACCAAGAAATCGTAAAGCGAATATCCTACTGCATGAACCCAGAATTAAAGCCAAAGTGCCTTACCCAACCAATGCTAGATTCATCCTCAGAAATATGTCCTTCCCTATAGAAAACTGGAAGGGACTGATATGGCAGTTATGCTGGTATCGATGAAAGGACACATGAGAAAGCTAGTTAATATGACATTTCCAAAGGACACAATAATTCTCCACAAATAGAACCGAATCAAAAAGATATTCATGAAATGGCAGAAAAAGACATTAGTAACTATAAAGAAGCTCAGAGAGAAAGAAGATTTTAAAAACCAGAAACAAAAGCGAGTCAGTATATGAATGAGTAATATACCAGTTTAGTTTTTATTACAACTAAATTCTGGAAATGAAAAATTCTTTTAACGAACTACACACACTAGGTTTGGAAGCAGCAAGAATAGACTAGATTGAGCAAAAGAAAGAAAGAAAGAAGAAAGAAAGAAAGAAAGAAAGAAAGGAAGAAAGAAAGAAAGAAGGAAAGAAAGAAAGACAGAAAGAGGAGAAGGAAAGAAAGAAAGGAAGGAAGGAAGAAAGAAAGAAAGCCTCAGAACTTGAAAACAAGTCTTTAGAAATTCATAAAGCAGACATACACTTTTAAAAGAATAAAAAAGAAATAACAAAATCTTTACGATATATAGGACACCATAAGATGATCAAATATATAAACTACAGGGATCTCAGCAGACGAAAAACAACAAAAGGATTCACAACCTGTTTAGCAAAATAATAAATGAAACTTCCCAAGTCTAGCAGTACAGCCTCCAATACCAACTACACCTTCATACTATTAGAACAAAAGAACAGCAGTCAGAAACTCTTTGGATTGAGAGTTTCACAGCAAGCACAGCTGAACCTGGGACAGTCCCGCTCTGCAGGGGAGGGTTGTCCACCACTGCGGAGACGCTCCACCACTACAGAGGTAGTCCGCCATTGCTGAGACGGCTCGCTGTTGCCAAGGCAACCTGCCGTAACAGTGAGAGTCTGCCATTACAGAGGTGTGCCACCAATGCTGAGACAGTTCTAACTACACCCATATAAACAGGACTGCAGGGAAGTTTACACAGCAGTTGGGCAGAGCCCAGAGTATCTCAGCAAAGCCTCTGTAGACAGACAGTGACTAGGCTGCCTCCTTGCTGCACAGGGCAACCCTGAAAAAAGGCAGCAGCACAACAGAAACTCATAAAGCCCTAACTCACTGGGACAGAGCACCTGGGGGGGAAAAAAGAGGTGCTCATGAGTTCTGCTGCAAAGACCTAAACGTACCTGCCCAGCAGCCCTGAATGAAAAACGGAGCTCACAACTCAGCACTTGAGGTCATATAAAGGACAGACTGTCCCTCAAACAGCTCCCTGATCCCAGTATATCCAAAGAGTCACCTCATAAAGGAGAGATCAGACTGACATTTAGCGGGTATCCTTCTGGGACAAAGACAGCAGGAAAAGAAACTGGTGGCAATCGCTACTGTTCTGCAGCTGCTGCAGGTAATCCCCAGGCAAGCAGGACCTGCAGTGGACCTCAGCAGCCCTACAGCAGAGGGCCCAGACTGTTAGAAGGAAAACTAAGGAACAGAAATAACTTCATTATCAACAAATTGGATGTCCACTCAGAGACCCAATCTGAAAGTCAGCAACTACAAAGACGACAGACAGGTGGATAAATCCACAAAGATGGAAAGAAACCAGTGCAAAAAGGATGAAAACACGTGAAACCAGAACACTTCTCCTCCTAAAAGGGATCACAACTCCTCACCAGCAAGGGAACAAGACTGGATGGAGAATGAGTGTGATGAAATGACAGAATCAAACTTCAGAATGTGGGTAATAAGGAACTTCCGTGAGCTAAAGGAACATGTTCTAACACGATGCAAAGAAACTAAGAACCTGGAAAAAAGATTTGATGAAATGCTAACAAGAATAAACAAACTAGAGAGCAATATAAGTCAATCGATGGAGCTGAAAAACACAACACGACAACTTCCTGAAGCATGCACAAGCTTCAACAGCCAAATTAACCAAGCAGAAGAAAGGATATCAGAGGACAAAGATCAACTCAATGACATAAATCGAGAAGGCAAGATTAGAGAAAAAGGGGTCAAAAGGAATGAACAAAGTTTCCAAGAAATGTGGGACTATGTGAAAAGACCTAATCTACGTTTAGATAGGTGTACCTGAATGTGATGAAGAGAATGAATCCAAGGCAGAAAATACTCTTCAGGATATTATCCAGGAAAGCTTCCCCAACCTAGCAAGGCAGGCCAATATTCAAGATCAGGAAATACAGAGAGCACCACAAAGATATTCCTCATGAAGAGCAACCCCAAGGCACATAATCGTCGGATTCACCAGGGTTGAAATGAAGGAGAAAATGCTAAGGGCAGCCAGAGACAAAGGTCAGGATACCCGCAAAGGGAAGCCCATCAGACTCACAGCAGATCTCTCAGCAGAAACCGTACAAGCCAGAAGAGAGTGGCGGCCAATATTCAACATCCTTAAAGAAAAGAACTTTTAACCCAGAATTACATATCGAGCCAAACTAAGCTTCATTAAGTGAGGGAAAAATAAAATCCTTTGCGAACAAGCAAGTACTCAGAGATTTCATCACCACCAGGACTGCTTTACAGGAGCTCCTGAAAGAGGCTCTACACTTTCAACCAGTACTAGCCACTCCAAAAATAAACCAAATGGTAAGGGGCATCAACACAATGAAGAATCTACATCAACTAATGGGCAAAACAGCCAGCTAGCATCAAAATGGCAGTATCAAATTCACACATAACAATATTAATCCTAAATGTAAATGGACTAAATGCCCCAATCAAAAGACACAGACTGG
Organism: Saimiri boliviensis; assembly: GCF_048565385.1. NCBI lineage: Eukaryota > Metazoa > Chordata > Mammalia > Primates > Cebidae > Saimiri > Saimiri boliviensis. The sequence goes on along the minus strand of NC_133471.1, from coordinate 20,395,117 downwards.
CAAATTGGATAAAAAGCCAAAACCCATCAGTGTGCTGTATCCAGAACACCCATCTCACATGCAAGGATACACAAAGGCTCAAAGAAAAGGGATAGAGGAAGATTTACCAAGCAAATGGAGAGAAAAAAAAAAAAAAGAAAAGAAAAAAGAAAAAAAGAAAAGCAGGAGTTGCAATTCTCGTCTCTGATAAAATAGACTTTAAAGCAACAAAGATCAAAAGAGACAAAGAAGGACACTACACTACATAATGGTAAAAGGATGAATGCAACAAGAAGAGCTAATAATCTGAAATATGTACGCACCCAATACAGGAGCACCCAGATACTAAGGCAAGCTCTTAGTGACTTACAAAGAGACTTAAACTCCCACACAATAATAGTGGGAGACATTGACACCCTATTGTCAATATTAGACAGATCAACCAGACAGAAAATTAATGAGGATATCCAGGACTTAAACTCAGACCTGGGACAAACCAACCTAATAGACATTTACAGAACTCTCCACCCCAAATCCATAGAATATACATTCTTCTCAGCACCACATCACACCTACTCTAAAATTGACCACATAACTGGAAGCAAATCACTCCTCAGCAAATGCAAAAGAAGGGAAATCATAACAAACAGTCTCTCAGACCACAGTGCAATCAAGTTAGAACTCAGAATTCAGAGACTAACTCAGAAACGCAAAGCCTCATTGAAACTGAACAGCTTGCTCTTGAATGTTGACTGGATACACAATGAAAGGAAAGCAGAAATAAAGATGTTCTTTGAAACCAACGAGAATGAAGACACAACATACCAGAATCTCTGGGACACTTTTAAAGCAGTCTCTAGAGGAAAATATATAGCAATGATGCCCACATGAGAAGAAAGGAGAGATCTAAAATTGACACCCTATCGTCAAAATTGAAAGAGCTGGGAAAGCAAGACAAAACCCTCAAAACCTAGCAGAAGACAGGAAATATCTAAGATCAGAGCAGAACTGAAGGAGATGGAGACACAAAAAAACCTTCAAAATATCAATAAATCCAGGAGCTCGTTATTTGAAAAGATCAACAAAACAGACAGACCACTGGCCAGATTAATTAAAAAAAAAAGAGTATAACCACATTGATGCAATAAAAAATGATTAAGGGGATATCACCACAGATTCCACAGAAATTCAAACCATCATCAGAGATTATTACAAAGAACTCTACACACATAAACTAGTAAACCTGGAAGAAATGGATAAATTCCTGGACACTTGCCTCCTCCCAAGCCTAGACCAGGAAGAAGTCAAAACCCTGAATAGACCAGTAACAAGGTCTGAAGTTGAGGCAGCAATTAAGAGCCTACCACACAAAAAAAGCCCAGGTCCAGATGAGTTCACAGCCAAATTCTACCAAACATACAAAAAGGAGCTGGTATCATTCCTTCTGAAAATATTCCAAATAATCCAAAAAGAGGGAATCCTTCCCAAATCGTTTTATGAGACCAACATCATCCTAATACCAAAACCTGGTAGAGACTCAACAAGAAAACAAACTTCAGGCCAATATCAATGATGAACATAGATGCAAAAATCTTCAATAAAATACTAGCAAGCTGACGGCCACAGCACATCAAAAAGCTTATACATCACGATCAAGCAGGATTCATCCGGGGATGCAAGGCTAGTTCAACATACGCAAGTTCATAAACGTAATTCACCACATAAACAGAACCAAAGACAGGAACCACATGATTACCTCAATTGATGCAGAGAAGACCTTTGACAAAATCCCACAGCCTTTATGCTAAAAACCCTCAATAAACTAGGTATTGATGGAATGTATCTAAAAATAATAAAAGCTATTTATGACAAACCCACAGTCAATATCACACTGAATGGGCAAAAACTGGAAGCATTCCCTTTGAAATCTGGGACTAGACAAGGATGCCCTCTCTCACCACTCCTTTTCAATATAGTACTGGAAGTTCTAGCCAGAGCAATCAGGCAAGAAAAAGAAATAAAGGGTATTGGAATAGGAAAGGAGGTAGTCAAATTGTCTCTATTTGCAGACGACATGACTGTATATCTAGAAGACCCCATCGTCTCAGCCCAAAGTCTCCTGAAACTGATAAGCAACTTCAGCAAAGTCTCAGGATACGAAATCAATGTGCAAAAATCACAAGCATTCCTATACCAGTAACAGACTTAAAGAGAGCCAAATCAAGAAAAAACTACCATTCACAATAGCTACAAAGAAAACAAAATACCTAGGAATACAACTAACAAGGAACGTAAAGGACCTCTTCAAGGAGAACTACAAACCACTGCTCAACAAAATATGAGGACACACACCGATGGAGAAACATTCCATGTTCATGGTTAGGAGAGCCCGCAGAGCCAAGTCAATTCTAAGCAAAAAGAACAAAGCAGGAGGCATCACGCTACCGGACTTCCAACTGTACTATAGGCATCCCCAAACTATGGCCTGCGGGCCGCATGCGGCCCCCTGAGGCCATTTATCTGGCCTCCCACCGCACTTCAGGAAGGGGCACCTCTTTCACTGGTGGTCAGTGAGAGGAGCACAGTATGTGGCGGCCCTCCAGTGGTCTGAGGGACAGTGAACTGGCCCCCTGTGTAAAAAGTTTGGGGACACCTGCTATACTACCAGGATACAGTAATCAAAACAGCATGGTACTGGCAATAAAACAGAGATATAGACCAATGGAACAAAACAGAGGCCTCGGAGGCAACACAACCTATCTACAACCGTCTGATCTTTGACAAACCTGACAAAGACAAGCAACAGGGAAAGGATTCCCTGTTTAATAAATGGTGTTGGAAAAACTGGCTAGCCATGTGCAGAAAGCAGAAACTGGACCCTTTCCTGACACCTTACACTAAAATTAACTCCAGATGGATTAAGGACTTAAACATGAGACCTAACACCATAAATATCTTAGAAGACAATCTAGGCAAAACCATTTGGGACATAGGCGTAGGCAAGGACTTCATGACCAAAACACCAAAAGCATTGGCAACAAAAGCCAAAACAGACAAATGGAACCTAATCAAGCTCCACAGCTTCTGCACAGCAAAAGAAACGTCATTAGAGTGAATCAGCAACCAAAAGAATGGGAAAAAAATTTTGCAGATTACCCATCTGACAAAGGGCTGATATCCAGAATTCACAAAGAACTAAAACAGATTTACAAGAAAAAAACAAACAAGCTCATTCAGAAGTGGGCAAAGGATATGAACAGACACTTTACAAAATAAGACATATATGAGGCCAACAAACATATGAAAAAATGCTCATCATCCCTGGTCATTAGAGAAATGCAAATCAAAACTACAGTGAGATACCATCTCACACCAGTCAGAAAAGCAATCACTAAAAAATCGAGATAACAGATGCTGGAGGGGATGTGGAGAAATAGGAACACTTTTACACTGTTGTTGGGAGTGTAAATTTGTTCAACCATTGCGGAAGACAGTGTGGCGATTCCTCAAGGACCTAGAAATAGAAATTCCATTGGACCCAGCAATCCCATGACTGGGTATATATCCAAAGGATTATAAATCGTTCTACTATAAGGACACATGCACACGAATGTTCACTGCAGCACAGTTCACAATAGCAAAGACCTGGAAACAACCCAAATGCCCATCAATGACAGACTGGACAGGGAAAATGTGGCACAAATACACCACGAATATTACGCAGCCATCAAAAACTATGAGTTCATGTCCTTTGTAGGGACATGGATGAACCTGGAAGCCATCATTCTCAGCAAACTGACACGGGAGCAGATAATCCAACACCACATGTTCTCACTCATAGGCGGGTGTTGAACAACGAGAACACATGGACACAGGGAGGGGAGCACTACACACTGGGGTCTGTTGGGGGGAAACAGGGGAGGGATAGTGTGGGGTGGGGTGTTGGGGAGGATGGCATGGGGAGAAATGTCAGATATAGGTGAGGAGGAGGAAGGCAGCAAATCACACTGCCATGTGTATACCTATGCAACAGTCTTACATGTTCTTCACATGTACCCCAAAACCTAAAATGCAATAAAACAAAAAAGAAACTTGAGACCAGTCTGTCCAACATAGTGAAACCCCATCTCTAGTAAAAGTACAAAATATTAGCCAGGTGTTTGTGGTGTTGTGCACCCTGCAGTCCCAGCTACTAAGGAGGCCGAGGCAGGAGAATGCTGTGAACCTGGGAGGCGGAGGTTGCATTGAGTCAAGATCACGCCATTCATCACACTCCAGCCTGAGCAACGAGTGAGACTCCACCTCGAAATGAAAAACGAATAAAGAAAACACCCTGACTTTGCATCACCTGTTTCATTTTTGACTGAAGTGTTGGACCAGTCCTGATGAAAATTAATTGCAGGTAAGTAATGATAGACTCTTGGGTCTCCAGCTTAAAAAGAAAAATAATTTAAATCAGCTGGGCATGGTGGCATTACGTCTGTAGTCCCAGCTACTCAGGAAGGTGAAGTGTGAGGATTACTTGAGCCCAGCGGTCAAAGCTGCAGTGAGCCATGATTGCCTCACTGCACTCCAGAGAAAGACATTGTCTGAAAAAATAATTAAAATTATAATTTAAAAAAATACAAAAGGCTCAGCATAGTGGATCACACCTATAATGTAGGCACTTAGGGAAGCTGATGTGGGATGTCCAGTTGAGCCCAGAAGTTCAAGATTAGCCTCATACAGTGAGATACTAACTCAATTTAAAAAATTAAACACACACACACACACACACACACACACAATCTTATAATAACAAGCAAAAAAAAAAAAAAAAGAAAAGACAAAGAAAAAAAACTCCACAAGAAACTAGAAATTAATACCAATGGGAACGGGAACTTTGGAAACTATATATATGTGGCAATTAAAGAACATACTCTTTAACAACCACTGGTCAATGAAGAAAAAGATTCAAATGAAAAAAAAATTATTTAAATAAATAAAAATGGAAACAACAGTCCAAAATCTGTTTAATATAACGAAAGCAGTTTAAAAAAGAGAAGTGTGTGACAATAAGCGCATGCATCAACATAGTACAAAGATCTTAACTAAGCAATCTAATGATGCATCTATTAGAACAACAGTAACAATCCAACCCAAAATTAGCACAAGAAAAGAAATAATAAAGGTGACAGCAAAACTCGAAAAAAAAAAAAAAGACTAAAAAAAGAATACAGTGGATCAAGGAACACAAAGTCGGTTCTTGAAAATATAAAACTGATCAACTACTAGCTAAGCTAACCAAGGAAAGAACAAAAACAAATAAATACAAATAGAGGTATAAAAGGAAATATTACATCTGATACCAGAGAAAAGACAAAAGATGATGTGCGATTCTTAGGAACACGTATAAACTAAATGGAAAATTCAGAAGTAATGGATGAATTTCTGGAAACATACAAACTATCTAGAGTGAATCAAGAATAAAAAAATCCTGAACACCTGACAGGGATTGATATTGATTCATTAACAACAAGCCTCCCACAAAGAAAAGCTGAAGACCAAATGGATTCTCTGCTGAATTCTACTAAACATGTAACAAAGAATAAATACCAATCTTCCTATTCCAAAACATTGATGAAGGAATTATCCCCGACTCATTCTGTTAGACCAGCATTAACTGATAACCAAAACCAGAAAACACACAACAAAAGTCTACAGACCATAATCTTTGATGAGCACATCTACTTCCTCTTGGATCAGAAGAATTAACGTCATTAAATTGAACACACTGACCCAAACCAGAAAACACACAACAAAAAAGAAAACTGCGGACCATTATCCCTGATGAATCGCATCCCATGCCCACGGATTCGGGGTATGTCATTAAATTGAACATTCTGCTCAAAGTTATCTGCAGAATCAGTCCAATCGCTTTTGACGTACCAATGCCATTTTTCACAGACATCGACAAAACAATCCTGAAATTCATGTGACACTAACAACAAAACTGGCTAAATAGCCAGAACAGTCCACACGACAAAGAGACTACCTGACTTAAAAATGTATTACCAGGGTACAATAACCAAAAGAACATAGTATTGATATAAAAAGACACATAGATCAATGGAAGCAAATTAGATAACCCAGGAATATATCCTGCTATTTACAGCCAAGTGACTTTCTTTTTTTTAAGAAAGAAAAAAAAAAATGAAAAGAAGAAACACTTGAAAAAGCACACCATCTTTACTAAATGGTGGTGGGGAAAGTCGTACATCCATATGTAATAGAATGAAACTAGAGCTCTTTCCTTACAGAATGACAAAATCATCTCCAGGCTAGATGCACTGGATCATGGCTGGCATCACAGCACTCTGAAAGGCTGAAGTGCGCGGATCACTTGTCAGGAGTTCCAGACTCTTGTATCTCTTGTAAAGAAGGAATTTTCACCATGTTGCCCAGCATGATCTCAAACTCCTGGGCTCAAGTGATTCACCTGCCACGGCTCCCAAAGTGCTGGGATTACAGGTATGAGCCACTGAGCCTGGTCCAAGTACATTATGTTAAGTGAAATAACCCAGATGTGGAAAGGTAAATATTGCATGCTCTCATTCATATATGAGGGCTAAAAAAATGATTTCATACAGGCAGAGAGCAGAATGATATACTAAACGCTGGGAAGGATGGATGACTGGGAGGGAGCTGATAAAGACAGGTAGGTTAATGGGTACAAAGATACAGTTACAGAAAAGGTATTTCTATTATCCCACAGCAGTACAGATGAGTAACTGCAGTTAATAACAATGTATATTTCAAGTTCGAAAGAGAAGAAGACTTGAATTTTCCCTTACCCATAGATACGATAAATCCTCAAAGTAATGGACACTCAAAATATCCTGATTTAAGAATTACATATTCTATACATATACCAACATATCACATGTACCCCACATATATGGGTAACATATTACATATCAATTTTTAAAAATGAAATAATCTGCAGTAATAAGATCTGAACAGGATCTGCATACTGATCATTATAAAAGCCAATGGAAACAATCAACAAGGACTGAAATGAAGAGAAATATATGGATTGGGATACGCAACATATTAAAGATACTAATTTTCTTAATTTTATTAACCTATTAATTACACTGTAAGCATATTTATGTAGATATGTATTCTAGACATGAGAACATTGTTGGCCCAACATATCAAAATCACAGTAAGGTTTTCTGCAGCCCTAGACAAGCTTATTCTAAAATTTGTAGGGAGAGGCAAAGATTCTGCAAGACGTAAAACAATCTTTATAAAGAATAAAGAAAAACTGCTTTGCTGTATATTGAGACCTATTACATAACTACAGTAAACCAGAGAGTGCGGCACTGGTGCAAAGATGAACAGATATAAAAATGCACCAGGAGGGAGGCGGGGCCGCGCAGGCGCTGTGAGAGGCGGTAGCGGCGGCGGCGGCGGCGGTGGCAGCGGCAGCGGTGAAGGGGTTCCGGGGAGATGGTGCTGATCAAGGAATTCCGTGTGGTTTTGCCATGTTCTGTTCAGGAGTATCAGGTTGGGCAGCTTTACTCTGTTGCAGAAGCCAGTAAGAATGAGACTGGTGGTGGAGAAGGAATAGAAGTCTTAAAGAATGAACCTTATGAGAAGGATGGAGAAAAGGGACAGTATACACACAAAATTTATCACCTGAAGAGCAAAGTTCCTACATTCGTGAGGATGATTGCTCCCGAGGGCTCCTTGGTGTTTCATGAGAAAGCCTGGAATGCATACCCCTACTGTAGAACAATTGTAACGAATGAATATATGAAAGATGATTTCTTCATTAAAATCGAAACATGGCGCAAACCACACTTGGGAACATTAGAAAATGTACATGGTTTAGATCCAAACACATGGAAAACTGTTGAAATTGTCCATATAGATATTGCAGATAGAAGTCAAGTTGAACCAGCAGACTATAAAGCTGATGAAGACCCAGCATTATTCCAGTCAGTCAAGACCAAGAGAGGCCCTTTGGGACCCAACTGGAAGAAGGAGCTGGCAAACAGCCCTGACTGTCCTCAGATGTGTGCCTATAAGTTGGTGACCATCAAATTCAAGTGGTGGGGACTGCAAAGCAAAGTAGAAAACTTCATTCAGAAGCAAGAAAAACGATATTTACAAACTTTCATCGCCAGCTTTTTTGTTGGATTGACAAGTGGATTGATCTCACAATGGAAGACATCAGGAGAATGGAAGACGAGACTCAGAAAGAACTAGAAACAATGCGTAAGAGGGGTTCCGTTCGAGGCACGTCGGCTGCTGATGTCTAGATGAGTCCCCTGTAGGGTCAGAGACAATATCAAACTGTTTACGTAACCAAGGTCAAGTGAGGGGGACAAGCGCGGCCAGTGATGAGTGAAGAAGAATCTGAGCAGTACCTTGCAGTGTTGACGTTTCCCAGATGTGTGCTTGTGATGTCACACACACGCACAGGTTCTCAACCCCGTGTGTATATATGTATGTGTGCGTATGTCTGTAGCTGTATATAAACCGCATGTAGAGCTACAGATCCAGATACACACACTTGTGTATATATGTACATACAGACATACTGAAGGCATTAGTACAATTTCTCCAAAGTACTGTACCTATCTTCAGCAAGAATGCAAAAGAAAATATTTTCAATATATATACCTGGAACAGATTTTAATAATTATCAGAGTAATACCATTAATGGACAAATTGACTGCAATGTAATACTAGCTGGTATGTTTCATAAATGTCAAGTTGTGGACCAAAAAAAAAAAAAAAAAAAATGCACCAGACTAGAAAACACAAAAATCAACCAACACAAATGCACTCTACTGATGCTTTGCAGAGGTACAAACAAATGGTCCTGGAGCTTAGACACAAAATCCAAGAACCAAACAAAAATATAATATTGACATATGCCTTATAATTTATATAAACATTAGCTCAAAAATGAATTATGAATACAAATGTTAAAAATTTTAAAAACCAATCCACAGGGAAATATCTTTGAGTTGTAGGTATAAATACATTATTTCACTGACGTTGCTTAGGTTAACTCCACAGCAACCATGCACTAACCCAAGAGATCTTTTTCTGTCTTTTCAGAGTAATACAGAAATGGTTTTCAAAATATTAATTCTTCCTGCTTTTTTTTTTTAGCTTTTTTCCCTTCCGTTTCTGTGATGTCACAAGGTAGACTTGTCTCTTCACTTGTAGATTAACTAACTTGCATTTCTAAATTTCAGATACAATAACCATCTGTTCTATTCTAAACCAATCAGAATCACTTAGATGTTCTACAGGTAAATTATAATCTTCTGCTGTGTCCTTTCTGGATTTTGCCTTGTTCAAAGCACACATGCCCAAGGATCTGTGGACTTTATTCCTTAAAATATTTCCCAATTTGTGCCTCTACTTATATTCTACAAAATGAAAATTCCATTTCTTCCCTGGACTTCTAGTCTTAGAAATACTTGAAGCCAGGAGCGGTGGCCCAGCCTGTAAATCCCAGCACTTTGAGATTTGGGAGGCCAAGGTGGATCACGAGGTCAAGAGGTTGGGACCACTCTGGCCCAAGGCAAAATGCTGTCTCCAAAATACAAATATTAGCTGAGTGTGGTGGCACATGCCTGTAGTCCCAGATACTCAGGAGGCTGAGGCAGGAGAACCGCTTGAACCGGGAGGCGGAGGTTGCAGTGAGCCCAGAGACATCTCCTGGTGACAAAGTGAAACCTTGTCTCAAAAAAAAAAAAAAAAAAAAAAAAAAAAAATAGAAAATAAAAAAAGAAGACAAAGAAGAAGAAATATTCCCCTTGTCTATGTGTAAAGAACAAATGGAGCATTTAAAAAAATGGGAGTGTGCTAAGAGAAAGACTTTGCAAGTTTATTGATTCTTTTGTGTAAAACCAGCCAGTAACAGCTCTGTTATTAACTACAAGGACAGTTAGAAAGTCTTAGGATGAGTGAGGATTTACACCATCAGATCCCTTCTCCAGTTATCTGGTTACTGCTCACCTAATGCCTTAGTTATGACAAAGAACTTGAGATCCCCAAACATCCAAGTACATGACAGAATACTTTTTCTTTGCTTTTTTTTTTTTTTTTCTGAGATCAAGTCTCACTCAGTCACACAGGCTGGACTGCAGTCTCACTGCAACCTCTGCCTCTCAGGTTCAAACGATTCTCCTGCCTCAGCCTCCCAAGTAACTGGGATTATAGGTTTGCACCACTATGCCTGGCTAAGTTTTCTATTTGCATATAGTAGAGATGGGGTTTCACCAGGTTGGCCAGGCTGGTCTCAAATTCCTGACCTCAGGTGATCCGCCTGCCTTGGCCTCCCAAAGTGCTGGGATTACACGTGTGAACCACAGCACCCGACACCCAGCTTACTTAATACATTCTTGAATGCCAACTGTAATAGTACTCTCTTTGTTATCTAATCCCATCGATGTCCCATACTAGATATGATAAAAGCCTTGTGGATATGGAATGTAGAGAACAAGTTCACATCTTATCCACATTTGTCTTTTAGGAGTTAATTAGAACTGGTCTAAAAGAAAGAAAACTACATCACAGTAACGCAATGGCTATCAAAAAGGAACAGATTCTTCATTTACACTGAAATTATTTAATCATAAACTTAAGTTGACTACTAGCACTTTGAGCATCCAATTTTTTAATTTATTACTTTGGAAAAGTAGCTAATGTTTTATATTAAAATGCAGAATCTGCATTTTATATTAAAATGCAGAACTGGTCACTTGAGGTCACCAGTTCAAGACCAGCCGGTCCAACATGGTGAAACCCCGTCTCCACTAAAAATAAAAAAATTTGCCAGGAGCCTGTAATCCCAGCTACTTAGGAGGCCGAGACAGAGGCAGGTGAATCGCCTGAGCTGTGAGGCAGAGGTTGCAGTGGGCTGAGATCATGTCACTGCACTCCGACCTGGACGACAAGAGCAAAATTCTGCCTCAAGAAAATAAAAAGAAAAAGAAAAGCGGACGTTTAAGATTTCTGGTAACAACCAGATTAAGCAAGCCACATTAAACATACATGGCAGAAATGCAAATGCATCTATGAAAACTTCATATTTAATTGCTGAGAAACATGGCTGTTTTCCACATAGTTCTGGTTTTACTGTGGGAAACATATCTGTTTTATGCAGCTACTGGATTATTTTCTGAACAAGGTGTGTACTATGATAAAAATTTCTTTAACTGAAAGGCACATGGGTAGGGTCTACTTGAGCAGCTTCACGTCACCAGCAGTACAAAGCACAACGGAAAATAACCTATTTCTTAGAAGATCCCCAAAATGCAACTTACAAAGTATGAAAAATTGATCAAAGTAGATACAGCACTTCATTAATCTAGACAAACGCCTAACCAGTGATATATTTGATTTTCAATTTTGGTTCTCTGCCCATTTAAAACAGTGTATACTTCTGAAAAGTGTTCTTCTCAATGGGCAATCCAAGCATGCATCAGAAAACATGTGAAAGGTCTGGCCACAGTGGCTCATACCTGTAATCTCAGCAGTCTGAGAGGCCGTGGTGGATGGATCACGTGGTCAGGAGTTTGACACCATTCTGGCCAGCAGGGTGAAACTCCGTCTCGACTAAAAATACAAAAAAATTAGCCTGGCATAATGGTGGGTGCCTGTAATCCCAGCTACTCGGGAGGTTGAGGCAGGAGAATCGCTTGAACCCGGGAGGCGACGGTTGCTGTGAGCTGAGATTGTGCCACACCACTCCAGCCTGGGTAACAGAGGGAGTTTCCATCCTGTTAAAAACAAAACTAAGCAATACAAAAATAATAATAATAAATAAAAAGTAAGCAGGTAAAGTCATTTTTATGAATAGGTAAATTCTGTAAATTCGACACACTGTAATCCTGGCCATAAATCATCTTAAAAGGAGCTAAGACATAAGATATGTTAGCAATACAAAACAGTTGGTTAAGAAAAGTTCAGATATAGTTCTGGTATTCCTTATTGTTTGCTTCCTCACGGTTGATTTGTAGTTTTGTTTGAGGGGGCAGAAATAAAAAAAGTCTTAATTTTAATCTCGACAATTTCTGAATAATAGAATTTACAAGAAAATTACAAAAATATCAGCATTTAAAATATCTAGAAGTACTTAATATTTCTCTTCCTTAATTACAAACTGCATTTTTTTTTCTGAAATAGATATATGATGATTACTGCTAATGGATTTCAATGGTTAAAAAATTATTACATAACTTAATAGAATACTTTCTTGAGTCTGTAACAACTACGTCTAGGAAACCAAAATATTCCAGAGTTGTCTGAAGAAAGTAGTTCATTAATGCAATGATCAAGACATTTCACCAGATAAAATTAGAAATTCCCCTTTTTAAATAACTATCATTAAATCATTCCGTGATTCTTCACCACACCTCTCTGGAAAACGAGCACAAAAAAGAGTATGATAAAATAAAAATGCTTCAGAAAGTAGAGGTAGAAAATACAAGTATTATTGTAAAATGAGGTAATATTAAGTTAGCAAGTTGTTCATATGAAATAAAAATTTTAATGAACTTATTTTAATTTACCAGCGATACAGATTTTGTAATGCTTTTCTCCCATTCACCCCAAATCATGTTGTTTTACAAGTAGGACAGCGTAGCATTTCAAAGTCATCTAACTTAAAAAAAAAAAAAATCACTTTGCATATTTGTTCTCTAAAACAGAGATCATTATTCAGAATCTCCTTCCCATAAGAAATGCTTAATTATAAACAAGATTCATCAAATCTACATAATGTCCCCTTTAAAATCTTTACCTCACTATTTGTTTTTTACTATTATAAAATACATTTTGCCAGCAATTATTCGTGGGCTTTCATGGCGGTGACTGTAACTTAATAAATCACACTAAATGACATTTACTTTATAAATTGCATACTTTTGTAATATTTTATAATTGGCACCTCAAAAACTATCATGGATGTAAAAATAAAACTTTTAACATCTATACAATTATATATTGAGGTTTCTGTATACATTATACATATTCTGTACACTTACATACACATATAAAATACGTATCATCGTTAGATTTGAAAATGAACAAAAAGTGGATTTTTACGGGAAGTCTTTTTCAAACTCAAACATTGGAAAACCCTCTCACAATTTAACAATTTTAGTAGAAATTTCTGTATAATACTAGGCAGTTTTATTTACACACAGAAAATGTAATAGGAGTAGTGTTTAGAAGTACAGAACTCCTTAGCATTTAATGGCAGTTATGCCTGGGGAAAAACAACAACAACAACAACAAAAAAAAAACAAACAAAAAAACAAAACAACAACAAAAAAACATTCCATTCACAAATATTTTCAAGCGATATAGATGATTTTATAAATGGTGTAAATCTGTATCAAGATTAGAAACAAAAATCACAAATCTGAAGTTTATTTCTTTGTCTATATGCAATCCATTATCGTTTTATATGGGCTAGCAATATTTAAGAGAAATTATTTTGGAACCACAAATGTAATCATCATGTCCTCAAAAGGCAACAAAAAACATAACGCAGTAAAAAGCTTCCTAATAGTTCACATTAAAACAAACCAAAAAAAGCTGATCGAGAAGAGATTTAGGCCTGCTGTCTTACGAAGAAATGACCAGCTAGGAGAATGTTTTTAACCAAGGAAACTTCCGCAGGGTTATAATACAAATGAAAATTAATTCATCAGCTACGTTCAAGAAAGATAAAAAAGGCTACCTTCAAGTCTGTTCTGTGTCACTTTGACAGTTTTGTCACGTATACACAAAACATGCTTAATATGATTTTTCTGAAGTACAGCTGGATCAGCAGGTAAGTCCCGAAGTAGAGGCAGTACTCTCTGTGTCCAGTTGCTTGACACACTATTCTTGAAAGGTTGCACAGACACAGCTTTTAGTTAACAGTTTTATGAAACAGCTGCACCACCAGTGGTGCGGCAATTTTGCATTTCTGAAGAGCAGAAATGATCTCATGTAATAGTCATGGAACGATATCAAGATGAGGATGATAATGAAAGAGCCTAGACATAAAAATAAGTTGTCATATAAATCCTGAACAGTGCCCACTAGCTCATGACTGTAAAAGACAGCCTTTTTGTGAAGTGGGTTCACAAGAAACAACGAAAGCTGAAGTTTTCTGAGGTGCTTCCTTTCTCCATTAGAATTAGTTATCTGAGACTGCTGTACTATTACTTCCATTTTTCATCATTTAGTCAATAATATTTGGAATACCGGTAGAAGTTAACCAATTTTTCAGACTGCTAAAAGAAAAGTTGTGTGGAGAAATAATTTTAAAAGTTAATTAAAATTTCACTGGCTATTGGCTTATGGAAATGCCACAGCTAGATGACATGTAACACATTTGTCACGAGTCTTATATATCGTATCATCTAGTCAAGCTCCACTAAAAGTGTTAGCCTTTCAGGTTAACACTTGTAGGAATCTTTAGAACCACAGAGTGTATGAAAGTGCCCCGCACATCTTTCGGATAATTACTACAGACGCATGAAGTAACCTACACATACAAGGGTTTTATGCGTTATGTAAAGTGGCACACAACTATGAAAATATTCTAAAAACATGCAGATTTACAATGCAGTTACTGTACCTTCTTTGGGGGTGTTATCAGTAAGCAAGAAAGGTAATAAACATCAGTTTCACATAGAAAAATTAACATCAAATATGAGGAAGGCTACTGATATTTTTCATTATGCAGTATGTATTGCACCTGTGGAAAAGTTAAGTATCTTCTTAACACGTATTTATCAGTTAGAAAAGTGAAAGATCGTTGTTTTAAACCCCGGTTAAGTGTACTCACGTATTGATCACTTCCTAGTTTAAATTGATCATAGACTTGGATTAGGTCCTCCATTTTGTACTGTTCTAGCACCACAAAATTTTCCAAACTTCTGCTTGTTTTTCGTGCACAATGTTGGCAATGTACTTTGTAGGTTTTTTGAGTATTGCTTTCATCAGTGACAAAAAGTAGATTGAAAACCTCCACCTGTATTACATAAGTAAATAAATAAATAGTCCTGGACAGTGATATTTGAATTTACTTTAGCACTGTAACCACGGGAAATTTTCTTCACATGGAACTGGATGATGACTTTTGGTTAAATCCAAGTAGTTAAAAACAAAACAAAACAAGACCATGGTTGTGAGTTTGAGACACCAAGGCTTCTTTTGCAGCACATCCGGGGAAAAGAATAACATTGTGTGTTCAGAGATTGTCACTAAAGCTCCATTCAAGGTTTGATGAACATCAGTATAATTTTGTTTTACCCAAAATACCAGTGTACCACCAGATAAAAGTCACCGTCATTTGTGTTTCACTTTTCTGTGCGACTATTCATAGAACATGTTGTGTGTCAGAAGGTTCGTGTTCCCCCCGTGACTGAGCTCCACAAAGAGTGCATTTCATTCTTTTGGATGTCTAGAGCACATCACTGTGCTTCATTTTCACCAAAGCTAAAATTATCATTTAAAAAAACCTTGGACTATGCCCATAATCTGATTTTTTCAAGGTAAAAAAAAAAAACAAAAAAAAAAAACTGATAGATGAGTAACAACAGGGTTGTTTGAAACCTCATCTTTAAGAAAATGAGTATAAAAGAGTATTCATTAACAGTAGCATCACAGGAGGAAAAAATGTACATCTTACAGACAAAGACGACTTGCAAAAGGCCAGCAAGAGTAACAGGTGGTATTGAGGAATACAACGGTTGTTTTGAAACTCTAGAGCGATCCATTCACTTTTCTGAAGTAAAACAGCTAACTGAAATCTACTTGAGCTCACAATCATACTCTTCGGTGAGTTTATTCAATTTAAAAGCTGCCTATGAATCTAGGAATTTTATCTCAGAATTACCAATTTTAAGGTTCAGACTGAACTTTTACTTTCTTAGTCAAGCATCCTTGCTCGGACTCTGGTGAAACGGGAAAGAAACCGTGTGAGACCGCGACAGCCCACGTACGGGAGAGCGGACGGCGGCCGTCGCCTTAAGGGTGGTGTTGACGGCGGTATTCTCGTACCGTACTGGGCCGCACGCAATGGCGGCCTCCGTGCGCGCGTGAGCGGTCGGCGGAGATGCGCATGTGCGACCGTGACCGGATAGAGGCGTGGGGGAGACGGGCGGTTCACAAAAGAAGGGACTTTTTTTTTTTTTTTTTTTAAGTCTGGCGGTTAGGCCTTCACCAGGTGCCCGTGACATATGCACACAGGTGTCGTTCAGGCAGAAAGTGCATTCAGGCCACCCAGTCTGTGTGTGTACCGAGGAGAAAGAGTATGGTCTTTGGTCGGGCAAATGGCAACAGTCTTTGTATTCGGTTGTAGGAGTTGAGCAGCGCTGTGGCCCTTGCAGGGGCCGGGCCTATGGAATTCCTGAAGGCGAGTGACTATAAAGCACAGGGAAACAACTGTCCTGTATCGTGTTTTGCCCGGTTCCCTTAGGGATGGAGCAACAGAGCGTGCCGAAACTGCGTTTCCGTGTCCGGTGTGGAAAGTTTTGTGACGTAGGAGAACCGGAAACGGGTAGCGGGGAGGGAGGAAGAACGGCCGCCGGCTGGTTCCCTTGACCTGTGTTAGAAATAATGGCAACTGGACGCCAGCGGGAAGACACCTGGAAGGTTAGGGATCCAGGATTGCGCTACACCCCTTTCTTAACTCGGAGAGCCACTGGCTAGCCGGCTAGCGGACAGCTGTGCGCCTTTTGTGTAGTACTGGGCCTTTGCGTTAGGCGATAGGGGAAGAAGTCGGCCCGTGGGAGATTAACCGCTGGATTAGCGGGACAGGTTATTCGTGGTTTACTTTCTTTTTACCGCAGAAGGAATGTTGATATAGGTCTAAGGACATTAAGGACAGATCCTTTACCTTTGAAGTCTGGGCGATGAGGGGGCAGGATGTGCGCTGTACGTGTTAGATCAGGCTCGTGTTCCGTGTCAGGAACCTACTGTACGCTTGCATTTTGCGCTGCAGTGGTTTGGACCCTTATGCCTGCATTCTTGCCTCCCACGTCTGGCGGCGAGAATGAGTAGAGGATAAAGCTTAGGGGTCGTTTGAGGGATTTAACGGTCTGCCTTTTGAGATTATTTTTCACTGCGACATATTAATGCCTGCAATTTACTGATTGTTAATATGGTAAATGGGCCGTAGAAATAGAGAATTCGGCAGTACGACTTTATAACGTTTTCTGTGTAACTGGCAACCAGTTAACTCTTGATAAGCCGTGCTGTCTACTTCACTACAATTAAGTAGTAACCGAATTCAAATGGCGAGGTTTTTAAATACAGTATCTTAATTGATGAAGCATTTTAAGTCGATAGTATCTTGAACTTTCAGTATATATGTGAGCGTGTTATGGCGTAGAAAGCTTGTGCAAAGAGCTGACAAACTTGCTCTTGGCGTTGCCCTTGTTTTTCGAAACCGATTGTGACGTATCTGATTGTCCCCACACCCCCACTCCCCGCCGCTTCTGAGCAGTTCTTGGTAAGGTATTAACGCTGCAAGCCCATAAAGTGAAATCACCTTTTTTCCCTGTAGTTTAAAAATCTGTCCGTATAAGGAGGAGGACGTAAGATTGGGAATGTCATTGTAGAAGCATTAAAGAAAAGATGCGTCGCTTTTTTTTTTTTAACTTCATAACCAAAGTCCCCTGAAGTCCATGTTTAAAATGGGAGAAATGAACACTGCCACCTTTATAGAGTGTCAAAGATGAAATGACAGCTGTGTACAGCTGCACAGTACTCAAGACATAGTGAAGTCGGTTTTTATTTTAACTTTTAATGTCTAGGAATTTATCTGCCTTAAACATAGTTGCACGGTCTTTGGGGCAGATAGACCGTGAAGGAATCTTCAGACGTTCCAGTGTCCATTTACTTCTAGGTTTAGGGTATCCAGAAAACCACTGTCTTTGGGAACATTTTACTATTACGACTGTAGCTAAATTGAATGTTGAAATTGCTGAGAAATGGATGGTAAATTTTTTTTTAGTTTGGAAAGCTTTTGCTGTGGTAACTTGTTAAAGAAAATTTGTTTGGAGTGAATGAATTTGAACTCCGTTACTGTGAAGCTGCTGGTATTCAGGTGATGCCATTTGCATTTGTCATGGTTGATAGACTTAAGCATCTTTAAAATCTTGTCAGGTAATCCCAGGCAGCCACGGCAGCCAACTGTATGGTACAGGATAAGACTGGAATCTAGGTCTTCTTATTTGTTGCTTGTGATCTTACCTGTTCTTGTGTGTCAGCATGTGAGCTCTTGATACCTCTTTTCTAGCTTGCTGATCTGGACCTGAACTCCTCGGAGACACAGAGTGGAGAAGCAAGTACAGCAAGCAGTAAGCAAAACCTTTTTTTTTTTTCTTTTTGGCCGAGTCTCGCTCTGTAGGCGAGGCTAGAGTGCAGACATGCCATCTCGGCTCCCTGCAACCTCGGCCTCCCGGGTTCAAGCGATTGTGCTGTCTCATCATCCCGAGTAGCTGGGATTACAGGCGCGCCACCCATGCCTGGCTAATAGTATTAGGAGAGAGACTGGGTTTCACTACGTTAGCCAGGATGGCCTGGGTCGCTGATCTCCTGACCTGCCCGCGTCGGCCTCCCAGAGTTGTGGGATTACAGGGTGAGCCCACCGTGCCCGGCCGGAAAACGTTTTTTTTTTTTTTTTTTTTTTTTTTTTTTACAGAATGGAGCCTCGGGCTGAGCTTGGTGGCTCAGGCCTGTAATCCCAGCACTCTGGAAGGACGGGGCGGGTGGAGCTGGAGGTCAGGAGATGGGGACCAGCCAGGCCAAGATGGCAAAACCCCGGCTCTACTCAAAATAGAAAGTTAGCCCAGCGTGCGTGATGGCTCACCCCTGTACTCCCAGCTCCTTCGGAGGCTGAGGCAGGAGAATCCCTTGACCTGGGTGAGGTGGAGTTTGCAGTGAATCGAAATGACACCACTGCACTCCAGCCCGAAGCAGAGTGAGAATCCGTCTGAAACACACATACACACACATACACACACACACACACACACACACACACCCCACCCCCACCATGGAACCTTTATCAGAGCTTAATGTTAATATCTTACTGGACTTTAAAACTTTAAATTTATGTTATTTTCTCTTCAATTAGACTGTATGAAAATATGTGATATTTTGCTATGTCTAGGTACGTAAGATACACAAAACAGTGTATCTTATTAATACAGTGTTTTGTTATTTTTGAGTTAAGAGAATTTAAGGAAAACCTTGGTGGGCAGGGTGCAGTGGTTCCTGCCTCTTAATTCCAGCATTTTGGGAGGCCAAGGCAGGTGGATCCCTGAGCCCAGCCGTTTGATACCAGCTTTGGGAACACGGGAAAACCTGTCTTTACGAAAAATGCAAAGCATTAGCCTGGTGCGGTGGTACCTGCTTGCAGTCCCAGCTACTTGGGAGGCTGAGATGGGAGAATTTGCTTGATCCTGGGAGGCTGGAGGCTTCAGTGAGCGGAGATTAGGCCACTGCACTCCAGTGTGGGTGACAGAGACCGTGTCGCAAAAACAAAAAGCAAAAAATCCAAGGACGTTAATATAATACACATTATTTGTAGAAAAGCAGTATCATTCACTCCTGGCCCAGCATGGGATATAAGCCCATCTTTGTGAACTGATCTGCATTGTGTTAAACCTAGCAAGGGAAACCCAAACATTTACGTGCCATACGTGCTGCCGTTGCCCATGAAGAAGCTAACTAACACTGAATAATAAAATCAAGCTCATCTGATTTTGTGGTGGTGGGTTAGCTGTATTCTTTTGAAAGGAGATTAGTTATAAAGGTGTTCTTTTGAAAGCATTGGTCTTGTTTTTGGAAGATTTCATGAGGGTACTATTTGGATAGGAGGGAAGGTTGGTGTTTATTTGGCAGTAGCTCTGGTTTGAGTCCAGGTTTCTTCCTTTCAACAAGGAAAGCAGTTGGTACACTCTGTAAAAGCAAACAGACAAACAAACAAAACCACTTTAAGTCTTACAGAGTATTTCAAACTTTGTCATTATAGGAACCTTACAGAGATTTAACTGGTAGAGACGGTTTTGGATGTTTAGTTAAATCCAAAAGTAGGAGGTTTAGATAAAGTCTGGATTTTGGGATAATAAAATCAGGTAAGCAGTTAACTAAAGTAGACTTTCTTCTGCTTTATAAGTTAATTTATTTTGCTTCTTAGTCATAGAGTGGGCTGTTGTTTTAAATTGAAACACTTGATTGGTTTTCCAGATAATTTTCACTTTAATCTTCAGATTTTTTCTTTTAAGCCTCTGACTGGGTAGATGATTTAGTATAGCACATAGAATCTTTCCCCCACCCCCCCCCCCGCAGTACACTGTTAGGTTGGGCTAATGGCCATGTTTAATGATGAGTGTTGATTTCATGTAGCAGTTATCTGAAATAGAGCCTTTTAAAACATTACTATTAAATAACCACTATTAGCTACTGAAATATATTTGGTTTGCAGTGTATTTTTGAGTAAGCATTTTTTTCCCTTCGTCTTGCAAAGTAGCTTCCTGTATAAAATACAGGTTTTAAAAGTTTGTTTCCCAGGACCTATCTTTTAATAGACGTTTTCTATATATGCAGCGTCGTGGTGATGTCATAGGCTTCTAATTTTACATTTTCTCTTTTAGAAGGACGGTATATACCTCCTCACTTAAGGAACAGAGAAGCATCTAAAGGTATGTCTTTAAGGCAACTCTGTAGGTCTAACCTTTAGCAGCTCATCAAAGCCTAGGGAGAAAGGTAACTTGAGGAAGTCTGTGAACACTTTTTGTCCCCTCCTGTGCCTCTTTTGGACCGTCTTTAGGAACTAGCACTTTCTGTCTTTGGAAAAGTTCGTGTAATGTTGAATGATGGATATTTCTTGTGTCCTTTGGCAGACTGAGCCCAAAGACTTTGGATTTTATGTAGGTTAACTATGGTACTTTATCTGTTGGTAACATTTATGACATGGTTTGAATTTGAAAGTGGCATATTTGTGCGAATGCCTTATGTCAAAGAAACTGTATAGTGATAAAGTCCTGCTTGCTTTGCTTCCGTCTTGAAAAGTTGCCGCGGTGAAATGATTTTTATTTGTTGTTGTTGTTGTTCAGGCTAGTTAACAGTTGGAAGATTATCACTTCGGGCCACATTCAATAAGCTGGTGACACTGTCTGGTTTCAACCCAAACAACTTCATTTGAAAGGTGTTGTATGAAATGCATTAAAACACCTAGGGTTGTTTACTATTAAATCTGTAAGGTAGAAGAGTACGTTAGAAAAGTTTAATTGGGGTGATGTTTTGAGTGCTGCATATACATCAAAAAATTTCTAGGAGAAGGAAATGTCAGGAAAAATATTTAAAAGCAAAAGGAAAGAAGCTAATGATAAAGGGGTGTGGCGTGGGTAGAGTTACTTGTGGTTGGCTTTGTGTTTCTTTGTTTATAGTCTTGTACCCTCTTTTTAAGTCTGTGTATGTTTATCAGAAGACCACTTAGCTAATGATTGTTTTCTTTTTTCAGAGTAACTGCAAAATGTCTTTTATCACAAGTATTCTTAGTGTTGTATCTGGCTGGAAGTAGTAAGTGCCATAAGGAGAGTTGGCGATATTTTAGTGCTTGGGGGGTTGGAAGAGAGGTTAAACATCTTAACTTCCTTAATGCAGGAAGTACTATTGGTCATTTGTCTAATACTGGATTCTTAAAACCAGGGGAAAATTTAAAGTTACAACTTTCTAAATATGTAACTTTAAACATTTAATTAAATGTTTGAATTAGGTAAGCCCTCAGGCAAGTTTGTGGTTGTGGAGGGAGTTTACTCTTGGCATTCCTTTATCCGTTTGTAGACTCTGAAAGTAGGTGATAATGAGGGTTTTGTAAACTGACGTATACGTTTATTCTCAGTGAGGGTATTAAGATTACACAATTACGTTGGGTCTCTTGGTAGGCCAGTAGTGTATGTGTTGAGTGTAGCACATAATGACTTTTTTAGCAACTTAGTTTTAGTTGTTAATACTAAAACAGAAAGTGTTGACCATCCCTGAATGTGAGACTGTGTTAAAATAACTTTATATGAATGGATTGAGAAATGTTGTTTTTAGGTAGTACGATGTAATAGTGACTTAAGAAATAGAGCTCTGTCAACGGGAAAACCGAATTTGCTGTATCTTTACTGTCCCATGCCTGAAATTTTCAAAGAGTAATTAGAAATCCTCTGTCTTAATAGGTCTGACATATATTTTTCTGATTATGTAGATCTCTTCTCTTAGTTCAAACTTTTCTCTAGGTAACCCACAATGCCTGAGGTAATCATTAGCTGGACCTTCCCAAAATGTATATTACACATAGCTTATGTCACACGTTTAGGTTTAACACATTTTGTGTTACGTTATTCAGGATTTGTGAAAGATGGAACATAACTGGGAAACTAACATAATGGGCTTGCACTAGCTACAAGTTGAGCTTAAAAATTAGGGAGCTGCAATCCCTCCCAATCAGTCATAGCTTTAAAAAAGTTGTGAATAATTTCATTGGAGTAGGTTTACATTTTGGATACATAAAATTTATACTTACAAGGTGAATGAAAACAATTACTATTGTGATAGTACAGTGTTAGTATCGTAGCTATGTTACATGCAGGCTACATTGTTCTCAGGTCATGAGATTACTTTGCCTCATTTAATCATCTCTGGTAGAAGAAAACATTAGGGCTTGTAAAAATTCTGCTTGTGGGACCTGTTGACCTTTGTTCCCACAAGAATAAGGTAAAGGCTTGAGCCACCGCGCGGCCGGGCGCGGTGGCTCAAGCCTGTAATCCCAGCACTTTGGGAGGCCGAGGCGGGTGGATCACGAGGTCAAGAGATCAAGACCATCCTGGTCAATATGGTGAAACCCCGTCTCTACTAAAAATACAAAAAATTAGCTGGGCATGGTGGCACATGCCTGTAATCCGAGCTACTCAGGAGGCTGAGGCAGGAGAATTGCCTGAACCCAGGAGGCGGAGGTTGCGGTGAGCCGAGATCGCGCCATTGCACTCCAGCCTGGGTAACAAGAGCGAAACTCCGTCTCAGAAAAAAAAAAAAAAAAAAAAAAAGAATAAGGTAAAGGAAGACTACATGTGGAGGACTTCATATTTATTTGAGAAGATGCAAATCATGTAAAAGTCTCATCAGCTTTTAATTTTTGCTTTTTCATTGAAGGATTCTCTGATAAAGACAGTTCAGGTTGGAGTTGCAGCAGAGATAAGGATTCATATAGCAGTTTTGGGTCTCGAGAATCCAGAGGAAGGTCTGGTTATTTCAGTGATCGTGGAAGTGGTTCAAGGGGAAGGTAAATCTCAGCTTGTATGTTTATACCATAGCAATATAGGAATCTTAATTTGGCAGGTTCTCATTCTTCATACTTTTAATGGTCCTTGAGCATGTCTTTAAGAGACTAGTCATGGATTTAAAGCAGAATGTTGGTTTACTCATTTTTCTGTTAGCAGTAAAAGGTCTTTACTAAAAGTAATTTATTAAATTAGTTGAATACACGGTTTGACACAACGAAGTCTGTCTCAAATGATACAGTCTGCGACAGCTTTAAACACTGTGTGTGTGTGCACGCGCGTGTGCGTGCGTGCATGTGTGTTTGTATTTCTTGAGTCTGAGTCTTGCCCTGCTGCTCAGGCTGGAGTGCAGTGGCGCGATCTGGGCTCATTGCAGCTTCTGCCTCCTGGTTTCAAGTGATTCTCATGCATCAGCCTCCCAAGTACCTAGGACTACAGGCACCCACCACCTGGCCGGCTGATTATTCTTTTCTTAGTAGTGACGGGGCCAGGTGGGTTGGCTTATGCCTGTAATCAGAGCACTTTGGGAGACCGAGGTGGCAGGATCACAGTAAGGAGTTCAAGACCAGCCTGACCAACACGGTGAAACCTGATCTCCACTAAAAATAGAATGATTGGCTGGCTATGGTGGAACGTGCCTGTAGTCCCAGGTACTCAGAAGCCTGAGGTAGGAGAGTCACTTGAACCCAGGAGGCAAAGGCTGCGTTGAGTTGAGACTGCACCACTGCACTCCAGCCTGGGTGGCAGAGCAAGATTCTGTCTCAGAAAAAAACAAAAACCAAAAAACCCTAATAATTGAATTTAATCCTGTCTTCTATTTTTCACAAGTAGGAATAAAACTCTAAAAGATGGTCTCTTGTCACATGTCTTCTACTTTTTTATATCTAAAAATTTTATATCTAAAAAATTTCATGCGTTATTCCCGCTTTCCTACCAGTAAATATATTTAGATGATACTATTTTGAATGAAGATGTAAAGTATGCACTAGTTCTAAGTGTGTAATCCTAATTCTTAGCATGTGAGGTCTAAGCTGTGTAATTTTATAAAAATTTTTGTGATTTTCTTAAAAATAAAGACATAAATTACACAGAAGCACTGGTTAATTAGAGGGACTTATTTCACACGAGATAAACACTGAGTTGCTGACATCGTTTAAGGGTGGTTGTGTTCAGTAACTCAGCTGATACCCAAGGACATTTCTAGAGAGGTGATAACCCGCTATCGGCCAAATCGTTTGTTTTTGATTGCTCTTGCCATTCAGATTTGATGATCGTGGACGGAGTAAACATGATGGTATTGGCAGTCGTGACAGAACTGGCTTTGGTAGATACGAACGGAGTGGACACAGTCGTTGGTATGACAGGTCAGATGAAGGTGATTGGTCCAAACCACTTCCACCAAGTGAATGCTTAGAGCGGTAAGTTTTTGAAAAACATGTTATACTAAGCCATGAGTTTCATAACAATTAATACACATGTAATAATTGTTTGATTTCAGGGAACTGTTTTCTGGAGGAAACACGGGGATTAACTTTGAGAAATACGATAATATACCAGTAGAGGCAACTGGCAGTAACTGTCCTGCACATATTGAAAATGTAAGTTTTTGTTTAACTCTTAAAGTTCTTACTGCAAACCCATTGGATTATGAAACGTGAATGTCACTGTTGAGAATAGTCTCGGAATTGGCAGGGCACGACAGCTGATGCCTGGAATCCCAGCACTTTGGGAGGCTGAGGCGGGCAGATCATGAGGTCAGGAGATAGAGACATTTTGGCCAACATGGTGAAAACCCGTCTTTCCTAAAAACACACAAATCAGCTGGGCATGGTGCCACACACCTGTAATCTCAGCTACGCAGGAGGCTGAGGCAGGAGGATCCCTTCGACCCAGGCATCGGAGGTTGCGGTGAGCCAAGATTGCGCCACTGCCCTCCAGCCTGGCCACAGAGTGAGATTCCGTCTCAAAAGGAAGAAAGACTATGGGCATGAGCCACCATGCCTGCCTCCAAACGCTTTTTTGATTTTTTAAACCCAGGAGTCCATTTTTGTAAAAACTACCGTGATTCTTTAACTGAAATCATAGCATCCGTAAACCAAATCACACTCAGTTTGGTTACTTCCATTAATGTAAATCAGAAATTGCAAAAGATGCAGCATTTTATATCTGCCATGTTTACTTCTATATTTTCTTGTATTTGATTAACCCGGCTACATTTCCTGACAGTTCAGTGATACTGACATGGGAGAAATTATCATGGGGAACATTGAGCTTACTCGCTATACTCATCCTACTCCAGTGCAAAAACATGCCATTCCTATCATTAAGGGAAAAAGAGACTTAATGGCTTGTGCCCAGACAGGTAAGCTTAGTTGATAAATAGTAGAAGTTAAGACTATCTAACTGGGCTTATTTTAAAAGTAGCATGTTCTGGCCGTGCGCGGTGGCTCAAGCCTGTAATCCCAGCACTTTGGGAGGCCGAGGCGGGTGGATCACGAGGTCAAGAGATCGAGACCATCCTGGTCAACATGGTGAAACCCCGTCTCTACTAAAAATACAAAAAACTAGCTGGGCGTGGGGGCGCGTGCCTCTAATCCCAGCTACTTAGGAGGCTGAGGCAGGAGAATTGCCTGAACCCAGGAGGCGGAGGTTGCGGTGAGCCGAGATCGCGCCATTGCACTCCAGCCTGGGTAACAAGAGTGAAACTCTGTCTCAAAAAAAAAAAAAAAGTAGCACGTTCTGAAGGGATGTCTGAATCCTGTGTTTAGCATTTGAGATAGCTTGGGGATGTGCCTTTTTGTCTGTACCTTTGAATCCTTGGGGTGAAACTAGTATTTGTATCTGGGCGTCTTGGGGAAGCGCATGGCAAATTGTCAGCTTGAATACCTTCTTTAAGAAACAGAATTGCATCTTTTTCAGTTAACTCCACGTGAGTTAGCAGAGTGCAGCCTCATGCCAAACCTAGCACTTGTTTATTTTGCAACTGTTGTATTCAAATATAAATACCCATTTGTTATCTCTGTGCTATAGAGGTTAGCCAGAGATCTGGCACAGATAAAAAAAAAATGTTCTCTACCGTAGAGACTGGCCTGCAAGAGCCATGTACTGTTAGTTAGCTCTTTACAGATATAAAGTTTACTGATTGCTGCTTTACATTCCAAGACTATACGGCCGCTACAAAGAAATGTTGAACTGAAAGTTGATGCCACTTTTCAGACAAAATAGTTGTGTTTTGTACAAATTAAAATGTACTGTTTAAAAATAGAGCACAGAAGGCACTTGACGTCTTAGGTTTGCCGTATAAATTGACTGTACGTCCTAGAAAATTGGAAGTGGAGTAAGGAAGATTTTCCTGTAATTTGAGAGCATTGAGAACACTTT
This sequence comes from Saimiri boliviensis, assembly GCF_048565385.1. NCBI lineage: Eukaryota > Metazoa > Chordata > Mammalia > Primates > Cebidae > Saimiri > Saimiri boliviensis. The sequence continues at coordinate 20,368,406 of NC_133471.1, read as the reverse complement.
ATCAACGATTAATATTCAGAAATGATAAGCCAGTGTTTTGTCTTCAGGGTCTGGAAAAACTGCAGCATTTCTTTTGCCCATACTGAGTCAGATATATACAGATGGTCCAGGAGAAGCTTTGAAGGCTGTGAAGGTAAAGGTATTGTTGTAAAATAAGACATTTTTGTTTTTAAAAAGCCTTGTAAATGCCTGTTGACTTTTGTGAACAATATCAGCTACACCTTATGTTTATTTTTTCACCCCATTCACCCAATGAAAATAAGTTTGTAGATGTAATCTGCACATTATAAAAGGAAACTGGTAAATTTTTAAAAAGAATTACAGTTTTGGGTCAGAAAGTTTAACTTATTTTTATTTTTTAGGAAAAGGGAAGGTATGAGCGCCGCAAGCAATACCCAATTTCCTTGATTTTAGCCCCAACGAGAGAATTGGCTGTACAGATCTATGAGGAAGCCAGAAAAGTAAAATACTCATTTTAGCGATTATTGCTTTTCTTATTGATCAAATGATGTTTTTATGGCCACTGACATGTTCTTTGCTTATAGTTTTCTTACCGATCTAGAGTTCGCCCTTCTGTAGTTTATGGTGGTGCTGATATGGGTCAGCAGATTCGGGACTTAGAACGTGGATGCCACTTATTAGTAGCCACTCCAGGACGTCTAGTGGATATGATGGAAAGAGGAAAGATTGCCTTAGACTTCTGCAAGTACGTCAGTTTTTTCATATGGGATGCATCTGTTTTTGTATTAGAAGTTGATTACTTCTGTAGTATTTTACTAGGACTGCCTGAACTTTGATAATTTAATTTGCCACATGGTTTTGAAAATTGCAGTTAACCTTTTTGTTTAAGAGTAAGTGAAATTTTAATGGAGGCTCTAAGTTTTAGCAGTCAACATATGGCTCATTTGGTTGTCATCTTGAGCTGTATTGTCTCGTGATTGTGTGTCTCTGTGTGTGTGTGCATGCGTGCATGCGTGCGTGTATGCGTTTGTTGCATATGTATCAGATTGTGACACTGGAATATTTCCCGATCGAGGGACTACATTCGTGTAATTAGTTACGCAACTCTGCTGAGTAATTAGTTTCTCAGATCAAATGATCCAGGATCAACTGAAGGTTTTTCATAACAGGTACTTAGTGTTGGATGAAGCTGATAGGATGTTGGATATGGGATTTGAACCTCAGATACGTCGTATAGTTGAACAAGATAGTATGCCACCAAAGGGTGTTCGTCAGACTATGATGTTTAGTGCTACTTTTCCTAAAGGAATACAGGTATTGTTTGATGTTTCCATTTTTGTTGAGAACATTTGTGTTTATTATCCTTAGATAATTTGTGTACTGAAGTAGGTAATTGAGTATTTTTCTCACTTTTTCAGATGCTTGCTCATGACTTTTTGGATGAATATATCTTTTTGGCTGTAGGCAGAGTAGGCTCTACCTCTGAGAACATCACACAGAAAGTATTTTGGGTGGAAGACTTAGATAAACGGTCATTTCTGCTTGACCTGTTGGGGACAGCAGGTAAAATTATGAATAATAATAATAGTGTCAGTTAACTGTAAGGAGAATCTCTTTACATCTCTTCTGTCCCTTCCCCCTGCCTCTCCTCCTCATTCTAAACATGGTTAGAACAATGTTTACTCTAATTGGGTCTGTTTGCATTGCTTCCAGGATTTATTCTAGCACAAGGACTAGAATTAACCCAGTTAATATTTAGATTAACCAGCGAAGCTAATTCATTATGAGTAAACAAAGCCTTCTGATTTTTCAGGGAGGGATTCACTGACTCTGGTGTTTGTCGAGACCAAAAAGGGAGCCGATTCCCTGGAGGATTTCTTACACCATGAAGGATATGCTTGTACTAGCATTCATGGAGACCGATCACAGAGAGATCGAGAGGAGGCCCTTCACCAGTTTCGCTCAGGGAAAAGCCCAATTCTTGTGGCTACAGCTGTATGTAAAGTTTATTTTTTAATTAATCATGTGTGTGTAGTGCTTTTTTTAAAATAAAAGTTGCTTTTCAGGTGGCAGCACGAGGACTGGACATTTCAAATGTGAGACACGTTATCAATTTTGATTTGCCAAGCGATATTGAAGAATACGTGCATCGTATTGGCCGTACAGGACGTGTAGGAAACCTGGGTAAGAATTTTGTCAGCAAGTTTGATTTTTAGTTTTTTTTTATTGTGATGCATGCAACAAAGATTTGACAAAGAACCTTCAACATAGAACGTTTATATCTGAGGGAAAATTTTAGAATAATCAGCGAACTAAACTTTTCTTTCCGTCCCTTTGGTTTGGTTGTGCTACAGTTCACAATGTCATATTTTAGTTTTGACTTACAGTATTTTATACAGGAATATAGGAATGTAAGAACACCATGCTACTTAATGGAAAGTTCATGTACTTTTCTCGATCTCCGTAGGCCTTGCCACCTCATTCTTTAATGAAAAAAATGTGAATATTACAAAGGATTTGTTGGATCTTCTTGTAGAAGCCAAACAAGAAGTGCCTTCTTGGTTGGAACATATGGCTTATGAACACCACTACAGGGGTGGCAATCGTGGACGATCTAAAAGGTACACAGTGTTGTGAGCCTTCACCCTCGTTGTTACTTACTGGGGGCAGCAATGTTTCAGAGTTAACTGTTAAGTTATTTTCAACTATAATACATAAATATTTCGGGCAAGGGGTAATTATTAGAAAGGGTGACATGGAATTAAGTGTCAGTTCTTCACGACTGAGTACTTTAGAAACTCTGTTAGAACACATGGAACAATAATGGTAAGGTTCCTGTTAGAACATAATGGAACTGAACTGAAAAATTAAATTGGCAATTGGGAAGTCTAAGCAGGAATATGCTGTTTAATCCCACTTGATACTTACAGTGCCATGCTATATTTTTGCTTACAATAATAGATTCAGCGGAGGATTTGGTGCTAGAGACTATCGACAGAGAAGTGGTTCCAGCAGTTCTGGCTTCAGTAGTAGTCGTGCAAGCAGCAGCCACAGGGGTCGAGTTGGGTATGGCAACAGTAGAGGATTTAGTGGAGGTAATGTTTATTTTTCCTTGAGGAAGGGCTTTTTGTTTTTCTTATGAGTCCTCTTTTTTCAAACCATCATTTATTGGGGAAATTTAATTTTTGAGGGACACAAACCTAACACTAGATTTCTTTTATTGGGTTTACATTAAATTACTTGAGAGAAAAAAAGTAAAGGTATTAATGGGTGACTTAATGTTTCTCTCTTTAAACATTTTTCTTGGTAGGTGGCTATAGAGGCTTCTACAACAGTGAAGGATATGGAGGAAATTATGCCTTCCAGGGGGTTGACTGGTGGGGCAACTGAATCTGCTTTGCAGCAAAGTCACCTGTACAAACAAGCTAATATGGAAACCACATGTAACTTAGCCAGACTGTATCGTGTAGCCTCAAGAACTTGCAGTACATTAACAGCAGTGATTGTCCTGAAAATTCAAGGGAGCTCAAAGTCACAAGAAGAAAAGCAAAAGGAAATAAAACAGCAGCCCTATTTAGAAATTGGTTTGAAGACTTGATTGCTGTAGTTTGGATTTAACTCTTACCCTCCTGCTTTCGTCCCACCCCAAACTGCATTTATAAGTTTGTGGCTAAGGATCGTTTTGCTTGTTAAGGTACTGTGACTGTAACTTTAGACGGCTTATTACTTTGATGTCCTGTGGGATCAGTAATGCTCACTACAGCAACTGTTTTGACAAAATTAATTTACCAAACTTGGCCTAAAATCAAACCTTGGCACACAGGTGTGATACAACTTCAACAGGAATCATCAACTCATCCATAAATATAAATGGGAAAAAACAAAACATATCTTCAGACAGTAGCCTGCATTCGGACTGTTTGATTCTTGAATACTTTGGGGTTGGGGGATCATCTTAAAGCATGAAAGCATAGTTTTTTTATGTGGCCAACCTGTACTAGGGTCTCATTTGCTCGTATCCTGCAGAGGCACTTGGAAACTTACACTCTTTAAATAAGCCATTCCAGTCACGATGAGGTGGAATGCATCGCCATACCCATTAATATTTTTGAAAGTGCTCTTAAAGTTAATTCGAGTAAATACAGCAATTTCTCTTTTAAAGTTTAGGAAGTTTATTCTAAGCTAGGCAAATGTGGGCATAACTATCACAAGAAAGGTTTAAAGCTTTGATAAAATGGGGGGGGGGGAGTTATCATTTAATTAGTTTTTTTATGCCTGCTATAAAAATTTGAAATGTTAGAATGGCTCACTATGGCAATGACCAAGCCTCACGACAGGCCTGATTGGATTCTGGTCTTTAAATGCATGCTGGCCTTGATGTTTTTTGGTCAAGAAGGAATTTAAACAGGAAGGATTATGCAGCAGGCTTTAATTTAAATGCAGATTCACAATGCTCTGATAAAGCTGCTCTGAAATGTTAAAATGGCTTACACTTGCAGACTTTGTAAATGTAAGACTGACAAATCCTTGAAATCACACAGGTTGCACAAATGTACTAAACTGCACAAGGTATGCGCTCTCGACGTGCAGTTTTAGTGTATTTTGGTTACATACGTTTCCACTGTGTTTATAGTCTCTGGTGGTAATTTTGGCCAAAGATGATTGTCCACCGCTAAAAATGCCTTTGCCACTAGGAATTCTGTACTGATTTTGTGGCCAGAATGCAATGATCTTCAGAAACAAATCTTTTCAGTGGCGTAGGAAGTGGGCAGAAATTTCCTAAAGTGCAATAAATTTTCAAGTGTGTTGTGCCTTGTTGTAAGACTTGATAAGTAGGTGCACTTCACAGCATTGAGGTCATTTGTTAAGGTGCTATTTCAGTTAGTATAGGTTTAGACTCTTGTACATTTTGTCCATAACTTTTCACAAAGTACTTATTTTACTGCACATTCAGAGAATTTATGTTTATACGTATGTATGTATGTATGTATGTATGTCTTGTGTGCGTGTCATCAGCCTCCCAGTTCTGTTTTGTCTCTCGGAGATTGTTAAATGCAGCCAGTCAAGAAGTAGATTGTAAAATTTTATTTGGGACCATGGAATGATAGTTGAGAAGAGAACTATTTGCACATAACAAATTTTAGATACTTTCTGCTGCTGGTTGTGTAATTCTTATTGAAAATTTTGACAAATATATATTATTGTCAGCCTAAAAATGATTCTTTGAAAGTTGAAAGAAACTTGACTGAAAGACAGTACAGAAAACACTGGCACTCGAATGTCAAATGTCACCATATGTGAAATATGTTTTGGGGTAGCGTGAGCTTTTAGTGTTAAGTCCTATTAAACTTGAGTGCAATTAAGCAGACTCGACGTTGGCAATGTAGCTATAATTTTCTGAGAAAATGTAAGACAAAATTGTCAACTTGAATTTAAAACAGGCCAAGGTTTTGATATGCTTAAGATACTCATGAAACACATCTGAACACTGATATGAAGTGTCTACATCCACACACGTTCTCTGAGTTTTGTTCCGTGTTTTGTTTTGATTTTCAGTGATTGGCATATTTACAGTCCTCAAACATGTCGTTATTTTTGTGTATTGCCGTAATCAGTGACTTAACATTCAGCTTCATGAGCCAGCAGTATTTTCAGTAAAGAATGTAATTGCTGAATGTAACCATTGAACTTCGAGTCACTGTAAGTTTAGTAATTGCTTATTGTATTAGTTGCAGATGCTGGCACTGCGTGTGCTCTGTTACTCTGATTTTACTACAATAAAAAGTTAAAAATCTTTTTTCTGCTGTCACTCGTAGCTTAATGTTAAGTTGAAAATGAACTTGTGCCCTTAACCTGAAGATTGGAAATCTGGTGTCTTGGCTAACTACCAAAGCTGTTTGAGAAATAGGTCTGGAGGCTAGAAGTACTTACTTACCTTACATATTGGAATGAATGAGGGTGGTGTAAGGTTTGGAGTACAGAGGCAGGATCTGTATTGCGGAATGATGGAAATCTGAAAGGCCTGTATGTGTAGCGGGTATTGCATTTTGGTCTAAGTAACTTAATATGAGTGTGATTGTTATTTTAAGCATTTTTGACATCAAGGATGGCTGAACTAAGAATTAATTTGAGTAGAAAGTCATTTGACTAACAAATTACTTTCTGACTCTCATTAGTTACCTACTTAAGGTCAAGAGTTAACTGGAGCTGGTTAACGATAGCCGAGATGGGATAAACACCTTTTGTCGAACTTTTCTTTTTTTCTGGAGGCTGACAGTCCCCATTTAACACATTGTAGCAGGCAGTTAGCACCAGTTAAACATGATAGGCGAAGCTGAGCATGGTGGCTCACGCTTGTAATCCCAGCAGTTTGGGAGGCCGGGGCAGTTGTGTCACGAGGTCAGGAGCTCGAGACCAGCCTGGCCAACATGGTGAAACCCCATCTCTACTAAAATTACAAAGATTAGCCTGGCCATGGTGGTGTGTGCCTGTAATCACATGGCACACACCATGGTGGTGTGTGCCAGCTGCCCGGGAAGCTGAGGCAGAAGAATCCCTTGAACCCAGGAAGCGGAGGTTGCAGGGAGCCAAGATCACATCACTGTACTTTAGAGCAAGACTCCATCTCTCTCTCTCTCTCTCTCTCTCTCTCTCTCTCTCTCTCTCTCACACACACACACACACACACACAAAACACACACATAATGATAGGCAAACTGGTCTATTATGTTAATGTCTGAAATACATTTTTTTTTTTAAGGAAGTCGAGAACCTCAGTGTCCCTTTGAGTCCTCTTTTTGCAACTGACCTCAAACTGCGAAGGATAAGCACTTTGTTTTAGCAGCACAGAGAAGCTTTTGCCTATTCGTAACCTTTGTGTAAATGAAATCTGCAGCTTACATTTTTGTGACTGGTTTCCTGCGGTAAATGTTGTATTTGTGAGGAGAGATTATATTGTTACTTAGAATTGTAACATTCTGATTGCTGTGTGGAATCCTATCATGTTAAAAGCACCTGATTTCTAGTTTGTAGTGGTTACATTTTCATATGGTTATGGTGAATAGGAATGGTCCTGCATCTTTTCAGTAGGTGTTAGCGATATTCGGAAGTATTTATACAGTTTTACACTTTCTCTCACAGTTGATGAGATTTCTGGTTCCTCTGCTTTCTCACCATTACTTGGTTTCTTTTTGTTTGTTTGTTTTTGTTTGTTTGTTTGTTTGTTTTGAGACGGAGTTTCGCTCTTGTTACCCAGGCTGGAATGCAATGGCACGATCTCAGCTCACCGCAACCTCTGTCTCCTGGGTTCGAGCAATTCTTCTGCCTCAGCCTCCCGAGTAGCTGGGACTACAGGCGTGAGCTACCATGCCCAGCTAATTTTTGTGTTTTTAGTAGAGACGGGGTTTCACCACGTTGACCAGGATAGTCTCGATCTCTTGACCTCGTGATCCACCCATCTCGGCCTCCCAAAGTGCTGGGATTAGAGGCGTGAGCCACCGCGCCCGGCCTACTTGGTTTCTTAAATGCTTTATATATTTATGTAGGCATGTTGTTAATCCTCTTTAATTTGTATTTATTATCCTGATGACTAATGATAATGCGCTTGAGATGTGTTGAGGTTCATTCAGTTAAAAAGAGTTTGTCCTTATCAATTACAGGCATACTTTGTAAATGATCTGACTTTGGGGAACTGCTATCCCCCGAAAAATGGCAGTGTAGGTAAAATTGGGTTAGCAATTATCAAGTTGTTCAGGTTGGTTGATGGTAATATAGTTCAGTAAACAATTTACTCCTGATGTTTGAAGATTAGTAAATAATACTTGTGGAATACATACTGTGTGGAAATTCTGCAGTGAACCAGCCAAATGGTGACCAAGTTAACTTTCCACCCCCAGAAATGTTCTCCCATTTTCTTCCGTCCTGCTCAGGCCCTTTTTCAGGTGCGATTTTTCACTGGATCATTGTATCTGTCTTCTCCAGGACTGAGGGTTAATACATCGAATGCGTGCGTGTTTGCAGGCAAGTATGTGTACTTGCCCTTTGAGGACCACAGTAGTCTAATGCTCATTTCTAGGAGTATGAGTTCTTCGGATACTGAGGATAACTGATCAGTTAGGATCTGAGTTCCATGTCGGGAAGTATAGCTGCAGTGGACTCATTCCTGTTGGACAAACAAAGTGGATGCATCTGTACAGCAGTCAAGAGAACAGTTAGACAAGCCTGTCCTGACAACAGATGTGAACTGGAAATGGTACTGGTGTGTGCTGTGTAGCAGTTCTGTGTGTGAAAAACATGAGCCCTTTTAGAACTTTTCCTTAAGACGGTAAGTGAATATGTTTACAAAGATGAGCCTATTCGCAGGGATGCTCAATTTAATAGCCGCAAGGGGAATGAATAGATTTCTATAGTGGGATACCATGTATTTGAAACAGAAGTTTCCGTACGCCCCTCACAGGGCGTGTGACGGGGGAGTGGGTCACTTCTTCAGTGTCCCACACGGTCCAGCCCCTAGGGGGAGCATGCAGACAGGCAGTTCATGGGGAGTATGGGCTGTGACCCCATGGCAGTGTCTAGGATTGAGTGTGTACAGCTCTTGGAGCTGTGCTGGAGTGTGTTCTCTAGGCTTTGTTGTCTGCAGGCAGCTTGTCTAGCTAATCTAGTTAGTTTAAGTTAGAGGGGCTAGTCCAGTTAGCCCCTCTGCCTTATTGCAAGGACAGAGGACTGGGTGGATCCCAGGTTCTTGCCCTGGTGCACCGAAAAATCACATCAGAGATGACACATGTGCTTGGAGAATGAATGCAAGGTTTTACTGAGTGGTGAAGGTAGCTCTCGGTAGATAGATGGGGAGCCACAAAGGGGATGGAGTAGGAAGTTGGTCTTCCCCTGCAGTCGGGCTGCTCAGTGACTGGGCTCTCTCCTTTGAGCACCCAGCCTCTACTGAATTTTCCTCGGCGTCGACACCATTCCAGTCAACGGTCTGTCGCCACCTGTGTGTTCTGCCAGTGTGTTCCTCTTGATGTCCTGCCGTTTGTGTGTGTGCCCACTATGGTCTCAGGGTTTCTACAGTCACAGGGTGGGGGTTGTGTCAGGCCAGGGTGGTCTAGGAAAATGCAAGATTTGGGTGTGAAAACAGGAGTGCGTCTTCTCACCTAGGTCCACGGGCACGAGGGTGGAGCCCTTGCCAGGGACCCTGCCCTTCTCTGCCCAGCACTTCCCTGCCTTCTTCTCATATCATTTCTCTCCTCTGAAGAGGTACACCTATCTAAGTGCCCTCAAAATACGGAGACAACTGGTCTTAGCTGCTTCCTTCTGACAGGGGGCGTTGTTTTTGGGAAAATGGCAGTCAGATTCCTTCTAGAGCTCTATTTAATTAAGGATTCTTAGCAAAGGGGAACCATTGTCTCGAGGCTCTGGTTGCCTGCCTGTTTGGAGTTTGATGGCCTCTGTGTGAGAGAAGAACAAAACAAGTTTTATAAGGTCACGAATGCATGGTTTAAATGCGTATTATACAAGAAAAAATTCAGTGCCGAAGATACTGAGATAAGAAGTGAAATACACTAACAAAAACATTGTATCCCGAGCTGTTCTGCATTGGTGAAAGAAATTAAATCTTGAATAGGATCATTTAAACTTTACAAGAGGGATACCTTTTGTAGCCGTATTTTTAGCAGTTAACAGGTGTGCCCTGCCTGGAAATTCTGGTGCTTGTGGGCTTACCTGGCGGTCGTTAAAGCTTATGCCTCTTTCTTGGGTCTCCATTTCTCTGCTCTAAAAGACTGAGGTTGCCACCTTTAGGAGGTCGTCTAATGTACTGTCTGGCCCCAGGGACTGTTTCTTCTACCTCCTCCTAAAATCAGGGGCTGCCTGAGTTATAAATTTATCCTTTAGGATTAGCTGTCTCTCAGCTGAATCAGGTGATGAGAGGTGTGCTTGACCAAGACCTCTCAGCTTTTCCAAGAACGTAGTGAGATTTTCATCAAATCTCTGGTCACTCGTGGACACCTCGGTATAATTGGGATGCTTGCTCTTAGTCCCACGTTAAACCTTTCGTTACGGACACGTGAAAGTGTCACCTCTTCCAGTCTACTGTCCCATCACTGATATCCCATTTAGGGTAATTCACAGACACTGCTTCTCTTCCAGTTGGATGGTATTTGCTCCATTCCCTGATGCTATGTGTGATGCAAAGCTCATCCCCAGATCTCTGCTGCTTGCAGAGTGGCAGTGTCTGTCAGGGACTGATTGAGAAGTAACATATCCTTCCAGGAGAGTTCAAATATTTGGGTGAGATTCTGGAAATTTGCTTTAAGTTTTATAGGGAGAAGGGGACTTGGACCTTACTGGGCCCAGATTCACTGGGCATTTCGTTGTACCCCAGCGAGTTAGAGAAAGCACCACACTCTGAGATTGAATCAGGAGTCCTGCATTTGCTGGTGATGGAGAGATGGCGAATGCTCAAAATTCTCTTGGCCCCAAAGAAGGGGCTTTGCTTCTTTTTACGTCTTGCTTAAAGTACGGAAGCGGGGAGCCTAGCTAGAGCAAGTGTTACAGAAGCAGAACAAGCAAAAATTAAAAGGTAAACTGTTGCAGAAAGATAAACAGTTGCAGATGTAGGGGCTTTTGGTTATCAGCGGGCACATTCCGAGGGGCGGATGATACCATCGGCAGACACATCCCTAGGAGTGGCTGGTACAGCTTACGTCGGTGTCTTATCAGTAAGGACACTCCATTGCCTGCCTGTAGTCAGCTTAGCCCAGCTACGTGCTTAGGGGAAGGGAACAAGTGGCCGGGGGAGGTGGGCAAGTGAAGACGCTAACGTGGAGTCTGCCCAGCTCAAGAAGCTAGCATGGAGTCTGTCCAGCTGTCAGCTACGAAAGAATCGGTTAGGCTAACAAAGGGTGGGTTTTCACATTCCCCACTTGTGTTTTTGGGAAATGACATGGTTGATTCCTCAGCTACAACAAGGGGCTTATATTGAGTTCTGAGATACGTAAGCTTGACAGAAGCTACACGATGTCTTATAAAATTAAGGAACCAATTTAGTATACCAGGCGCAAAGACCAACCCCAGCAGAAGGAGGAGCAGAGGTCCCGATAACCCAGTTATTAGAGTAGTTAGCTATGGATTCCAGTTAAACATGTCTTGGTGCCACGGGGTGATATCTTCCCGCTCTTACTGGCGTCTATCTAAATTTTCCCGAACTCTCCGAAGAGTGTCTTTTCTCACCCCAGACTGGTTAGCATAAAAACAACAGTTCTCTCCCGAAGCCGCACGTAAACCTCCTTGGGAGAGGAACAGTAGATCTAAGCCTCGGCAGTTTTGGAGAGCCACGTCAGCTAGGGATTGTACCTGGGTAGGTAACGTATTTATAGCTGATTGGAGATTCCTTAAATCAGCATCTCCTTGTTGAGGTAGGGGCACTATTCCAGTTTCTCTTTTGCCGATTGCTGCTGACCCAGCTACATTAAGGCCAGCCAGAAGGGGCACTCGGAGTGGGACACCTCGGCAGATCGTGGGGTGCAGTTCAGGAGGGGCGATGAGAAGTTGTCCCTCTGGTCCGCTGTACACGTAAACCTGCAGAAGCACGTGAACTAACACGCACAGGAGAGGTCCCGGTTCAGTTGCACTGATGCAGTGGGTGAGGCCTGAGGTGCAGGCCAACCAGGTATTGTTGGGTGCCTGATAGGAGACTGATGGGTTCAGGGAAGTAAGCAGAGACTGGTTACAGGTAGCCATAGTACCAATGATCTAAATTGGGGTTGCGGACAGTTAAGACAATAGGATTGCCAGCTCCCTTATTACACCATTTGGGGCGAGAAAAATGAGCCACGGAGGCAGCCGAGGAGCGGGTTGGTCCTCCAGAATAAGTAGCCAGGGTTACGGAAGGCCAGGAGGAGCAGAACCGTTCGAATGGCTCCTGACGGTTAGAATCGGGATGGTCTCCTGGGCACAGGTAAAAAGCAACAGACTGAGGCGTTTCCTGGGTCTCCACGTCTGACTTGACCTGCGGTGTGTCCAGATCCGCTGGCAAGATCAGCGGCGTCCGCTCCCCATTGAATAGCATCGAAATCTTGATTAGGAGAGTAGGAATTCGGGAACAGGGCACATAAATCAAAGTCAAGATTGACCTTGTTGGAAATACCTGCTTCCCGGGAGGTACTGGGAAGCACACGTTCTGTTTCTGAAGTCAGTGAGGAGCAAAGAATAGATAGGACTACGCCTTCAAGGGCATCACTGCACAGAACAGACACATAGAAGGGTAATGACAATTAACTGGGGAATTTCAGCTGACTCAGGTGCAACTTTTAAGGGGCCAGGCCCGAGCCTGGGCATCCGTGTCTCTTTATGGCTTTTGTTGGCCTTTTTGACGTGAGAGTGGTGAATCCAAGCAGGAATGCCATCAACTTTCAGGATCATGGGTGTGGTGAGGATGACAGTCCGAGGTCTCTTCCAAGGAGGAGTGAGTCCTTCCTTTTGAAACTTCTTGACGTACGTCAGGTCACCAGGCTGGAAGGTGTGACAGTGCCCGGTCTGGTCAGGAACTGCACTACGCTGTGCTCCCGAACAAGCGGCTGGACGATGTCTTGAACCTGTTGGAGGGACTGCAAGTACTGTAACCAATTAGCTTGGGATATTTCTGCTAAATGGGTGTCCCTCATTTTAGGTAAGATTGATGGGGCCGCCCCATACCTGATTTCAGACGGAGAGATCCCCGCCTTGTAAGGGGCACATCTAACTCTAAGAAGGGCTAAAGGGGGAGAGGGGGGAGCTTTCTCCAATTTTCAGCAGCCTCCAGGATTAATTTTGTAGGAGTACTTTTTAAGGTACAGTTCGTGCGTTCTACCTGCCCAGAGCTCTGCGGTTGGTAGGCACAGTGGAGTTTCCATTGGATATTTAATGCCTTGCTGACCGATTGAGCTATGGACGAGGTGAAGGCTGGCCCGTTATCAGACCCTATGGGAAGTGGCAGTCCGTGTCGAGGGATAATTTCATTGGGTAAGAATTTTATTACCGTGAAGGCAGTCTTGTTTTCAGTGGCAGATGCCTCAGTCCATCCAGAAGAAGTGTCTACCATTACTACCATTACACGGCTATTACTAGAAGGTATTTATATCCCGCCTAATGCGGCTTTACCTCTGTGAAGTCTATTTCCCAGGTCTCTCCTGGGCTACATCCCCAGAGACGATGCCCAATTCAGGGTTTGGATCTTTTTTGGGATTCACCTGTGCACGAGCCGAGTAGCGGGAAGCCACCTGGCTCGTTAAGTCCTGCAGGTGAGGAATTTCAAAAGGGCTTCTTAAAAGCTGGGCCAACTTTGTACCTACCAGGTGGGTGGAAGACTGGAGGCGGCTGACTAAAGCTTCTCCGAGAGCTCAGGGCAGGAAGATTCTGGAGTCTGGGAGGATCCACCATCCATCTTGGTTCTTACTGACCGGAAGATCCGATGCTTGCTTTTCTTCCTCAGAGGGGCACGTGAGGTGGTCGGGTAGATCAGGCTGTGGGAAAGAGATGGCTGGAAGCAGAGTTAATGGGGTAACTGGGAGTGCAGCAGCTTCGCCAGCTGCTGAATCTGCCTTTTGATTTCCCTGGGCAGCAGCCGTGTTCTCTTTCTGCTGCCTTTTGCAATGAATTACAGCCACCTGCTGGGGGAGCCGAACAGCCTCGAGCAGGGCTAGAATTTCTTCCTTGTTTTTGATAGATTTTCTACCTGAGGTGTGTAGTGCACACTCTCGATAGGTGGCTCCGTGCACATGTACTGTAGCGAAAGCATATCGGCTGTCAGTGTATATATTAATACGCTTGCCTTACCCCATCGGAGAGCTTGGCCGAGGGACACTAATTCAGCCTTTTGTGCAGAGGTACCGGCTGGCAGAGCCAGGGCCCATGGTAAATCTGTCTCCGTAGTGACGGCCGCACCAGCCCTTCACACTCCTCGCTCGAGGAAACTGCTACCGTCCCTAATCACAGTGGCGTCCGCCTCTTTCAGAGGTACATCCTGGAAGTGGGGTTGCCCAACTTCCGCAGTCCCCAGCAGTTCTTGGAGGTCATGGACAGGTACGGTGAAGTGTGCATCCGGGAGCAGAGTAGCTGGATTTAAACAGCTTGTGGGGGAGAAAGTTCAATGAGGCTAGTCTAACAGTAAGCTCTGCTACTGCAGTATTCGGGTATTTGACATCCCATTGCCAGTGGCGCTGTGTAGCAGCGTTTGAACGGCATGGGGGGCCGTGAGGGTTCAGTTCTGGCCCTGGGTTAGCTTATTGGCTCCCGGGACCAGACTTGCTCTTGCTGCTACGGCTCACAGACAACTTGGCCATCCAGAGGCTACGGGGTCTATTCTGTTAGAGAGGCCACTGGGCATCGCCATGGCCCTAAAGTCTGAGTGAGTACCCCCTTAGCAGCTCCCTGACTCTCATGAACAAACAGGTGAAATGGTCTTGAGCTATTTGGGAGGGCTAGAGCAGGGGCCTGGGTCAGTGCTTTCTTTAGATTTTGAAAGGCCAGTTCTTTTATGTCAGTCCAAACTAGCAAGCCATTTCCTCCTGTAGCTGTGTACAGAGGCTTGTCGATTTCAGGGAACCCCAACATCCATAGATGGCAGTATCCATCTATGGATTCCCATGGCCCCCCCAGAAATTCACCTACCTGTCTTTTGGCGGTGGGATTGGGGATTTGTAAGATGGCTTCCCTCTGAGCACTGGCGAGTGCCTTTTTCCCCTTCTTTATCTCGTACCCTCATAAGAAACTTTGGAGAGGCACAGCTGGGCCTTTTTGGCTGAGACCTGATACCTGATTCCCTGTAGGAGGTGAAGTAAGTGTCTAGTACATCGCAGGCAGCTGTCGGTAGTTTCAGTGGCCACTAAGAGATCATCTACATACTGGAGTAAAGTTCAGTTAGGACGGCTTGCTCGGAAAGGCATAAGATCCTGCTGGAGGGCCTCTCCAAGAACAGTAGGAGAGTTTTTAAACCCTGGGGCAACTGAGTCCAAGTCAGTTGGTTGGTGTCACCTGAAGTGGGGTCCGTCCACTCAAAAGCAAAAATTGGTTGGTTGGCTTTTGGGGCCAGAGGGATGGCAAGGAAAGCATCCTTTAAGTCCAGGACAATGTCAACTGTATGTTCTGGTGGGAGCAGGCTAAGTACAGTATAAGGGTTAGGGACAGTCGGATGGACTGTGACTGTCCATTTGTTGACTTAGACAACAGATCTTGTACAGGTGGGTAGTCATTTGTTCCAGGCTTCTGGACCGGCAAAAATGGAGTATTCCAGGCAGACTGAGAAGGCATAAATACACTGGCTTGTAATAGCCGTTGAATGTGGGGGTTTATTCCCTCCCATGCTCGTTGACACATAGGATCCTGTTTTACCTGGACTGGTAGAGCAGTAGCCAGGAGTTCTGCAACCGCTGGCGGGTGATGTTTTGCCAGACCTGGAGGATTTGCCTCTGTCCAGACCTGGGGAAAACGAGCTTGTAGATCGCATAGAGAAGATCAGTTGTTTTCACTCCAGTGGTTGGGAGGATGAAGCCAAGAGATACCCTTCCGACAGGGGGGCAGTTACAAGGGAGCTGAGCGGCAGGAGGTGCTGCGTCTCC
This sequence comes from Saimiri boliviensis, assembly GCF_048565385.1. NCBI lineage: Eukaryota > Metazoa > Chordata > Mammalia > Primates > Cebidae > Saimiri > Saimiri boliviensis. Next base: position 20,352,855 of record NC_133471.1, on the reverse strand, counting down.
CAACATAAGATGGGCTTGTTGGGCCAAGAAGGAGACGCATGCCTGTAGCTTATGGAGCCGGTCTTGTCCAACGAGGGGAAAGGGCCACTCTGGCACACGAGAAATGATTTGGCCATTCTCTTTTGACCCAAGTTCACTTCTCGTGAGTGGGTGACAGGGTATTCCTGAATAGCTCCAGCAGCCCCTTGCACAACCGCCCTTTTGTTACAGACACTGCCCAAGGGTGTTTGTAGTACACAGGGTTCTGTCCCTGTGTAGATTAGAAAGCATACAGGCTGCTCCCCCCACCCCCCGCAGAGTATCCATAACAATGGGCCCCCGGGGGCCAAGGGAAAGGAAGCCCCGGTCCCAGCAATCATCAGATTCCTGTGCTGCAGGGAGGGTGAGGACCTTTTCCTGTCGTGGCTTCTTTTCTGGCTTTAACGGGCATTCATTTTTTCAGTGGCCAGGTTGTATACAGTGGGCACACTGGTCCCTTTTTAGGGGAGCCCACTCACCTTTCTGGCCTTCCTGGTGGGGGTCTGGGACCCTCCGGCTACTGTTCTTCCTGGAGGGCAGCCACTAAGACTTTTGCGTGTCTTTTTGATGCCCTGCCCGCGCCTTCAGCTGTCTGCTTTTGCTTTTCAGCCTCTCGATCGTCAAAACTTTTCTGGGCCGTTTGTAAACGCTGAGTGATGTTCATTCCAGCAAATCCATCCACTTTTTGTAACTCTTTTTTGAATGCCAGGAGCTGCCGGGGCCACAAATGCCAAATTAATAGCATGGCTATTTTCGAGAGCTGCTGGATCGAACGGGGTGTAAATTTGATAGGCCTCCTGGAGGCGCTCTGAGAACACTCCAGGTGACTCATCGGGCCCCTGGACACCTACAGGTTCATGGGTTTCCGAGCGGCACCCTCAAGGAGATACCGGTGGGAATCATCCAAGGCTCTCCTTCCCCCTGAGGTACTGGGGTCCCACTGAGGTCGGGCAGAAGGAAAAACCTCCTCAAAGAGGTTTTGGGCTTCCGCCTCTGGCCTACCACGCTGAAGTAAGGAAATCGTTTCTGGCCTCCCTTTGGATTCGGTCCCCGTCTTCGGAAGTGAAAAGGGTGAGAAGGAGTTGCTGGCAATCATTCCAAGTGGGCCTTTGGGTCCAGAGCACGGGCTCCATCAGTGAGGTCAGGACCTGGGACTTTTCAGAAAAAGGATTTTTGGCCCTCCGATTGTACAATTTGGAAGTAGAAAAGGGGACACAGACTAAAAACAGAGCAGAGCACTCACTGCTGGACAGGGATGGTGCCTCCCTCAAGGGGAGAATCGGGGCAATTTCCTCAGTCTCGGGCCGTAACTGGGAGGCCTATGATAGGCGGAGAGTCCACGGGAGATGAGGACGAGCAGACAGAGGGAGATCCTAGGAGGACAGGAGGATCGAAGGGTGGAGGCAGGACGTGAAGAGAATTTTTCTCTTCTTCAGGAGGGAGGCAGAACAGGAGGAGACGAAGGAGCCTGGGGTCGGGACAAGGAAGAAGTGCAGCTCAAAAGGACCTCGGAGACGGGATGGTGAACGGTGCCTGAGCAGAGCCATGGAGGAGGATTCTGGACCAAATCTAGCCATTCATCAATGTAGGGAAATTGATCAGGATGTCCGTGCTTTCCAGTGATGACCTGCCACACAGCCTGAACTGTCGTAGGGTACAGTGACCCTTCTGGGGGCCACGCAGTTCCAAAATTGGGCCATTCTGCTTCACAGAGAGTCCAGAGTTTTCCCCCTCTAAGGCAGACTCCGTAATTGTCTGAGAAGCCCAGAGAAATGTTCTTTAACATACATTGAAGAGGGTCTTGCGGTTGTGGGCGGGAAGAGGAGTTTCCCATTTTGGAGGCAAATTGACAAGGTTTAAGCAGAAATCTTAGACCCAGAATGGACAGAGATACTCACAGCCTGGGGGCCTGGAGAATCAGCAAGCTAGGAGTACGATGACCAGAAGAAGTAGGAAAAATGGTAATAGGCAACACTTCTCACCGCATATGGTCTCCTTAAGCTTCGAGTTATGGGGAGAAGGCAAGAGGCCTGGGGGACTGAGGGGCCCCTGGGCAGGAGGATTTGGGTGACCTCCTCCTTGACTTACAGCCAAGATATTTTCGGTACCTCCACGACTCAAAGGCAAAATATTCAAATTTGGCCTTTCCGTTTAAGGGTTTGAGGAGGGAGATCAGAGCCAGGTCTTGGAGGCGCTGTGCCTGCTGAGACACAGGAAAATGAGATGCTCGGGGTAAAGGATGGGGATGAGGAGGAAAGGGGCCACTTGAATCTTCCCGAAGGTCAGAGAGCAGCCGTGAGAGAATGTAATAAGAATGCAGCAGGTGCAGGGCTTTGTAGGCGTAGGTCTGCCCACACAGTGTGTGATTTAAGTGCACAGGGACAGTTATAAGGTGACAGAAAAGGGGGGTGAGGAGGTTGGCAGGATGGCTATTTTGGATGCGCCACTGGTCTGAGGAGAAGTCAGACCAGTTGTTGGGGCGCGGAGTGTGACAATCCAGGCACCAACAACAGTTACGGTGCCAGAAACTCCAAACCGGTGAATGTTTCTCACAACTTTCCCCTTAACGACAATTAGTTTTTAACAGAAAAGGCAGGACTGAGATGGTCAGCCCAAATGACCAATGAGGGTTTGGACCTCCCGAGTTAGGGAGTCTGCACTGAGAACCTTAAAGAAGTTCTCTCCCAGTTGTCTTGGGCAGTAACGACGATGGGACATACAAATTCAGACGTTAAGGAGAAACAGGACAACAGACACTTAGGTATATAAACAATTACGGTGATTTCAAAGACAGAAAGGACGGGGGTCCCATATGGGGATCACTCAGGCCACCTGGCTGTGCCCCTTGTGGGGACTTACGCAACTCTTGGTATCGGCAGCTCAGTATAAACCCCAGGTCGGATCGAGCTTGTCTCAATGCTGCCCTAAGCCTTATGAGGTCACCACGGAACCGCAGGTTAGGGCCCACTCGGACTCTGTAGTTTTCACCGTGGAGCCACAGATTGGAGGGAGATTCAAGCCCAAGACCTTGAATTTCACATTCACTCACTCACTCACTCACACAGTTTATCACAATACTCATTGTAAGATGGAGGCCTCTGTAAAAATGAAAAGAAAGTAAAAGAGACAGAGACAGAGAGAGAGAGAACGAGAGAGAGAAAGGAAGAGAGAGAGAGAGAGAGAGAGAGAGAGAGAGACAGAGAGAGAGAGAGAGAGGGAGGGAGAGAGGGAGAGAGAGATGCTCACTAACAGACACCAGGACTCTGCCTTCCAGTGTCTTGGAGTGTTGGCAGAGTCTAACAGAAACAGGCACACTGTCCTCCAGCATCCTGGAGTGTTCACAGAGTTGTGAGGGAGGACCTTTGTCAGGGCCAATTCCCTCCCAAAGAAACAGAAACAGAGTCAGATATGGCTTACCATCCCAAGATCAGAGACTGAGGACTCAGGAGCCGAATTTAGTGGGCGGCTGGCAGTCAACTTTTTTCCCCTCCAGAAGGTGGTGGCCTATGGAGCCCTGGAACGTCTCAGGGGTGCATCCCCTACATCCCGTCATTCGTCCAGGGGAGCCCGGAATGAGTGCGGTCATGCCCGGTGGCAAAACTGTTGCGGGGGCCTCCAAAATGTTGTGCCCCAGAGAGTTAGAGAAAGCACCACACTCTGAGATTAAATCAGGAGTCCTGCATTTGCTGGTGACGGAGAGATGGCTAATGCTCAACATCCTCTCGGCCTCAAAGAAAGGGCTTTGTTTCTTTTTATGCCTTGCTTAAAGGAGGGAAGGAGGGGGGAGCCTAGCTAGAGCAAGTGTTGCAGAAGGAGAACAAGCAAAAATTAAAAGGTAAACTGTTGCAGAAAGATAAACAGTTGCAGATGTAGGGGCTTTTGGTTATCAGCGGGCACATTCCGAGGGGCGGATGATACCATCAGCAGACATATCCCTAGGAGTGGCTGGTACAGCTTATGTCGGTGTCTTATCAGTAAGGACACTCCATTGTCTGCCTGTAGTCAGCTTAGCCCAGCTACGTGCTTAGGGAAAGGGAAGAAGTCAGGGGAGGGGCTGGGCAAGTGGAGACGCTAACATGGAGTCTGTCCAGCTCAAGAAGCTAGCATGGAGTCTGTCCAGCTCTCAGCTAAGAAAGAGAGAATCGGTTCGGCTACCAAAGGGTAGGTTATCACAGTTGGATGGAGGGGCAAGAGTGAGACTGGGGCTCCTGTAGGGCAAGGGTTTCTAGGAGGGGACAAGTGAGAGGCTGAAGCTGGATACGGAGGTTTCGGTGGTCCTGAAGGAGCAGAGCTGGAGGAAGCTGGCTCATCTGCTAGGAGTGCCTCTGGGACTCAGACCCTTCATTTCCTAGCTGCAAGGCTGTCCCCTTGCAGCCTTCCCTGAGATGCCAAACAGCAGGACTGGATCAATCCTGCAGTGTTGGCAAAGTTCTGCATTGCCTCACAAGGCATAGAAGGCCTGCATATATGGGAGCCAGAAATCTGTTCTCACGTCTATGTGAAAGTTCCAACTCCCGGGTGGCATAGAAATGAACTGACCGGTTCCTTCTCTGGGCTAACCCAGTCCCTTATAATTTCTCCAAACCGTTGAGGGCCATCAGGCATTTCCCCCCAGATTCTGAGGGTCAAAGCAGTCTCAATGGTTCAGGACACACTGCAGAGGAATATAAGCTGGGAGTGGTGAAGAGAGCTGGTTGCCCATTCTGAAGGACAGGGAATAGAGGCATGTCTCATTGCCTTAACTTCAGTTTTGCTGAAGCAAAAACAGTGTGTGATGGAGAAGGAAAGCTAGTATACTCCCTTCCCTTCCACCTCTCATCCCCCAGTCTCAGTGACCTTGGCAGGTGTTGGCCATAGGTACCAATGCAGTGTGGACCCATGGAGCACGGAAAACCTGGAGAATAGGAATTAACCACCCTCCCGTGTGCCTCCTTTCTCCCTGCCGTTGGCAAACTTTGAGTTCTCTGCGCCTGTTTATGCCATGGAGTATGGCCTCCTTGCATGGCGTTGGGAGCTGAGTCAACAGGAATTAGTGCTGCCTACTTACGTTCTGCCTGTTGCCTGGCTTTGAATCCCTCTGGCCTGGTCTTTCTTTCTAAGATCTCAGCCAGAGGCTTGGAATGAAGTTTGGGACCGAAAAGGTATTTCAGAGACCGCTTCTGTTTGGATAGTGTCTCAAATGCGCCTGCCGAATTTGCAGTTATCAACCAGCAAGGGATGGTTCTTTGTTAACTTCCCTATGGGAAATAGAGTGTTGGGAAGTGGGAGTCCTCCCACTTAGAAAAGGAAAAACAAAAAGAAAAAAGAAAATACAGGTTAAGGTTCAAAACAGGGAGGTTCTAGGGAAAGACCTCCTTGCCCTGTGCAAGCGGATCCCTTTAATCCTTGTATCCTTTCTCTGATTTATACTTGGTTGAATTCCTTGGCCACGGGAGGAAAGGTTCCATTGGTGTGACAGGCAAGAAGCACTTGCTTGCCAGCCCTGTGAGGTCCTGGCTACCACTGTGGTTTTCTCTCACCTACCCCAGGTCATGGCTGTTAGACACAGCCTTTGCATGCTGTGAACATGCCCGGGTTCCCACGCTGGGAGGAAACAAGGTAAGGGGAGGCTCCCTGAGCTGTGTGGGTCTGCGTCTGTCCGGCTGGAGGCAGAGATGGCACCTCTAAGGACAGTTCATCAGATTTGCACTTTGGGCAGCTGAGCCATTTTACTTAATAGCATTGCCGCGGCCTGTAGCAAAACCCTTAACGTTATAGAGGAAGAGCTAACAGCCATTTCAAACCACGAGAAAAGAGACAAAGTTGGGGGTCTGAACAGCCCGCTTAGGGCGCCGAAAATATGGGGGTTTTGACCAGCCCACTTAGGGCAGTTAAATCTCCTTGAAGGGAAACAGATCCTTTTATCTGTAAGAAAGAGAGGTGGCAGGGTTTTGGAAGACAGGCAGATCTGACAGTTTCACATTTGCACTCACCTTCTGGGATCCCAGATGAGTCCCCAGTTGACACAGGAAAAGTTCCCCTATCCCCTTACAGGGTGTTAGACAGGGGGAGTGGCACTCCTCTTCAGTGCCCTGCAGCTCAAACCCATCAGGGGAGCAAGCAGACAGGCAGGTTGTGGGGAGTGTGGGCTCCAATCCCCTGGCGTTGGGTAAGGTTGAATGTTTATGGCTCCTCAAACGCCGGTGGATGGGTGTTACGGTGTGCTCTTTCAACTTTGCCGTATGTGGGTGACTTGTGTAAAAATCAGCTTGCTGAGACCCTTTGCCTTATCAGAAGGGCAGAGCGCTTTCTGTATCATGGGTTTTTTTTTCCCTAGTGCACAGGAAAAAGCAGATCACACGTGGGCTTGGAGAATGAGTGCAAGGTTTTATTGAGCGGGGGAAGTAGCTGTCACCAGATGGATGGCGAGCCAGAAAAGAGATGGAGTGGGAAGCTGGTCTTCCCCTGGAGTTGGGCCACTCAGCGGCCGGACTCTACTTTCACCACCCTTGGTTGAATTTCCGTTGGTGTCTGCATTGTTCTATTGTCCATGGCCTGTTGTGTGTTCTTCTGCCAGTGTGTTCTTCTTGACATCCCGCCACTTGTGAGTGTCCCTGCTACGGTCTAGGGATTTTTATAGGCACAGGATGGGGGGTGTAGTGGGCCAGGGTGGTCTTGGCAAATGCAGCATTTGAGTGTGAAAACAGGAGTGCCAGTCCTCACCTAGGTTTGTGGCCACAGGCCTGAGGGTGGAGCCCTCACCAGGCACCCCGCATTTCTCTACGTGGCACTTCCCTGCCCCCTCCCATATCATATTCATGACAGTGGATACGTGCTTAAGTCTCAGCCTGATGATCCAAGGAAGTTAGAGAGAAAATGGTACATAATGTATGATTCCATATAGAAAGTCTAAATGTTAAACCTATGGTTATAGATGCCTCGAAGGGATATTAACAAAAAGGGCTTTTATGATGTCAATAACTGATGTTCTTTTTGAAGGTATAGTTCACAGGTACATGTTCATCTTACAATTCCCTGAGCTGTGCATTTACTATGCATGCATTTTCTCTTTACCAGGTGTATTTTGTAGATCACTGTCCCCCCAAAAGTACTATATTATAAAACGTTACGTAAACAGCTCCATGGACTTTGGCAAATACCCTGTTGTTACAAACTCACGCTTAGATCAATATGCAGAACATTTCTGGCATTCTTAAGATGTTGTATTTCATCTCTAACTTAGGAGATTAGTGCTATTAGTGCTCCATGTCACCACTGAGGACCACTGGCACAGGAGGTTAAGAACCTGTGCCTTGGTACCCCCAGCACTTCTCTAGATAATTTTCACCTGCCCGTTGTGTCAGAGGGATGGCAAAGATGACAGTGACATTCTCTGCCTTTCTTCCTGAGGTTAAAGCGTCAACCATTGTGTTCTGGAAAATAATGTTCTCTTTCCATGTGACCAAGCCAGGAGCAATCTGGGTAAGGGGAGCATCAGTCATTCTTCTGAACCACTTTCCAATCATCATCATCCTTGATCATACCATAGAGTCTCGAGATTTGTCAATGCCAGGTGCAGGGGTGCTAATAGGCTAGAAACTGCTCTCAGAGAGGATGTGATCATCATCTATCAAACTGGGTGGTCGGTTTTTGTTTTTCACTCGCAAACCAAAGGAATGAGGCTGAAGGTCCAGGAAGCTCATTGTAGGTACGTTTAAACTGTGAGGTTTTTATTGGACCTAGATAAAGTTTAGGTGTTGACTGGGCTAAAAAACACGATACACCATGGGGTTTCATATGGATTCTCCAGTTCAAATTATTTCTTAGTGCCCTCATGTCCTGCCACCTTTGTCTTAGAATGACCCCATGCTCTCATGTGAGAACTTTTTGCTCACCATTGCAAGATATTTCTAGCTTCTCTTAGGAATTAAGGGCCCTCACCTAGACTGAGCTCTCTAGTCATAGTTTGACTAGCTGAAAGTGACATGAGAGGTCAGAGGAGTTATGTGCCTATTTCTGAAAAGCATGAGATTAGAAATTAAAATGGGTTTATTAATGATATCTGGCAAAGAGATGATAAGTGATGAGAGACACTTATCAAAACGGAGCCAAGCTTTGAGGCAGCTTATGAGAATTTTTTTTTCTTCCACATCTCAGTACAAAGAAATTTCCAGGATATAAGAAAAAAAGAAAGAAGCCATTCTCTGGTTTGAATACTTCTGATAGCAGGAGGATGGTTAAAATCATGAAACACTTTCTAAATTAATATGAAATGATTGTTCTCCTATGTCAAGGATAAAGCCAGAGGGAGCAGAAGCCACTGCGGAAGTGGCCCAGACTACGCTATTTTAGATTATTTTGTTTTCCTGCCAACTGTTGTTCATTCCCTGGTCTTCTGTTAGTTAAAAATCAGCAACAAATTCCAAAATCTCAAAGATGATTGGCTGGTAAAACTAGATGTATCTGTAATAAAATGAAGGATTTAACTAGATTTAATTATTGAACACATGAGTAACTATATGTATTTTAAAATGCGGAAACTATCCTGCTACTTAATTTTAAATTTGTATTGTTTAATAGATGCATCACTTGGAATAACTCATTTGACAGCTAATGTCTAAAGTGATTGGTGCTAAAATGTGAAAAATCCGAGCTGGGTTCAGTAGCTTTTGCCTGCCGTCCTAGTTACTTGGGAGGCTGAAGAGGGAGGATTGCTTAAAGCCCAAGAATTTGAAGCTGCAGTGAGAAAAGTTAATTAAAAATCTGCATTTCTTTGCCTGATTGAAACTTTCCTTTTAGATAATAAGTTCCAAAATGGTAAAAATCTGGACAGGCACAGTAGCTCATGCCTGTAATGCCAGCACTTTGGGAGGCTGAGGCGGGTGGATCACCTGTGGTTAGGAGTTCCCATCCAGCCTGGCCAGCATGATGAAACCCCATTGCTGCTAAAAATACGGAAGATAGGTGGGCATGGTGGTATGCGCCTGAAATCCCAGCTCCTTGGGAGGCTGAGGCAGGAGAATCACTTGAAACCAGGAGGCGGAGGTTGCAGTGGGCTGAGACTGTGCCACTGCACTCTAGTATAGGCAACGGAGGGTGAGTTTGTCTCAAAAAAAAAAAAAAAAAAAAAAAGAAAGAAAAATCATCTAAAAACGGAATTGAGAAAAAATTACAATTATATTTCACTATATAATTCTTAATAGTAAAACTCAGTTATTTAAAAAGTTTCCCCCAGTTTAAGAGGTGTGTATGGGTTTACAGCTTATTTATAGAACATTTTATTTCTACTGAGTGTGCCATAGAATGTAGTTTGATAAAAGACTACACATTTTATTTATAGAATAAGGTTAGGAAGTATACATACAGGCAGTGCTCGACTTACGACCACGGTCGGGACTGCGGACCGGTCGTAACACGATTTGGTCATTGAGTAGGCTACATGTACAGTTGAAATGGTGCACGTGGAGATGGTCGTGCTGCCGGAAGCTGGTCCACACTGTCATATGCCCAGCTGGGCAATGTTTGCGCTGCCAGATGCGGAGCCGTCGTGCCTAGCAATTGTGGTCATAAAGTCGAATGGTCGTTAAGTTGCATAGGTCATATGTCGATCAATACCTGTGTACGTGTGTGTGTGTGTGTATACACACACATATATATATACATATACATAGACAGAGAGAGAGAGAGACAGAGAGAGAGAGACAGAGAGAGAGTAAGGGACAGAGACCGAGTCTTGCTCTGTCGCCAGGCTGGAGTGCAGTGGCGCAATCTCGGCTCAGTGCAACCTATGCCTCCTGGGTTCAAGCGATTCTTCCGCCTCAGCCTCCCAAATAGCTGAGACCACAGGCACATGCCACCACACCGAGGTAATTTTTGTATTTTTAGTAGAGATGGGGTTTCACTATGGACAGGATGGTTCTCGATCTCTTGACCTCGTGATCTGCCTGCCTCGGCCTCCCAAAGTGCTGGGATTACAGGCGTGGGACACACCGTGCAGGCCCAGGAAGTATATTTTTTTAAAGACTACAGATTTTTTTTTCCTTTGGTGGAGGCACGTAGTGCTCTGATACGCATTAGTCAAGACTCAACTTTAAATACTTAGAAGACTTCCAGAATACTGAAAAGAGACTGTATTATCCGAAGTTTCATGAAAGGATGTAAAATACTAGTCTTAAAAAAAGAAAGAGTTTTTAAGAAGTTATAACTTTTATCACTTCTTCAAATCAGTTAAGAAAAACCTTTTAATCTGTAAAATCAGACTGTAAAAAGAATGCAGTGTTCTCGGTTCAAGACAACTTTTATTGTGGAAAGCAGCAGCCGCTTTTGTGCAGTTACTGGAGACTTGACAATAGAAAGCTATGATTTCTAACTATATCTAATCATTCCAAATAATTTTATGCATTTAAGTATACACTTAATTAAAGTTTAGGAGAACTAGTTTTAAAATACATGGTCTCCCTAAGTCACATTTCTTTCCTCTTTTTTTGAGCATATCGACAGTTGTTAATGTAGGCGACACTGTAACAACTGGTCTCTACTTAGATCTGCTGAAGGAAGGCCGATGATGACAAGGTAAGGGGTGACTTGTGCTTAAACTAAAATTCTTCAGCCGTGCAGTGTCTAAGGGATCGAGACCCACGTAGGGCCTCTGCATGAGAACTCACCAGCTTCTTCCAGATGTCTAATCATTTTCATCAATTTTAGTGTTTAAAGTTATTAGATCAAAGTAGTTTGCATGTTTTCCCTCTAAGACCTCAGGTGCTGAACAGGTTCATTCCACATGATGAGGGGTTGAAGGTAAAGTGAGCGTAGGGGAAAGAAAAAGCGTGCAAACGTCAGTTGGATCTGTTATCTTTTCACATTTGTTTTTGCACCATTGCCAGAATTAGCCAAAGTCAAACTTCAATGTTTTACACATAAGTATGAGAAAACATCTGTTTCATGACAAAGGAGACAATGTTCCCTATGATGGCAAATTTGTACGGCAAACATTGGCAATAGACAGTGCTCAATATGCGTTGCTGCTCATCTCCAGGATATAGGAAGTATAGCATGAAGGATAAGGGCAAGGCAGAAAAAGAATGTACATTTTTCAACAAACGCATTTCCAACCCCCAGGCCTGTCTGTGTCTGTCCCAGAACTAGTCAGGGAAAGTCCATGAGAGGTGCTGGTTACCAGTAGCTTCTATAATCCAGCTACGTGTTAGTATTTCCATAGTCAGGCTCACAAGAAAGACCCAGAACCGAGTTTCATTTCATTCTCTGGATAGAGGTCTTCCTGAGTCTTTCCTTGATACCTTATATTCAAAAAATTCACTGGAGCCACATTCTGGAGCCTGCTTTTCACTGTACCAAAGCCTATCTCACTTTTACAAATTATTACCCCCTCCCCCCAGCCTTTTTTTTTTTTACCATGTCAATGATTGCAAATTTAGGCAACACTATAACTAACTAGTCTCTAATTAGACCTTCCAAAACAAGACCAATAATGACAAGGTCACAGACGATTTCCAATTAAACTAAAATTCTTCAGCTATGTAGTGTCTAAGGGATTGGGACCCATGTAGGGTCTGCGTATAAGAACTCACCAGCTTCTTCCAGATGTCTAAGCATTCTCATCAGTTTTATTGTTGAAGATTCAACGTATTCTATAAATTCAGTCATATACAATGAACCTCAGGAAAGGATGCATTTTGGAAGTTTAAAAAACGATTGTGCTGGTTCTCAAGTATAGAGACAGAGATAGAGATATACAGGTGGACTATAAGAGTAAGGCAAGTTTTTATTAAAGGACTTTATTAAATACATACTTATTTGGTCAGTATTTGCTCCTCCACTAGAGTGTAAACTTGCCTTATTATTATAGACCATCAATTGGTACAGTGCCGTGCACATAGAAAATGCTTGACAAACATTTGAATCGTAGTTCAGCTTCTGATACCGGTCATTATAAGATCTGATGAATATTAAACCTACAGTGAAGAAACAGAACAATGGGGAAGCAAAAAAAATGGTGACCCTGGTTGACAGACATATATTTTCGGGGAAAAAATAAAAGGTTTGGTGCCTTCAGGGACTTAGGAGCAGTAATTCTTAGCACTGTCTTAGGGCTCTTACTCTTCTTTGAGGCCTCTCTGTTACTTATAAGAGATTTTAATGAGCCTGATATAATGACACTGATGCCAGTAAACCTGGGATCTAGACACAGCCACAGAGAAAGGAGAGCAGAAGTGTAACAATGAGAACTAAGAGACTGAGTTAATTCTGCTCAGCATCCCTCCAGTGGAGATAGACATCAGAGCAGTTTAGAATTCCATGTGTTTATCTTGACAAGCTAGAGAGAGAAATTCCTTACTGGTTTTAATATCTTCTACAGGAATTTTAAATTAGGATTTAGCAGGCTTTTAATATCAGGTATTAACTACTAAGGTTTAGGTAGTTTAAAAAATCAATTTACAAAGTCAGTATCAACTACTAAAGTTCTGATAGTTTATCATCAATTTATATTCATCACCTCAGATCAGACAGACACACCTTTTGCTATTACTTAAAAGCATAGTATTTTCACTGTGGTTGACAGTAAACACAATATAAAAAAAAAAAACCTCTACTTTATGAAACACGTTTACCCAAAGATAGGAGTGCTTTCTTCCAGTGAAAGAATAATCGATAAAACTTGTTTTCCTTGGATGCCCATCTATGGAAATTTGTCAGATAGTCAACCTCTGGTTACGTATGTGTGCTTAACTTTCATGTAAGCATGGTTGACTAATGAAAGTTAGTAAAAACAAGTACATTTATTCTCTTTTTTCAATTTTATTGTAGATTCAAAGGTACAAGTTTGGTTTTCTCACATAGGTAAACGTGTTATCATGGGGGTTTGTTGTACAGATTATTTTCGTCGCCCAGGTATTAAGCCTAATACCCACTAGTCATTTTTCCTGATCTATCTCTTCCCACCCTGCACACTCTGACAGGTCCCAGTGTGTGCCGCTCCCCTCTCTGCATCCACTCATTCCCATCCTTTAGCTCCCACTTATGAATGAGAACACGTGGTATTTGGTTTTCTATTCCTGCATTACTTTGCTAAGGATAATGGCCTCCACCTCCACCCACCCTGCAAAAGACACGATCTTGTGATTTTTAGTGGTTTCTTAGCGTCCCACAGTGTATAGTTACCACGTTTCCTTTACCCAGTCATCATCGATGGGCATTTAGGTTGATTCCATGTCTTTGCTGTGGTGAATAGTGCTGCACTGAACATAGCACATGCATGTGTTTTTAAGACAGAATGATTTCTATTCCTTTGGGTAAATAGCTAGTAATGGGATTGCTCAGTTGAGTGGTACTTCTGTCCTCAGGTCTTTGAGGAATTGCCACACTGTTTTCCACAATGCGTTGAACTAATGTATACTTCCACCAACAGGGTATTAGCATTCCTTTTTATCCACAACTTCACCAGCATCTGTTGTTGTTTTACCCTTCATAGTACCCATTCTGACTGGTGTGAGATGGTATCCCGCTGTGGCTTTGATGGGCATTTCTCTAATGAGCAGTGATGTTGAGCTTATTTTCATATGCTTGTTGGCTACATGCATGTACTCTTTGGAAAAGTGTCCGTTCATAACTTTTGTCCAGTTTTTAATGGAGTTGTTTGGTTTTGTTCTCTCCAAGATCATGACCTTATTAAAAATTATTATTATTTTTAATAATATGTATTACATTATATATTTAATAACAAAAATTTAAATTGTATATATGTTATAACAGCATATATTATATAATTATATTAATATATTAATATTTAACATAATATAATCATAACATTGTATAGTAAATCACAGATGTTTTATTATATATGATATATAATTATATATCTATTTATTATACAATTATATGTAAAATCATATATAATATATAATACAATTATTATATAAAATATAAAATTATATATATTTGTATATGTGTAATATGTATTATATTATATATTATATATATTTATGATATACATATAATATACTATATATATTATGTACACTGTATATAATATTTATAATTATATGATTATATAATATATAATTACACATTATAATTTTATATTATATATAGTATAATATATTAAAATATATTTGTATAATTATATAATATATATCATATAATATATAATATCACATATAATTATATAATTATGTCATATATCAGAATTATATCATATAATATAAATAATATGTTTAATATATCATACACATTATTATATAATAATAATATATCTGTGTGTGTGTGTGTGTGTGTGTGTGTGTGTGTGTATGTTCGTGCATTAAATTTTTTTTTTTTTTTTTTTGAGACGGAGTCTCACTCTGTCACCCACCCTGGAGTGCAGTGGTGGGATCTCGGCCCACTGCAACCTCTGCCTCCCGGGTTCAAACGATTCTCCTGCCTCAGCCTCCTGCGTCCCAAGTATCTGGGACTACAGGCGACCACCACTACCACACCTGGATAGTTTTTTGTTTTGTTTTGTTTGTTTTTTCGGGGTTTTTTTTTTTTGTGACACAGTCTTGCTTTGTCACCCAGGCTGGAGTGCAGTGGCGTGATCTCAGCTCACTGCAGCCTCCATCTCCTAGGTTCAAGCGATCCTCCTGCCTCAGCCTTCCGAGCAGCTGGGATTATAGGCGCCCACCACCGCGCCTGGCTAATTTCTGTATTTTTAGTAGAGACTGGGTTTCACCATGTTGGTCAGGCTGGTCTTGAACTCCTGACCTCAGGTGATCCACCCGCCTCGGCCTCCCAAAGTGCTGAGATTACAGGCGTGAGCCACCACTCCCAGGCAGCAGCTCTTACTCTGGAGGCAATCCTCCTCTGAATCAGGCTGCAGAAGCCTTAGACGCAGCCTATCTGGATAGAGGGTGGCACCCCCTTGCCCTGCCACGGCTGTCTCATCACAAGGCCCACGCGCTGCCTGTCAGCTTCCCCTGGCTTCCCCTCCACGTCTCCTCTCCTGAGTGACAGCAAGACTCAAAAAATTATTATTATTATTATGACATAATAATCATTATTTTAATAATATATATTATTAAATTATAGATTTCATAACAAATTTTTAATAATTACATAATGAAGTGTCACAATATAGAATATAATAATATACATTATTGTTATATTATTATATTATGTTAATGATATATATCTTTAATAAGCTTTTCAGATATATACCAAAAATAATATATAATGATAATGTATTGTATAATATATGATTTATTATATATTAAATATCATTATATATTAAAGTTTTTGTGTGTGACAGAGTTTTACTCTGTCAGCTGGCCTGGGTTAAGACTCAGTGAGATCAAGACTAAAAAAAAAATATATTATTAAATTAAATAAATTATTATATGTTTATAATAACACTATATCTTATAATGTATAATATATAATATATAATAATATATCACATAATATACAATATACCATAATATATAATTATATAATATAATATGTGATACATTCTATAACATGTATATAATTATACCAATTATATATATTATATAATATACATGATATATTATAGTATATATTATTATATAATAATATATCATATATCATATATATGATTATACAGCATTATATAATAATTATTGCAATGGTCAGTTTCCGAATCCAAGGAACAGTGAAAACCTGGCAGCCCATGGACGGTGGGGGAGCCGGGGCAGGTGGCCTGCGTTTCCATGACCCAAGTGGGCGCGTGCAGCTTCCACTCACCTGTGAGGGAGACGGGAGAGGCACCCCTCTCAGCCCACTCACCCCACTCACCGAAGAGCTGGGGGCTGCTCCAGGCGCTCCAGAATTGCTCATAGATTTCCTGGACTCTTATTCTCACTGTGTACGTTCCAGGATTGAGCAGCTGGAAGGAGGTTATGCCTTTGACCTGTGGTTTAAAAGAAAATAAACAACTCACCCTTTGCGATGTCAAGTACATGGGGTGGGGGGTCAGGAACGCTCACCTGTTCTGTGATTACAGGCTGCTTGCTCTGCAAGGCGAAAGCAAACGTTTCAGTGTCTGGACACTCCCTGACACCCTCCTTCCCCCAAACTCATATTTCTCCCTCCAGGACATCCAGCAAAACAGGGGGGTTTTGGAAAGTCCTTGGGTGAGCAATGGGGGCAAAACAATTAGCTTAGGCATAAATAGCACCTGATCAGAAGGTTTCCTATGGGCCACCGTGGCAAGAACTTGGTGGGAGGGAGCTTCGTAGGGCCTGTGGACAAACAAGACTCAATGTCCTCCCAGATATCTTCCACATGCATCCAGGGGGAGCCACAGGCAGCCTATATCAGGCCAGCAAACTAGGTGGGTGCAGCACCAGATGTAAAGCCAGGCTATGACTCTGCCTCTAACTGCAGCTATGCTTGCTACCTCAAATCAGCAAAAGAAAGAAATTGGTGTGCTGTATTAACTTCTTTTAAAAAAAAATCCCAAACAGATTGGCTCAAAAATACTTGGTAATATAAAAGAAATTAATGGACTTAGCTTTTTTGAGCAGATTTAGGTTTACAAATAAAATGCATATGAAATAACTAGTATTTAAGCATAAATAATAAATATAACACATAGGGCAGGCCTGGCGGCTCACGCCTGTAATCCCAGCCCTTTGGGAGGCTGAGGCAGGAGGAGGATCATGAGGTCAGGAGTTCGAGACCAGCCTGGCCAATGTAGTGAAACCCTGTGTCTACTGAAAATACAAATATTAGCTGGGCCTGGTGGCACGCAACTGAATTCCCAGCTACTTGGGAGTCTGAGGCAGGAGAACCGCTTGAACCCAGGAAGTGTAGGTTGCAGTGAGCTGAGACCACAGCATTGCATTCCAGCCTGGGTGACAGAGTGAGACTCTGTCTCAAAAAAAAAAAAAAAAAGAAAAGAAAAGAAAAACACCTATTATGTTTAGTTTAGTTTAGTTTAGTTTTTGAGACAGGGTCTTGCTCTGTTGACCAAGCTGGAGGGCTGTGGTGTGAGCTCAGCTCACTGAAGCCTTGAACTCCTGGGTTCAAGTGATCCTCCCATCTCAATTTCCTGAGCAGCTAAGACTAGAGGCACCTGCAACCATGCTTAGCTAATTTATTTTTTTAATTTTTATTTTTTAAGATAGGGTTTCACCATGTTGGTCAGGCTGGTCTTGAACTGCCAACCTAAGGCGATATGCCCGCCTTGGCCTCCAAAGTGCTTAGATTACAGGCATGAGTCACCATGCCTGACCTTTTAAAATTTTAATCTAATTTAATTTAATTTAATTTAATTTAATTTAATTTAATTTATTTTAAGATGGAGGATTAGCTAATGTTTAATTTTTTCTTTTTTTTTTCTGAAATAGAGTCTCACACTGTTGCCCAGGCTGGAGTGCAATGGTGCAATCTCGGCTCACTGCAACCTCCGCCCCCCGGGTTCACGCAATTCTCCTGCCTCAGCCTCCCGAGTAGCTGGGATTACAGGTGCACACCACCACACCTGGCTAATTTTTTGTGTTTTTAGTTGAGACGGGGTTTCATTATGTTGGTGAGGCTGGTCTCGAACTCCTGACCTCGTGATCTGCCCACCTCAGCCTCCCAAAGTGTTAGGATTCCAGGTGTGAGCCACCGTGCCCAGCTTAATTTTTAATTTGTATGTTTGTTTGTTTGTTTGAGATGGAGTCTCACTCTGTCACCAGACTGGAGTGCAGTGGCACAATCTCAGTTCACTGAAACCTCTACCCGCTCCCTCACTCACAGCCCACTGGCGCCTTGGGGCTCCCTCTGTGTCAGTGACAATGGGGCCCCTGAGACTCCAACTCCAAGTTCCAGATTTAATAGATTCTCATGCCTCAGCCCAGTGAGTAGCTGGGATTTCAGGCCCCTGCCACCATGCCCAGCTAATTTTTGTATTTTTAGCAGAGACAGGGTTTTACCGTGTTGGCCAGGCTGAGCGTGAACTCCTGACCTCATGATCCACCTGCCTCAGCCTCCCAAAGTGCTGGGATGACAGGCAAGCATGGGCCACCTAGTCTGGCCTGCATTTTTATTTGTAGTATTTTATTTATTTATTTATTTTTATTTTATTGTTTATTTTTTAGAGACAGGGTTTCACCATGTTGGTCAGGCTGGTCTTGAACTCCCGACCTCAGGTGATCTACCCGCCTCGGCCTGACAAAGTGCTGGGATCACAGGCGTGAGCCACCGAGCCTGGCCTCAAGCATTCTTTTTTCAATGATGTGTACCTCTGTGGCATTCTCAGAGGAGGTTTTTGTCCATTCCAATGCCCCAGAGTGTGACTTACCGGAAATAAGGGGGGTCCACGCGGGGCGAGAGTTTACCTTTTGTATCTGAAGCTCATAGTGAAACTCGGGATTCAAATGACTTCTCATTTTCCACTCCATGAAAGAATGTGTTTTATTACACTTGACAGTCAAGTTGGGCGGAGTTAGTATCTCTAGTAATTGGAAAGGACACTTTGATAAGTAAAAAAATACATGGTTTTTTTGAGACGGAATCTCGCTCCATCGCCCAGGCTGGAGTGCAGTGGTTCCATCTCGGCTCACTGCAGCCTCCACCTCCGGGGTTCCATTTTATTATACTTTAAGTTCTGGGGTCCATGTGCAGAATGTGCAGATTTGCTACACAGGTATACACGTGCCATGGTGGTTTGCTGCACCCATCCCCCCTCACCTACATTACATATGTCTCCTAATGCTCTCCCTCCCCTAGCCCCCCACCCCCTGCTGTTTCTCCCCTAGGCCCCTACCCCCGGCTGTCCCTCCCCTAGCCGCCCACCCCCTGCTATCCCTCCCTTGGCCCCCCAACCCCTGCTATCCCCCCTCCCTTGGCCCCCCATACCCTACTATCTCTCCCCTAGCCACCCACCCCCTGCTATCCCTCCCTTGGCCCCCCAACCCCTGCTATCCCTCCCTTGGCCCCCCACACTCTGCTATCCTTCCCCTAGCCACCCACCCCCTGCTATCCCTCCCCTGGCCCCCTACACCCTGCTATCCCTTTCCTAGCCCGCCAACCCTGCCGTCCCTCCCCTAGGCCCCCACCCCCTGCTGTCCCTCCCCTAGCCCCCTACTCCCTGCTATCCCGTCCCTGACCCCCCACCCCCTGCTATCCCTCCCCTAGCCCCCCATGCCCTGCTGTCCCTCCCCTAGCTCCCTAGCCCCCCACCACCTGCTGTCCCTCCCCTAGCCCCCCAACCCCTGCTATCCCTCCCCTAGGCCCTCAATCCCAGCTATCCCTCCCTACCCCCCACCCCTGCTCTCCTTCCCTTACCCGCCTCACCCCTCGACAGGCTCTGGTGTATGATACTCCCCTCCCTGTGTCCCTGTGACAACATGCGGTATTTGGTTTCTGTTCTTGTGTCAGTTTGCTGAGAATGATGGTTATTATTTTTTGTATCTTCAGTAGACAGGGTTTCGTCATGTTGGCCAGGCTGGTCTCGAACTGCTGACCTCATGATCCACCCGCCTTGGCCTCTCAAGTGCTGGGATCACAGGGGTAAGCCACCCCATCTGGCCTCCCCCACTCGCATCTTTTTCTTTTCTTTTATGTAGATACTTCAGATTAGATCTTCGAATTTGCAGATGGGCAGAGGAAAACCTCCCTTTCAGTCAGGACAAGTGAACAAAGGACCTCCAGAGGCTGAGACTCGGGGCTGACATGTGTTGGGGTCCCGGGGAGAAGTGAGCCTTTTGGCTGGCTGTTTGCAGCCTGGCTGTCCTGGCAGTGGCCTTCGCAACCACCCTTTTGTTCCCTGAGGTACCATTGACCCAGCTTTCCCGGGTGCTGGCAGCTACAAGTCTCTCTCCCTGCCCGCTCCGTCTCTGCTCAGCCCCCTGGGCAGCCTGGCTCACTGCCCACCCTGCTCAGGGCCTGTCCCCTCTGGTTCTCTGCTCAGCCCCCTAGGCAGCCTGGCTCACTGCCCACCTGTGCCCACAACCTGCCCCCTCCATCTCTCTGCTCAGCCCCCTGGACAGCCTGGCTCACTGCCCACCCCTGCCCAGGGCCTGCCCCCTCTGGCTCTCTGTTCAGCCCCCTGGGCAGCCTGGCTCACTGCCAACCAGTGCCCAGGGCCTGCCCCCTCCGACTCTGTGCTCAGCCCCCTGGATAGCCTGGCTCACTGCCCACCTGTGCCCACGACCTGCCCCCTCTGGCTCTGCTCAGCCCCCTGGGCAGCCTGGCTCACTGCCCACCCTGCCCAGGGCCTGCCCCCTCTGACTCTCTACTCAGCCCCCTGGGCAGCCTGGCTCACTGCCAATCAGTGCCCAGGGACTGCTCCCTCCATCTCTCTGCTCAGCCTCTTGGGCAGCCTGGCTCACTGCCCACCCCTGCCCATGGCCTGCCCTCTCCCCGGACTCACAGCACACCAGCGCCTTGGGGTTCCCTCTGCCTCACTGAGGATGGGCCCCCTGAGACTCACTCCCACTCTCTGACCTGCACCCAGCCTGCTGGAGCTTCTACCTCCCATCCCAGCCTGGCTTCTCAGCTTCCCCTAAGCCCCTCAGGATGGCCCATCTCTCCCTGCGGCCCAGGGCAACCTCCACCTCCCGTGAACTATGAGATGTTACTTCCACATTCTCAGATCTGACCCAACCACCAGCCCAGCCTGGAGTCTCCGGCTGTCTGTCTGCAGCTCCCCTGGGCCCCAGGAAGGAAGTCCAGACCTGGTCCCCTTCTCCTTCTCTTCTCCTTTCTCCCCCTCCCCCTTCTCCTTCCCCCTCCCCATCTCCACCCCCTTCCACTCCCCATCTCCACCTCCTCCCCTCCACATCCCCCCTTATGCTCTTCCTTCCTCCGTTCCATCCTCCTCCTTCTCCTCCTCTTCCTCTTTACCCCTCCTCTGCCGAAGTATCCTGAGCACCCTCCCCGTGGGGTCAGCGCACATTGGCCACTGTGTACATGGACATCCTCACCACCTGGGATGTTCCCTCCCCACCCCAGCGGGGGTGTCGTGGGATCCGTGATGGGTGGATTTTATGACACATAATGGGGGTCCCATGACCCATGATGGGGGATACGGAGGTCCCAGGGCTTATGATGGCATTGATGATGGGGGATCTTAGAACCCATGATGAGACCCATAGTGGGGGTCCCATGTCCCATGATGCAATCAATGATGGGGGTTCCCATGACCCATGACGGAAAGCATGACGGGGTGCCCCATGACCCATGATGGAACCCATGACGGTGGGTCCGATGACACATGATGGAACCCATGATGGGAGGTTTCCCAAGGCCCATGATGGAACCCATGATGGGGGGTCCCATGAACCATGATGGAACCCATAATGGAAGGTGTCCCAAGGCACAAGATGGAACCCATGATGGATGTCCCATGACCCATGATGGAACCCCTAATGGGGGGTGTCCCAAGGCACAAGACGGAACCCATGACAGGGGGCCCCATGACTTATGATGGATCACATGATGGGGGGGTGTCCCAAGGCCCATGATGGAACCCATGATGGAGGGTGTCCCAAGGCCCATGATGGAACCCATGATGGAGGTGTTCCATGACATATGATGAAATTCATGGTGGGGGTGTCCCATGAGCCATGATGGAACCCATGATGGGGTTTGTCCCAAGGCCCAAGATGGAACCCATGGCGGGGTGTCCAATGACCCCTGATGGAAGTCATGATGGAGGTATCCCATGACCATGATGGAACCCATGGTGGGGGTGTCCCATGACACATGATGGAACCCATGATGAGAGGTCCCATGACCCATGATGGAACACATGTTGGGGGTTCCCATGACCCATGAGGGAACCCATGATGGGGGGTCCCATGATCCATGATGGAACCCATGGTGGGGGTGGGTCCCATGACCCATGAGGGAACCCATGATGGGGGGTGTCCCAAGGCCAATGATGGAACCCATGACGGGGGCTGTCCCATGACCATTATGGAACCCATGATGGCATCAGTGCCCCTGTAAGGAGAGACATCAGAGCCTCCTGTATGTCTCTGTCTCCACCACATGCAAAACACCATGAGAAGATGACCCTCTGCCAGGCAGGAAGAGACCTCCCCAGGGGCCAGCCCACCCAGCCCCTGCCCTCCAACAGCCAGCCTCTGGAAATGGGAGTGCCTGGCGTGTATGTTGGGGGCCAGCCGGGCCTTGGGAGCTGGTGCAAGGCTGTGAGCAGCCAGGGGTCCCGGGCCACTCACCAATCTCTGAAAACAGGACAAGCTGGTCTATGCAGGGGACACGGAAGGCCTCGCTGGAGCCCGTCACCGGGATAAAGGCTGATGGAGACTCCCTGGAGATGCCAGAGATGTCACTGAACACGCAGCCAATGTGAGTCCCTCGCTGATTCCTGTTGTAGTGGACACGGGCGTGCTGCTCCTGGCCACTGCGGGAACCACATGAAGTCAGGAGACGGGCCAGGGCTGAAGACCCCGTGCCCCAGGGAGACATCGGCCTGCCCAGCTCCACCTCCTCCTCCTCCTCCTGCCTCTCTCCTCCTTTCTTCTTCACCCTCTCCTCCTCCTCCTTTATTCCTCTTCTTTCTTCTCTTCCTCCTCCCCTCTCCATCTCCACTCCTCCCCCTCCTCTCCTACCCCTCCTACCCCCCATGCTCAGGTTCTATCTCTCATCCTCCCTCCATCCTCCCTTCCATCCTCCCTCCATCCTCCTTCCATCCTCCCTTCCATCCTCCCTCCAACCTCCTTCCATCCTCCCTTCCATTCTCCCTTCCACCCTCCCTTCCATCCTCCCTATATTCCCCTTCCAACCTCTCTCACATCCTCCCTCCATCCTCCCTCCTTCCTCCCTCCATCCTCCCTCCATCCTCCGTCCATCATCCCTTCCATCCTCCCTCCATCCTCCCTTCCATCCTCCCTCCATCCTCCCCTCCATCCTCCCCTCCATCCTCCCTCCATCCTCCCTTCCATCCTCCCTCCATCCTCCCTTCCATCCTCCCTTCCATCCTCCCTCCAACCTCCTTCCATCCTCCCTTCCATTCTCCCTTCCACCCTCCCTTCCATCCTCCCTATATCCCTTCCACCTCCTCACATCCTCCCTCACATCCTCCCTCCATCCTCCCTCCATCGCCGTCCATCCTCCCCTCCATCCTCCCTCCATCCTCCCTCCCTCCTACCTCCATCCTCCCTTCCATCCTCCCTTCCATCCTCCCTTCCATCCTCCCTCCATCCTCCCTCCATCCTCCTCCATCCTCCCTCCATTCCCCTTCCATCCTCCCTCCATCCTCCTCCATTCTCCCTTCCATCCCCTCCCTCCCCCTCCATCCTCCCTCCATCCTCCTCCATCCGCCCTCCATCCTCCCTCCATCCTCCTCCATCCCTCCGTCCATCATCCCTTCCATCCTCCCTCCATCCTCCCTTCCATCCTCCCTCCATCCTCCCCTCCATCCTCCCTCCATCCTCCCTCCATCCTCCCTCCATCCTCCCTCCATCTTCCCTCCATTCCCCTTCCATCCTCCCTCCATCCTCCCTCCATCCTCCCTCCATCCTCCCTCCATCCTCCCTTCCATCCTCCCTCCATCCTCCCTCGATCTTCCCTCCCATCCTCCCTCCATCCTCCCTCCATCCTCCCTCCATCCTCCCTCCATCCTCCTTCCGTCCTCCCTTCCATCCTCCCTCCATCCTCCCTCCATCCTCCCTCCATCCTCCCTTCCATCCTCCCTCCATCCTCCCTCCGTCTTTCCTTCCATCCTCCCTCCATCCTCCCTTCCATCCTCCCTCCATCCTCCCTCCATCCTCCCTTCCATCCTCCCCTCCATCCTCCCTCCATCCTCCCTTCCATCCTCCCTCCATCCTCCCTTCCATCCTCCCTCCATCCTCCCTTCCATCCTCCCTCCATCCTCCCTCCATTCCCCTTCCATCCTCCCTCCAACCTCCTTCCATCCTCCCTTCCATTCTCCCTTCCACCCTCCCTTCCATCCTCCCTATATTCCCCTTCCAACCCTCTCTCACATCCTCCCTCCATCCTCCCTCCATCTGCCGTCCATCCTCCCCTCCATCCTCCCTCCATCCTCCCTCCATCCTCCGTCCATCATCCCTTCCATCCTCCCTCCATCCTCCCTTCCATCCTCCCTCCATCCTCCCCTCCATCCTCCCTCCATCCTCCCTTCCATCCTCCCTCCATCCTCCCTCCATCCTCCCTCCATCCTCCCTCCATTCCCCTTCCATCCTCCCTCCATCCTCCCTCCATACTCCCTTCCATCCTCCCTCCATCCTCCCTCCATCCTCCCTCCATCCTCCCTCCATCCGCCCTCCATCCTCCCTCCATCCTCCCTCCATCCTCCGTCCATCATCCCTCCATCCTCCCTCCATCCTCCCTCCATCCTCCCTTCCATCCTCCCTCCATCCTCCCTCCATCCTCCCTCCATCCTCCCTCCATCCTCCCTCCATTCCCCTTCCATCCTCCCTCCATCCTCCCTTCCATCCTCCCTACCATCCTCCTTCCATCCTCCCTCCATCCTCCCTCCATCTTCCCCTCCATCCTCCCCTCCATCCTCCCTCCATCCTCCCTTCCATCCTCCCTCCATCCTCCCTCCATCCTCCCTCCATTCCCCTTCCATCCTCCCTCCATCCTCCCTTCCATCCTCCCTACCATCCTCCTTCCATCCTCCCTCCATCCTCCCTCAATCCTCCCTCCATCCTCCCTTCCATCCTCCCTACCATCCTCCTTCCATCCTCCCTCCATCCTCCCTCCATCCTCCCCTCCATCCTCCCTCCATCCTCCCTTCCATCCTCCCTCCATCCTCCCTTCCATCCTCCCTACCATCCTCCTTCCATCCTCCTCCATCCTCCCTCCATCCTCCCTCCATCCTCCCCATCCTCCCTCCATCCTCCCTCCATCCTCCCCTCCATCCTCCCTCCATCCTCCCTCCATCCCCCTCCATCCTCCCTCCATTCCCCTTCCATCCTCCCTCCATCCTCCCTTCCATCCTCCCTACCATCCTCCTTCCATTCTCCCCTCCATCCTCCCTCCATCCTCCCTCCATCCTCCCTCCATCCTCCCTCGATCTTCCCTCCCATCCTCCCTCCATCCTCCCTCCATCCTCCCTCCAACCTCCCTCCATCCTCCTTCCGTCCTCCCTCCATCCTTCCATCCTCCCTCCGTCCTCCCTCCGTCCTCCCTCCATCTTCCCTCCATCCTCCCTCCATCCTCCCTCCGTCCTCCCTTCCATCTTCCCTCCATCCTCCCTCCATCCTCACTCCATCCTCCCTCCG